>NW_020653383.1:8066124-8084358 GCF_003589595.1 Hyposmocoma kahamanoa
AAGTAGACATCAGGCTCCTAAAGTAGATTTATTTAAATTTTATAATAACTAAGTGATGGGACGAACAAGTCGTGCACCTGATGGTAAGCGACACGCCTGGCCTTAACAGTTGCAGTGCCACTCAGAGCTTTAAATCACAAAGATCTGAGGGGTATCTAATCCCACTGCGCCCGCTACCCTGAGACAAAAGTTGACTAGTTGAGTAGTCAATTTAAGTCACAGGGTGACTGGCGCACTGGCTGTGCCCCTCAAATCTTTGTAATTTAAAGCTCTGAGTGGCACTACGTCTGATATGGATAGGCGTATACAGTACTTTCAGGCGCGCGACTTGGTCGTCACGTCATTTGATCGTCTAGTCCCATGTGCCTGTAATTTCACCAGCACCCTTACCCTTCAAAACCGGAACACAGTAATGCTGACATTATTACTTGGCGGCAGAAATAGGTAAGGTGTCAGTACTGCCCTAGACGAACTCTTTCACAAGGAGAAACTAAAAGTCTCGGTGTACAAATGATATTTGTATTTTCTCGTATTCGTATCGGACTTAGTGTATAAGCGACATCCTAAGTGGGTCCGAATTTTCTAGATTTATACAATATATTTTCGGATTCGGAATGGATACGGATTGGATGCGCAAACGCACTCGAACTATGTTCAAAAGCAATTTTTATTAAATGTCTTCATTAGTTTGTAAAATAAGTAGGTTTATAATTTAACGAGAAATTAATAAATCCTAGTTTGTTATAATTATTAATACAAAGAAAATTTCTTCGATTTGACAATAATCGAACCTGCATGTATATGCCAAATTAGGACCGCCGCCGCCGCCACACTCCCAACTGAGCCACAAATCGAGTCAGCAGATGTTACGAATTTGTGTTATGTTTGTTACAGATCTTTTGTATTTTATTTTTCCGGCTGTTATCGCCATAAGAGACATCTGTGTGCGTATTAAAAATTACAACAAATCAGCAATTTTCAAAAAAAACAAATGAACATCATGTAGTAAAATATCATGATATTCCATTGACTTACAAACAAATGGACGACGGATCTAATACAAAAACCACGTAAAAAATGTCCCAAGTCTACCTATTTAAACGTAGTGACATGTAAAGGAATATGAAAAAGCTAAAACGTTGAATTTAAATTGTAATGTCATCGCAGTACTGTCTAATTTTGCTTGCTTCGCTGTCAGTCGAACAAACGAAGACTAAAGCGTGAATGACGCTCTGTATACGATTTTAACGCCCTATAAGTTCGGACACTTTTTAGCGCGGACCCGACGTCCATATAATTGTAAGTCAATGTGATATTCAATAAAAGTTCTGTGCTCTTTATGAAAGAGTTCGAACGGTAAGGGTGCTGGTGAAATTACAGGCACATGGGACTTGTCAATTTACGTGTCAGGGTAACGGATGCATAATGAGTCGACACTACCTGAGCTAGAATTCAAATTTTTCCCTTACTAATACGGTTCATGTTGATTAGTTGAAGTGGCAGGGACGCTGGTTGAAGCCATTTGAAAAATGTACCTACATCATAAAGTATAAGTGCTTTATTTAGTTCAGTTGATATATAAAAAAGGTGTATTTAAAATATCTATCAAATACAGCTGTGTTCTTGTAAAATTTCAAGGTAAATTTGTGTTCTTTTTTCTGTAATGAAAATTTTTAGGAATCGTGTCTTCGCACCATAATTATCATATCCTCTATTTTACTATATTTTTTTTTTTTTAAACTGATTGATTCAACACTCACTGTTATGCGGCAACAAACAAAGACAAAATATGGTATAGACACTTAATAGTGCCCTCCAAATATTTGCGATCTAATTCAAATTCAAATTCAAAATAATCTTTATTTCATAGGTAAGCATTATTACACTTGAAATCGTCACAATGGTTAAACTCTACCGCTCATTCGTAAGGCAGATTCCCCTGAGAAGAATGAGCAAGAAACTCTAGGGGTTGCTCTTTGTAAATAACATTTACAATATTTTTTTTTATTTGAAACATCTGAGATCGAGACTACCTCCATGAGCTAAACGGATTACTACCACGGATTTTTGTCATGCAAGTACGCAGAAGTTGTATAATAACCTTTAGTATAAAGTTTTTGTTTCACTATAGTTTTAAACCTCGTGAAAGGCAAATTTTGTATATCAACCGGAATCTTGTTATAGAAGCGTATACATTGCCCCTTAAATGATTGTTTGACTTTGTGAAGACGACTATCAAGAAAAGCTAGTTTATTTTTATTCCTCGTATTAATGTTATGTCTGTCACTATTTTTCATAAAGAAATTACTATTCCTTTTAACATAAATTATATTTTCATAAATGTACTGTGAGGCTAGTGTAAGAATGTTAATTGCCTTAAACTTATCTCTCAAAGATACTTTGGGACCCAGATTGTAAATTGCCCTAACTGCACGTTTCTGCAGGACAAAGATTCTATTGATATCGGCGGCATTACCCCAAAGCAAAATGTCGTATGTCATTAGACTGTGAAAGTAGCTGAAGTAAACCAATCTAGCGGTTTCGACGATCTAAAGCTCTGAGTTGCACTGCAACTGTTGGACAGGCGTATCACTTACCTTCATGCACACGACTTGTTTGTCCCATCACTTGCTATTTAAAAAAAAACAAATCAATAATAAATACTGATTGGCATTGAGTTTTGTACGATCAATCTTCCTTCTTACGAGGTGCGCTCATCGATAAAAGGCGTAGAATTTTTGACGCCTGTCATATTGCGAAATTTTGAAGAACACATTTATGTGACAGACATGGACTTTGATGCCAAAAGTTCATACGAACATCTCGATTTCAAAGTTCAAAAGTAACTTATCGGCTATATCATAATACAAATGTATCAAAAATTCAAAGAAAAACCGAAGCTTCCACATCGTTATAACTTCAGTGCTCTCCGATCCGGAAAAATAAATTGCTCTTCAACTTTTAATAGCTCTTTTAGCGGTGCCGTCAAGCAATATTGTACAACAGCCACGCAAAAGCACACGTTCTGTTAAGTCAAGTTTGTCATGAGGTGGCATAAGGTATTTTTTCGAAGGTATTTTTGTCTAGTTAACAATAAAGATTCACTTAAATCAGTCACTGGAATTAATTCTATACCAATGCATAAATACAAAAAAGCTTACACTATTTGGAATCTGTTTAAAAATTTATCTATGAAAAAATTAATCTTGAGGTTGGAAATGTATTGGATTTATATTTCAAAGTTTTCTCTTTTTTATATACTCTCAAATTACAAATATATTTTTTTTTTCAGTGCAAATTCACTTTTCGTAATATTTGAGTATTTGTAAATGCAAAACAATAAATTCAAAATTTCATGTGACATTCCTGGATATTCCCATATAACTGCATATAAGCTAAAATATTCCCAAATGGAATGTTGACCTACCTTAATTAAATGTTTGCATGTCGATAATGACTTATCGATAGATTATGGTACGACACTAAAGAAATCCGCCATTGTTCGTTCAATTTTTGTTTAGGTATGCACGTTCATTGCGTAGTTAGGGCAGCTCCTTTCTTTTATTTTTTTTTCTATCCTCTAAGACTTTAAGCCTCGATTACTGTCAGACCCGATGTCGCCAAAACTCACACATTCTTAATTTGAAACATTCCAAAATCTCAATATTAATTGGACGTAGCTTCAAATTTAAAAAGATATAACAAATTCTGGATTATTAATATAATTTAAACTTTACCCTGTTGGCATATCGTTGAATGTCCAACACCATCAATACCTATTATTGCAAGTTATGCCGTTTTAATATTATATTGAAATTTCAATCAATGTGCTGCCATTTAGCGGTTAATTACTGAACGACGACGAATTAGAGGTCATTATTTAGTTCTCCAAAAAAGAACCGACCATATAGCGGAGGTATAAGCTTTACTTTCGTTTCTTGTAACAAAAAAATATTTCGGCAATCAACACAATAAAGCATTTTTCTTGATTTTAGTGGATTTACATTTTGAAAGAATGACACAATAATACCTCAGCTCAAGTAGGTTTTTCGGGACCTATAGTTGCTACGCGTCTGACGCTAACTAACCTCTTCTACTGTATTTATTTATTTATTTGCATTCAGGCAACAAACACCCATAAATACATACTTTATAGACTAACATACATAATAATCCAATAAAAACACTACTGACTAATTATTATTTATACATTTTGTCTGGGACGTGTGACGCACCGTCCTCGTCGCACTGTTTAACTCTTCTCGTTGGTACTGATGATACATCTCCAGAGATGAGTATCCGTTTCATTTTCTTCCCCTTTGTCGGTAACTGCCTGGGTTGTGGTTGTGGAGCACTGGATCGGTTAGAAGCGGCAGCAGCAGCGTAGTCACGTTGAGGGGTCAACATGGTTACGCGTGACCTCTCCGTCGGGGCGGAGGAACGAGAGGCGGGGAGCGGGGAAACGCACGTGGTGACAGTGGTCGGCGACGTAAGGGCCGACTCAAAACTGCCGATAGATGCGTTTTGCGTCCCGCGACAAGTATTCCCGTTCCAGACCTCGGGTGACCGACTTACCGAAGCCACACTACTCAGTAACGCGACTTGGGCACGCAACTCACTGATGGTATTGTCCGAGGCCTCCAATTTACAGTGAACTTCAGCAAGGCTCGCTTTTAGGGACGTGATGTCCTTCAGCAGCCTTTATTATTCTGTGGTCCCGCACTAGCGAAACCCTGTATCGCGGCTGCCTTGGTCATACACGTATGTAACTACAACTTATAGCCATACTGACGAAAGAAATAAATATCTTGAAAGAATAAAAAAACTCAAATACAATCGCGTGCTTTAACACCAAAATGTTACTACGTTAAAACGTTAAAAAATATCACAAAACTTTTACATCAAAACATATTCACCTAATATTGTTGTAGTACTGCAAAAAGAATAAAACCCAACGTAATATTCTCACTCTTTATCAAAGTCGCAACAAAAAGAACTCGTTTTGTGACAAAACCAATACCCAGAGGATTTTGTCAACAAACCACTAAACCAATACTAAAAATTTGTTTTACCCTTTCCAACGACTTGGTATCATGTTTTCGTATATCCAATATTGCAGGTACAGTCACCATGAAAATTAACTGATCGGTCAAACTAATAAAAAATGAACTTGGCCCTTTTCAAGGCAAGAGTGAATAAGCATTATTTAAGTGTGCATGCTCCATCATCGACCTCATCGTCACTTTGAATCTTGTGAGATAGAGGTCAAATACGCACTTATATTTTAATAAAAAATTTTTTTAAAAATTCTAAATTGGTCTAGATAATCCGGATAGTATCCTAGTGTGAATTCCGCCGCTCGACTCTGGCAATCATCACAGGTATTAGGTATATTTATATATACATATATTTATGTAGGTATAATATATCGTTATTTATTAACTATTTGGTAAATCACTGTTTTTTTTATATTTTTCTCTTCTTTTTTTTATTTATACAATTCGTTTTTATTTGTAAAATTGGCACACTACGTCTCCCGTTCCAATTAGCTCTCCTCTACCACAAAGGTTGTCTGAAAGAGATCGCTCTTAGCGACAAAACCGCCGTTGCCCACATTAGTTTTAAGTTGTTTATGTACTGTACTTGTTATTGTGTGTGAGAAATAAAGTCCCTATCTAATAAAATCTAAAGTAATCTATCTACAGGGTATTTATTACCAAGTCTGAAGCCAAGAAGTAGGTGTGTGACTGTCTGGCACTTTATTATGGTTTTCGGTTATAAATCACAATTTCAGTTTAAGTTATTTAATTAGCTTAGCAGTAGAACTACTTGTGAAAGAGCTCGTCCGGGGAAGTACTGCCACCTTATCCATTTTTGCCGCCAAGAAGTACCGGGAGCAATATTGCGTTCCGGTTCCGAAGGGTAAGGTTGCTGGTGAAATTACAAGTACATGGGACTTGTCAATTTATGTCTCAGGGTGACTGACGCACTGGCAGTGTCCCTGAAATCTTTGTGATTTAAATCTCTGAGTGGCACTGCTGATATGGACAGGCGTGTAGAGTAAGAGAAGAGCAAGTGACGATAAGAACAAGTCGTGCGCTTTATAGTAAGCTACACGCCTGTTCGTAACAGTTGCAGTGTCCTCAGAGCACTGCCACTGCGCCCGTCACCTTGAGACATAAGTTGACAAGTCCCATGTGCTAATGTTTACTGCTTGACGGCAGAAATAGGTAAGTCTGCAGTACTACCCTGGACGAACTCTTTCACAAGGAGCTCTATTCCTACTGATACTAACTCGGCCTTCGGCGTCGGGCTTCTAATAGACCCTGGTTAGTAATTTCATATTTACCGTCCTTAATATACAATGTACTAAATACGTATATTCACGGAATGTTAAACGCAACAGAGAGCATTGTCGAAGGCATACATTGCTTCAATCAATTTTCAATTATAAATCATATCGGCATGGTTATTAAGTGTAATACAATTTGCCATATTCAACGTACGTGTAATAGTGTCAGCAAAATATGCAGTTTCAACTTCATTTTTCAGATAACTATAACTTTTTTTTAAATAATCTCAGTACAGAGTTAAAAAAAAACCGACCTCAAAAGTACGTGGAATAGTATGTCTATTTGCTAAGTTTTATTGAAATATCCCCTAGTTCGCCACTATAGAGGACTTGACACTGGAGATAATAAAAATCGGGTCTCACTACTCAAAGTATATTGAGAGAAAAACGCCTTGAATTGGAGAAATAGCAAAATCAACCATTAAAGTAATTGCTCCTAAATTAAAGTTAGGCGCTATTTATAAAAATGAATCATCATGCGTGAACAGCCACCCTTTAAGGTGGATGATTTTCTTCAAAATGAAATGGGACCACTATGGAAGTACCCCCTTTCCAACAAAAAAAGAATCATGAAAATCGGTTCACAAATATCGGAATTATCGCGTAACATATATACAAAAAAAAAGAACATACAGTCGAATTGAGAACCTCCTCCTTTTTTGAAGTCGGTTAAAAAGTCGATCTCAAGAGTTTGTGGAATATTTACTTTCAATTTGAATGGTACTACTGAAATACTCCCTTTCCAACAAGAAAAAAGAACAATCGAAATCGGTTTACAAATATCAGAATAATCGCCAAACGTACACACACAAGAAAAGTACAGTTAAATTGAGAAGTAGATTTGTAAAACTCTGTATTTATTTAGGACGTTGAACGATACCGCAAATCGATAGCGCTGATTGCGTACTCCTTAATTGATGTATGCTCAGCTTTATAATTATGATTTAAAATGAATTATACTCATGGACATATTTAGAGTGACGCTGAAAAAGGTTAAATTGTGAGAACAACGTTTATTTAATTATCGAGAACATAAATGTTTAAACGAAATAACAATTGAAGTTATTCTTTTTTTAAACCATCGAGTATATAACCAGAAATAGAGACGAAATAAGGACCATACACTCTTGGTAACTCGTCAGTGATACATCACTTATAAATATCAACTCTCGTTCGCACTGAAATATAGACAGTGCCAACAACTGACCTGTGTGTACGTCTCCGTATATTCCAAAAATATTCAGTATTTGTTGTAATAAATATAATATCTCTAACAATGGCATGCTGTTCCATTTGGTGGTGTGGGGAAAAACAGCAAAACATCCAATTACAATACAAACGGAATCAAATTTCAACGGTAATAAAATATTAAATGTGTAATTTAGCAATTTTCGTCCATTATAGCAAATCTCAAGTTAACTGGTCGATTTGAAGCGAAACAATTGACGACACCTATTGACGACACCCGTCATTTGTTTCGAATTCGGGCTGGCCAATCGGAGCGCAGTTGTCACAGTAATGATATGGCAGAACAGTTTTCAAACAAATTAAATGACATTTCGTCTCTATTTCTTGTTATATACTCGAAATTTTAAACACTCAAACTTGTCAGCAGACGAATTTAAAGTTTTTACGAACCAAATTGGCCGATAACTTTTCCTTCTTCTTCTTAACAACTTCCCTGTCCAACGAGTTACATTTGACTCATGGGAACGTTCTGAAATAAGTCCATGAATTATATGCGACTCATTTCTCCATGCAACTTCAAGCACCTTTTTTCTCTATGAACGTGATACGATATCTGTTATATTAGTATATATATCTGAACTTTTGGCAAAAACTTGAACTCTAATATATGATGCAGCGCTCTTCGTGAACGTGAAATAATACCAAGTTGATAAAAAATATTACTGTATTTTCCGTAACTGATCACACGTTCTTCAACAATGTAGTACAATCACTTTATGTAAGTAATTTACTCGTTTAGGCTTTCGGGCTCTTGCACACCACTCGACTGAGCACCGGCCGATTTCGCCATCCCGTTCCTCCAATCAACCCTACTTTTTATTAACTGGGTGGGATGTGGCAGAAACGGCCGCAGATTGGCCGATGAGAAAATGAAGTAAAAATGAATACTCTTTATATTCAAATACTTAAAATTATAAGTGTTGTAGCAGCCACAGACGTGCCAGAATGTCTAACCCTTTTCCGACATTCAGGCACGTCTTAGTGCTAGCAAAAGTAACAACCATGCCTTGTGAATCAGCATAAGACACACGTACCAAATTAAAATAAATAAGTAGCTCAAGCAAAATATACATCAGTTCATACACATTAATATACAGTCATTTACCAACACACGACTCGTCTATCATTCTCCACTAAACTACCATGGCGAAGTGGTGACCGCCAACACCTTTCACCTGCGCCATGGGAAACTGGTGATTTTTTTTTTTGACTGTCGTTACTGGCGTTGACTGCTCTGTAACTTAGTCTATCAACTTGCGTCGTCAATATACTTTTATATCCGTGGATATCCTTAGTTTCTGCTCCTATTATGGCGAGCATGCGTCTGCGATGCCACAGTCCACGTAAAAATGTCACCGTAATGTTTGATTTCTCATTGCGCCGTGAATGTCAAATATGTAAATGGTCGCTGTAAGTACGAGGTGATTTCAAATTGCTGTAATAGTGTGAATAATTATTTTAACGATCTACAATAAAACATATTTACTGTGAGATATGTGCAACAACAGAAGACGTTTATCACGTGATAATGGAGTGTGTTAGGAGTGAGGTGTTAAGACAACAGATTCCGGACTTAACGCTGTGTGCAGTAGGCATATGCAATAACATCTTGGCCAGCCCCTTGTCTAAGGAGGCCAGGATGTTGAATAACGTTGTAAAATTAGCAATACCTAGCTGGTAATACCTCAGTATTGCCCCTATGAGGGTGGCATATCTATAAAGATAAAACCCTCTTTAAAAAAATTAAACATACTTGGCTGTAAACCTTTCCTTCGAATGAAACTGATATTGCAATTTAACATTATGCAATTGTGAATAGCGCCATCTAATTGTCAATAATATTCTATACAATACAATGTCACCTAGTGGTCACATACGATACTATTTATTATGTGCTAGGAATCAGTTATTACATTAATTTAGTATGTAATACATATTTCATCAATTCACAATAACACTGGTTTACACCTGAAAGCAAAATAATATAGCATTTTTTTTGGTATCGTCTAATATTGATTTTTGAAGAAGGTATTAAGAAAAAACTCCTTGTAGAAACTCGGCGGACTTGAGGTGGTATATAATTGTCTTGTATGGGGATAGGATCGTGACTTCATTTCATTTGTTGCGCTCAGTCTCATGATGCAGTGCGGCGCTAACAGGTAGCTCCAGTTGTCCGGAGATTTGATCCGACCACCTTCTGGAGACTCCTGCCCCTAGGTCTATTTCCCTCCACCTTCCCAGTCACCAACAAACGTTCCAGATTATCAGCATGTCTACGTGTCACGTGACCAAAATAGCGTATCACACGCTATAACGATAGCGTTTATCACAAGTGACAACTTTTTAACAGAACTTCAAAAAAAGAGGAGAAAGTTCGCAATTCTACTGTTTTTTTTTTTTGTATATAACGCGATCACTCATTTGGTATTTGAGGACCGATTTTGATGATTGTTTTTGTAATGGCCAGAGGGTACCTCGGTGCATGAATCATAAATATTAATATAATCTGAGTACAGAGTACTAAAAAACCGACCACAAAAGTTCATGGAATTGCTTCTATATGCCAAGTTTCATTGAATCTTATTATCCCTTAGTTTGCCACCCTTAGAGGTGGAATATTTTCTTAAGATTTCAATAGTACCAATACTGAGGTACCCTCAGTCCATCAAAAAAATCATCAAAATTGGTTCACAACTGCCGGAGGAATCGCGTAGTATACACATAAGAAAAGCAGTCGAATTGATAATCTCCTCCTTTTTTGAAGTCGGTTAAAAAATATTAATAACGCTGCACTCGGAGCATTCTCCATAGAAATATTTGTCGGAGTATCAAAATAAAGATCAAATCGTACACAAACAGGGTCTCCTTGTCAATAAATCCCTTAAACAGATTAGAAGACGGCAGACGCAATGGAGTAGAAACCCCTTTAATCCAATATCTCATAATCGAATTTCGCACAAAGCAAACTGGGAATGTACTACAAATTTATACTTGCATTTCACTACGTATAGTTCCCCGTTTTCTGATCACACCAAACGCGTTAGTGACGTGTAATTTAAATAAGAGATTGGAAATGACAGAGCTGTGTTTTCCTAGATCAATCAGAACCACTAAAACGTGACGACAGCAAATGTTTTGAAATATAGAAATATAATAGAAATTTTTATCCAAAAATATGAGTGTTACACCCACAACTACCACGAAATTACGACAGTTGTCACAAATGGAAACGCTACATGTTATAGAAAAAAAACTCCTTTGTACAATTTACATAATTTTAAAATATATTACGAGGTCACTAGCGATAAGTGTTACTAGAAACTCATGGTAGAAGCACTATCGTAATTTATGTCAAACAACACAAAAATATAGGCATCAAGCGATCTTTTTAGCAAGAAATCTAAGCGGTCATATTTTTTAATCATTGATCCTCTTTCTCTGAGGCATAAAATAAATTAAATCGATCGATATTTTAATCAGGTTAATAATTTTATGTTGGGCCTCGAAACTAAATTTGTTTCATTTGTTTGTAAAATGATCATTGACAAATAAAATTTAGATACTTATCTTTAAAACTATGTAAATGTTGATTATATTTGTATATTAATAGGCTTCTGGCACTCGCCGGCCCCGCGACACGCTGGTTTCGCTCGCTCGTCTCGTACTGTTTATGCATACACTAACCTTACCTAACCTACTGCCACAGAAATCTAACCGTGTCAAGCTGCCAGCAAGACTAACTGGAATTAACCCGTTTATTACGATTATTATTATTAGGGTGCCTTCAACCAGGTCCATAGCAACCCCTTATCACTGCAACTATTAGCTGATCTATTGTGATCACCACTATTATACTTCGAAGCCACGTTAAAGAACTAAATGGTTTGTCTGGCTTCGACAGTTTTAACGTCCTCTGGTTGTGGCCTGTATACTCCTGCAGTATGGAATCTCGTACGCCTAAAAAGGGATTTAGCATTAAGTAAGAAGATGTGTAGGAGTTCCATCCATCTCGTAGCAGAATCTACACTCTCTGTTTTCTCTTGGTGTAAGATATAACTCATGTCAATGTATGCACAATGATAATAACTTTTTTGTTAAGAAAAAAATCGATCTCAAAGTTTGCTTATGGGCTTTTTTATTGAAATTAGATCTATTTGCTAATTTTTTATAGAAATCGGTAAAAAACGATTCACAAATAGTAAGAAATCACGTTACATACACGAAAAGAAACAGCCGAATTGGGAACCTTCTCCTTTTTTCGAAGTCGGTTAAAAAACTGACAATCATTTAAAATTAAATTTTTCATAATGCCACTATGTTCAATAACTAATGAAACTTAGTGTTTTTAAAACAATAATTTTTAAACAATTTACATTCAAAATTGCCATTTTCCAACCAGCATTTATAAATTTGTGACCCGTGTACACATGTGTGCGTATTACAAGCCGTGCACCAACAATTTCGTATACTATCAAGCTGGGCGTTCACAGTGTGGGCAATCGCTAACATATTTAGCAATATAAACAAGACTACCTAGATATATAAAAATGAATATTTTTTTTGTATGGGGGACAGTCTCTGCATTCACTGAACAGCAGTAACCGCTTAACAAATTTTTTAATAGCTAAATTTGTAATTTAAAGCTACAAAAACAAATTTAAAAAATTTAAAAAGAACGATTTGATGTCTAATTATTAATAATAAATTTGAATAATCTCTATTCATCTAAACATATTATATTTTAATCCGTTCTATCAAGTATCAGTTCTATGTATTTCCTTATTTATCTATATTGCATTATACACTTAATTTCGTAAACTCGGAAAGTGTGATATGAAATTATCGAGTTTATCTCTGGCTACAATTAAAATTTATGTAACTGGCTAAAAATTTAATTTATATAAGTACAGAAATGCAAAGAGAGATAAAAATGCAATTTCAATTTTTTTTACTGAATATTTTTACTACATACAGAATCCTTTGTATTTTTTGACGGACTTAAAAAAATTCAATAAAACTAGTTTTCGTCTGGTACATAACGCCTAGTACACATTTCGTAAACTTCAAACCTAACTTTGTTAAGCAAGTCACGTCAACTTTAATAGATTACAGATAAATAATTACGGGTGAAATTTATGCTAATTCCTAATACACCTGTATTCAAATAGTTTTTTAACCGACTTCAAATAAGGAGGAGATTCTCAATTTGACTGTATTTTTCTTGTATGTTACGCGGTTGATTCACAAACCGCGTAACATTTCGATGATTGAAGAGGATACTCAGTAATAATTCCTTTCAAATTTGGAGACAATTATTCACTAAGGGTAGGAAATTAGGGGATGAATCCGGTTAATCCATTTCAATAAAACTGTGCATATATGTGTAATTACGCAAAGTTTTGAGGTCGTTTTTCTAATAAAAAGGGATAAGAAATATTTAGTTATTTATTAAAAATGCTAAACTAATATAATATGTCTACTTTTTCCGGAATTGTGACGTAATCCTCCTCAAACACTGTTTTGATGGCATATATTTCGGAATAAAAACAATATATACATAATATAATATACTGTGTACTAGCATCTCCGTAGTAGAGCACTAAACGACCTTTGAATGAATGAAAAGATCGTTATTAGAAATGAAACGACGGCCTGGGAAGCTTAACTATAAAGCACCCTCGAATTCTGGCTTCTACATGAAGAGATTTCTAGTCGAAACAATTTAGAAAGCGAACTTGTCTAAATTGATTCTGGGATTGGTGTTTTCCGTAACACAATTCGGTTTAATTTTGTTCCTTCCGGTATAGAATTCGTTATTCCAAAATCCATTCCCTTCTGAGAATTTATTTGCTACGATTGTCTGGCAGTTTTTTTAAAACTATGAACACATTGTTTGCAACGTATCAAAAGCACGCTCTTCACTGTAAATAGAGAAAATCGAATGAACACCAAAAACAATATCGCGTCAAAGGCTTATAGCAAATATTTGTAATCAAAAACAAATGTTTGCTCGCGTTTTGATGTCCTAAGCAAATAGTGTTTGAGGCGCCGGCGCCGTTTGTGGGGAAACCAATAATTGTTGTATCTGTAGCTGTATTAAAAATAAATTCATGTTCTATTTTGAAAGATTCGAGTGTTCCATATTTTTAACTTCAAAAAAAGGAGGAGTTGTTTTGTGTATGTTGCGTGATACTGGTAAACCGATTTTGATAATTCGTTTTGTATGTTGAAAAGAGGGTACCTCAGGAGTGGTCCTATTTAAATTTGAAGAAAATATTCCACCTCTAACGGTGGCAAACTAGGGAATGAAATTTCGCGCACTTTCCGGTGACCCATTGCAATAACACTTGGCAAATATATGTAATTTCACGAACTTTTGAGGTCGATTTTTTTAGTACTCAGTACTGAGATTATGAAGTAACCACAAAAATTAAAAGATTCAGTATCAAATGACCTGAAATAGATTTTCTATATCAGTTTTCAATAATCACACACGTAACCTATTCCTTTAAATTTAAATGCATTGGGCATAAAGCTTAAAAAGACAACTTAACCACATTAAATATACATCCTAAAATACTCAGTTTATTCCAAATTGAACTTTAACACGTCTGTCATTAAGACAACTTATATTTCCGAACGTATTAATAACTTTGTGTGACCAATTTCTATACAAAAATAACTTTTCACCTCATATTTATTAGGACACTTGATTCTAAATCTTATTGCCATAGCCGTAAAGCATTAAGAAAGCGTTAGCAAAGTGCAAGATAGAACCGTAATAGCATTAGCTAGGAACGTTCAGTTGGAACTGGGACCCAATTTACATGTAAATTTCGTGCAAGTCACTGCGGATTAACTTCCATCTCAACTTCAAGGGTTTAATATATGGACACTAGGATCTAGAAATTTGACGATATTTTTACCGTAGAATTTTAATAACTAAATTAATATCCGGGTATACTGTCTTCTGTATTATATTATTATTATATTCTCACTAGACCGACACACAACACACACAGTTATCAGCAAGTGTAAACGACTTCAAGTATCGCCCGACAAGTCGCCGGGAGTCGTGAGTGTTGTGTATCGGTCTAGTGAGAACCCTAATACACAAATAAATAATAAAGATCAAGTGCAGGTAGTTAGAAAAACTCGCACGGCTAGAAGATGCTGACACCCGCCTCTTCAGTCCCTTCAAGACCATGGACGTTGCAATATGTCCGAAACATCGAGGTAAATAAAATAAAATATGGTTTATACGTGATTAAGTCCCGAATTAAAAATCAAATAAATTCAACAGATTTTATTTGCGCACAAAATTATAAAAATTTAAATAGACAGGTCTAACCCGTGACGTTTCAGTGCGGTAGCAAAAGAAAGCAGGGAGGAGGCGTTGCTAAATAACTGCTACTAAATACAGATTTAAAAAGTTTTTTTGTTTTCTACATAACATTAAGTGAGATTACGAACAAGTAGTGCGCCTGATGATAAGCTATGATAATCTACACGCCTGTTCATAACAGTTACAAAGCCACTCCAGAGCATTGCAAAGATCTGAGAAGCACTGCCATGCGCCCGTCACCCTGAGACATAAGTTGACAAGTCCCATGTGCCTGTAATTTCACTGCAGACATTAAGGCGACAGAAACAGGTAAGGTGGCAGTGCTACTGTGTCAGATAGTACAACAAAAACATAAAATAGTTTCAATTCCTTTAGAAACATAATAGTTTATTTTTGGTAAATTTATTATATTTTGTACAAAGTCATGGATCAAAAGTTATTGTTGATGATTTTAGTAACATAGTACTGCGAGGTTATTATTATTTTACAAATAATTCTGTATATCACCTTCACCTGTCAGCCGTTTTGATTAGAACTTCCCTCGTCGTCTTTCGTCTATAGGAAAGTCGGTCTAATTTGGAATTTCTATCAGTCAGTTTGTCTTTATGGCCAGTCAGTCTGCCATGGAGACTGGAAGCGACACCTGTAGAGCTAGTAAGCGACAGCGATATAAAGCGTGAGATACTGTTGTAGGGCTGGCATGATAGGGCGCGACTTCCGCGAGAGCGACATAAAATGCGACATACTGCTATTTGTGCATAGAAATTTCGTGCTGTATATCGCTCTCGCCTAAGTCGCACCCTGTCGTGATAGCCCTACTGGCAATTTGCAGCTATATCCGTAATTGATACGTACAATGATAGTAGCAGTTGCATCTGCTGTACTTTACTCGATTTGATATTAAAGGTGTTATCAAAATTATTTCCTTCATTCCCAACGATCACGACCTAGAAGTTTTTGAAGAGAAGAAGAGATCGTCCAGGTAAGTACTGTCACCTTACCTATATCTGCCGCGAAGCAGTACCTACGCTGCGTTCCGGTTTTGAAGAGTAAGGGTAAATACAAATAAATTAATTTATTTTTATTTAGAGTACATTACGTACGTTGCTCGGATCTCAAGGCAAATAACCAAAGCACTTATGTTATGGACATCGAAAATAACAACGGAACGACAAGCACCCAGACGCGAGTTAGAGACAGATTAGTAGCATCATAGCTCCTTGTGAAAGAGTTTGTCCAGTGACATACGGTCACGTTACCTATTTCTGTCGCCAAGCAGAAGCAGAAGGTGAAATTACAGACACATGAGTGAGACTTGTCAACTTATGTCTCTGGGTGACAGGTGCAGTTATATTAGGTAAAAAAATAGAAAAATTTGTTGTTCTACATTGATCCGGCAGGAGTATGAACCCGGGAACTTAGAGACGGTGACACCATGAAAACCGGTATGCAAGCCACTCGGCCACAGATGTCATCAAAAACTGCTGGTGAAGTTACAGGTACATTGACTTGTTAACTTATACCAGTGCCCCTAAGATCTTTATGATTTAAAGCGCTGAGTGGCACTGCAATTGTTACGGGCAGGCGTGTCGCTTACAACCAGGCGCACGACTTCATCGTCCCATCACTGGGTACCATAAAACAAAAATCTCTTTCTTTTGTGTTTGCTGTGTCTATAGTTTTTACGGCACTATCAGTTTATGTCTTCTGTTTTATATGCCCCAATAATGAATAATAGTAAACCTTATAAGCCTTCGTAGTGACTTCTCATAACTGTATTTGTTATCAACAAGCTGTCCCACAAACAATAAGAAACTTTAGTTGACGTCAAACGTTAATCGAAAATTCAAGGACCCTAAAGTCAAAACTAATGACCCAGTCCAGTCTTATCTTAAAACAGAAATTCGTGAATAACCCTCTTGGGACATCGATATTTGAAGTTAACAGTTGATAACTCGCCCTTTGAAAATCAATGAGTTTCCAAATGCGCAACTGAGTTCTAAAACAGGTTAGTTTTGTGGGCCGATGGGCAGAATTCGAATATTTCGTTTTTAAACTTCGGGTCTTTGTACACCATAGTGCAGGATCCTTTGAAAATCGCTTGAGTGGGTCTTTGTACCGAAAAGTTTGCTAAATGTAACTATTGCATATGTGTAGTAGGTATATAAAGCCCCTTTCAGACATCCTTTTATAAGAGTCTGATATGCGGACCAAGTAGGAGACGTTCCGCGTCACCGAGTATATAACCAGAAATAGAGACGAAATAATCCATCCATCCATCCCCAACTTATCAGTCAAATGGTATCGATGTCACTTTTAAATATCAACTCTCGTTTGCGCTGAAATCACAAATTAGAAAGCAGAAATAGTACAGCTTCAGCAACTGACCTGTGTGTACGTCTCCGTATATTCCAAAAATATTCTATATTTATTGTAATGAAGATAATATCTATAACCATGCGGGGGCTATTCCATTCGGTGGTGTGGGAAGAACAGCAAAAGGTTTTATTACGAAATAAACTGTATCACATTTCATCGGTAATTAAATATTAAATTATTTAATTTCTAAATTTTCGTCCATTATAGCAAAGCCCAAGTTAAACTGGTCGATTTGAAGTGAAACAACTAACGACACCCGTCAATTATTTTGAATTCTGGCTGACCAATCGGAGCGCAGTTGTCTCCGTAATGATATAGCAGAATAGTTTTCAAACAAATTAAACGACATTTCGTCTCTATTTCTGGTTATATACCCGATGTTCCGCGTCTACTACATATTTGAACGCGACAGTTATTATTACCACCAGGCGCACTACTTGGTCGTCCTTTTACTAGGTATCACAAACATTTTAAGATCATTATGGATCCTAACTGTGGTGTGGTGTATTTATTATTATTGTATTTAGTTAATTGTGTCAAATCAACGAATTAACCATCATACTACCTGTAATGAATGGACCGTGATTGAAATCCGTTAACGGAAAGTGGATGAAGTCTAATACACCGTATTCATCCCCTAATTCACCTTTAAAAGTCACCCCTAGAAGTGAAATATTGTCTTTAAATTTGAAATGAACTAGCACTGAGGTACCACCTTTCCAACAAACAAGAATCATCGAAATCGGGTCACAATGTCAAAGTAATCGCTTGACATATACATAAAAAATGTTTATGGTATGTATGGGTAACCTTATTATATATATTAATATTTATGTATACATTCTAATAATATATGTATTTATTATTATTTACTTAGAATAATAACGCATAGAAACCTAGTCCGCACACG
>NW_020653383.1:8084758-8117229 GCF_003589595.1 Hyposmocoma kahamanoa
AAATCAAATTCATCTCTAATTATTTCCGGCCCAAGCTCGTCCTCACCTCTCTAAGGTATGTAGATTCAAACAGTGGTTAATAATATAATAAATTTTATTTCAAAAGTTGGAATTGGGTAATTGGAATCAACTAATCTAGCCGCTCACGCGATGCACTCCCCCTACCGCAAAATGGCGGCTATTTGGTTTCGCAAATTAGGAAAGCATTCAGTTTAAATACAAGTTTTTATAAATAAAAATTATTATTCTGCATTGCTAAATAAATACCCTCCGTACTACTTACAAAAACATCTCAAATAAAATGCAGTAATACACCGCAAATCCTGCACTAAAAAAGCACTAATGAAATTTTTGGTGTACTAGGATAAATATGATAATATTCCGTTTGAGTGGTTCTAACGTTTACCAGAAATTACTCCTTAAAGTATATAGTACAGTTTATAAACATTTATATTCAGGGTAAACTTAAATAACGCTACTTACGGTATGTTTTCAATAAATGAACACCGAAATCACCAGCCCAAACAATAACACACAGGATTGTCGTGACGTATTTTTGAAGTTGTTTATTTTTTTTAAATGACAGATCCAGGCATTAAAAACTTTATGGTTTGCTAGAGTAGTTACCAAAATAGCAATTAATATTAGTTCTTTTACCTGTTACTGTAACTTCGATATCCGATAAATCGGTATAAAATCATTACCGGCACCTCTAGGTGTGGTATGCGTCTACGGCTGCATGTATCGCGTGAGAGGCTAGTAATCATAGCAAATCGTTTATAATTTACTACTTTGATAGCAATAGCATTACGTTTAATTTTAATTACAGTACCTGTAACGCTTTGTTGATAACTCACTAGAATATGGAGGAATATTATGTTTAAAAAAAATACGATTCTTATGGACGTATGTTTTGTAATAACATCAGAAAAAAAATATTTTAAGTAGAAACTTTTACTACGAAGTAGTACTGAAATCACAATGAAATAAAAACATAGCGTAGTTAAAATTTAGGCCAGTGTTTGCGCAGCTGCTGTGCAACAACGGCTAATAATAATATTAATCAGTTTTTTTGTTATACTTCTCATTAGCATTAGTACAGTCTATGCCGTAAGATCTACCTAATACCTGACCCCTTATCGATTATTTGTTAGATCTGAGTTGATAAAAATGAAGGAAAATGTTAAACAAATTCATTTTGTTATGACTTCCTTATTGCATCAGAAGTGAATGACAATTTAAGAAACTTTTTAAGCCAAATCACATTGCATACACAGAATTTTTAACAACAAAGTGAACTTATAATTATTAATACAAAGATCGAACACTCAGAAAAAATTCCTTCGATCCGGTCGGATTCGAACCGACACGTCTTCTTGCATACCATGCCAGACGCTATACAAACTAAGCCACGGAACGAACCAACGGACCTCACGAATTTTTGATATTCAATTATTTTTTGTGAAATTATAACAAACTAGTGGAGTAATTTCACAAAAAATAATTGAATATCAATTCAATAAAAATTTAATTAACAAAGTGAACTATTACACTTTTTTGTTGACTACGTCTCAGAACCAAAAGAAAGTGGGTTAGATATCTTTGGGCATCAACTGTACATTTCTCAAAAATGACAAAAGTACCGCTTTACAACCCCCTTAGGCTCACACTGCTCAAACGCTATATTTTTCGTTATATTTAGTTGGCGATTGAATTGCAGAAACATCGCCTTGAGCTGTTACACCGACGAGGTCTCAAAATATTGAACTAAAGTCACACTAAGATGTGTTATTCTGTACTCACACGGTTTTTTTATTATTACAATATTAGGGAGATAAGAACGTCAGTTTTTATATTTTTAACCGACTTCAAAAATGGAGGGAGTACTTAATTCGACTGCATTTTTTCACCCGCGCCAGTCCCGCTCCCAGTGTGTTATGCGTATTTGATCTCCATCTCACTTGAAAGAAAGTAACGGTGAGGCTTAGTAGCAATAGAGCCTCCTGGTGTAAGAGTTCACTCAAGGAATTACTGCTACCATATCTACTAGTGCCACGTTCCGGTTTTGAAAGGTAAGGGTATTAATGTAACTAGACGCCTTCAAATTAGATGCTTCTAGAAGTACTGCAGTGGTGAGTCTGTGGCACGTTTGTGGCGCTGCAGCTGCCCTACTAAATATTGTATGAAATACAATATTTAGAAGCGCAGTTGCAGCGCTACTGTCGTGACACGCGCCCGCCACTTTTGCAGTTACAATTAGTGAACTAAAAATTACTGAAGTACAGTCGAACCACTGCAGCACTTCTACAAACGTCTAATTTGATGGGGCCCTAAATAACCTGTTCAACGCTGGCAAGCCCTACGACTTCAAATCCTTTTTTATAATAGCAGGTGACGGCACGAACAAGTAACGCGCCTGGTGGTGAGCGACATGCCTACCCACAGCAGTTGCAATGTTACTCATAACTTTAACTTGCAAAGATCTTAACTACACTGTCACTATCACCCTGAGATATAAGTTGACAAGTCCCATGTGCCTGTTTTTCACCAGGTATAGGGTGAGGGTCCTTCCAAATGGGAATACAGTAATGTTTACATTAACTTGCTTGGCACTCTACTGCTACTAAATATTCTATTCTCCACCTTGCCCATCTCAATAATCTGTAGTATACTGGGCCTGACTATTGTACAAGTCCCCCAATAGTAGATCTTTCTAAATCATTTGTGCATTTGGTATAAATAAGAATATAACAGAATCATATTATGGTAGTTTCTATTGTCAATGTCACAATTTAACTTTCAAGGGACAATACCGTGATTATCAATAATTTATATAATAATAGCGCAACAAAAATGTTTTAATAGGCAACAGTGTCTATGAATAATACTACAATTTATTCGAAAATAAATCATCTACACTGTAAAATTCATTATAGAAAAGAAATGAGTTTCATTCGGGCACAAAACATTTCACCATTTGTAACACTTCAGATTTGCGGGTAGATGATTGTAGTATAGGAGATATGTTACTCACGGGTTTCTCGATGCGAGTTCTATACAGTGGACAACGGATTTAGGGTTGCCCGAATTTTCAACTCTCTTATCTATCTTTCTAATTTATCTTTCTATCTTATTCGCGTAATAGTTGGATAGTAAACCTTTTAATACAATCAATGGGCATCCCTCGCAATTATAATAAAATTCGCGAAGGATACCAATTAGATCCACGCATTGAGCCGGTGACCATATGCAATGTTTTAAAACGACCGGGCCGTTTTGACTCGAGATACCCTGAGTAGCTATCTCTACCATAAAATACAGCCGACATTATCAGTTAATAGTACCAACACACGGATATAAGCGTAATTAATTGAGAGGTACGAAAATATTTCACGAATGTTAATATTATTTATTTTGTTTACTAGAACGGTTTAATCAAACTGATACCTTCCGTTATTTGAATTGATTAAAGAGCATTAAAATTTAACATGTAACCTTTTACGTAATATTTATCAAGTGGTTTTAATTTTAAGTGATGTGTTGTACCGCAATTGAACATAATGATTAACGCTTTTTGTATTAGATAATAATTACTGTACGTACCGAGCATTGTAGTGGCCATCACTTATGACACCAAATAATTCAGCCTTACTTAACTACATTTTCTTATGCTTACTTATACTTATCTATACTTACTTATAAACACTTATACTTATTTATGCTTACTTATACTTATTTTTACTGACGCTTTGTATTTCCATTGGGTAGGCGGAGACTATTTATTGATCGCCTATTAGCACGATCCTGACAAACCTTTCTAGTTTCACTTATATTCATTAATCTTTTCATACAAGTCCTCTTATTCTTCTCACTATGCAATCCAGCCTTTTTTCTTCGTTGCCGTCGTCTTCCAATGATGCCTCCCATTAATGTGAAAAGAAATGTACATAAAGAGCTAATGCTCTATATGTATAGTTCTTTCGTTAATATTTCTTTTATTACCTTCTTATTTCTGCCACCAAGCAATATGTGAGCATTACCGCTTTCCGGTTTTGAAGGGCAAGGGTGCTGGTGAAGTTATAGGCACATGAGACTTTTCTATTTATTTCTCAGGATTATATTTTTCGATGTAAAGCTATGAGTGGCACAGCAACTGCTATAGACTGGCGTGTCGCTTACCACCAGGTGCATTACTTGTTTGCTCCGTTACTTGATATCATAAAATAAATATTAAAAAAATCTACATGCATTTAATAAGCTCCCATATATACCCAAACCGGAACAAGACATCCTTTTATGTTTTTTCACTACCTACATCCATATAACTCAATACTGCAAAGTTGCTTTTGTTTGCTGCAAGACAATATATATAGAAATATATATATATATATATATAATATACCTATAAGCATTGACTTACAAATAAATGGACGACGGGTCTAATACAAAAACCACGAAAAAAATGTCCCAAGTCAACCTATTTAAACGTAGTGACTGTAAAGGAATATGAAAAAGCTAAAAGTTGAATTTAAATTGTAATGTCATCGCAGTACTGTCTAATTTTGCTTGCTTCGCTGTCAGTCGAACAAACGAAGACTAAAGCGTGAATGACGCTCTGTATACGATTTTAACGCCTTATAAGTTCGTAACACTATTTAGCGCGGACCCGACGTCCATATAATTGTAAGTCAATGCCTATAAGACTTTCATGATGTTTCGAGTCTCTTCAAGTCATTTCGACACACTTGGCAACTCGTTCAAGCAACAGCCCTAGAAACAAATTAAAATTCATAACCAATATATTCGATATGATTTATTTCATCTAGCGGTCGTTTTCAATAAATTCATGAGACACTTCTCGAATGATTTAGGAATCGTTCCCCCAAATATAATAAGACGGGCAAACAGGGGGAATGATCGGACCCTATGCGTTTTTATATTGCTTTACAAAGATTTGCTGACTGGCGCCCTCTCACATGTGTCACGCGCGATTTTGCAATAATAATCGAGTTATAGGCAGCGTGTCGATTGATTCGAGAATAAGACCTTTGTTTATATTTGCGAATGCGACAAACCCTGGTAGCTTTATTAAAATATCGCGATTTCTGAAGCGGCTGCGGTAGCAAGAAGTAAACAAACTTGGGCAACGATCCCTGGCCGTGGCAATCAATACTAGCCACTACCGCAACTGCTAAAGGATGATTCACATTACTCCCGGCAGGTCTTGAGCCATGAACAGCACGTCCTATAAACGTCACGTAGATTTTTTACAGAAGAAGAATAATGCCATATGTGATTACGCATGACACAAAGTCCATAATCGTTACGTCCATGAACGTTTCATGGACGTTTACCGTAAAATTAAATACAGTATATTATTAGAACTTTCCGTGTATTTGCCGCCTACTGCTCCTTCTCCATAGAAAAATATCAACAACGTACTGAAAAAATTCAATTATTTGAATCAATCTAAGCACTTTGGCACCAAGGAGAGTAGTGACATTTTTGTGTGCAGTACCATTTAAGTACTGTTCATTGTAGTATAATATTGACTAATCAATGTTTTTATTCCATCATTTTAAACTGTATTCCTTTTATAAGATTTTAAGTTGTATGTCACGTTATATTGACTTGTGGGGGTGCTGCTAGTGCTGGGGGCGTTCTGGTTTGTGGATTATATTGGTGTGTAGCCTGGATAGCAGTAATAGCCTCCGCAGCCTCGCAGCCTCCAACATCTTATTTAGTAAATTTAGCAATTCAAACGTTGAAAGTCCAGTTTATAGATATTTAATCGGTTTTAACAAATATAATCTTTAAAATGTAAATTGTATATATATAGCTAGTAAACGATTCAAAAAAATAAATAATGGTATGTTCGCTACCGCGGTCACGCAGAAAGTGACGATGGAAAGGAACAAAATCAGAATGCGAGGTGAAATGGAACAATTTTAAATTTAAATATTAGTAGAAGAAGAAAAAACGATACGATACGAATGGAGAGAGGCGATACAAAAAGGTGGGATTATGGTATAAGGAGGTCACATCGTCACAGACTTACTACAAAATACACCATCCGACAATACGTACATTATTGCAGCTTTATCTTAGGCTGCTAACAGATATAGTAGAGCTTCTTGTGGAAGAGTTCGTCCAGGGAAGTACTGTCAGTTTATATATTTCTGCCGCCAAGCCATGTTAGCATTATTGTGTTCCGCTGTAGTTCCGCTTTTGCTGGTGAAATTACAGGCACATGGGAGTTGTCAACTTATGTCTCTGGGTGACGGGCGCTGTGGCATTGCCCCTCAGATCTTTGCAATTTAAAGCTCTGAGTGGCACTGCAACTGTTATGGACAGGCGTGTATTGCCATCAAGCGCACGACTTGTTCGTCCCGTCATTTGGTATTATGTTTAAAAAAAAGATTGACTGCATGTTTGCAGTTGATGCGTGAAGTCGTTATCCGAGACCTCGGCTACGTGAAGTTGATTATGACTTCACGCATTAACTGCAAACTTGCAGTCAATCTGTTAGCATCCTTATTCCAACAATTCGTTATCAGCACTAAGCTCCAACCAACTGCGACTATAAGCTAAAACATCCATGAACGGGTCATAGACAACCAGTCACCAACCTGTGGGATGTAAGTAAGATTGATGATGAGGAGGGTGTCGCCAGCCGCGGCACAGCACAATAAAGTGTGTATCGTCCTTAAAGCGGATGTTCGACGCTAATAGCACACTATTAGTGTCACTTGCTTGCTTGAAGGTAAAATCCTCAGCTCTAATGACGCGACTCAACATTACGACATCTATCCACATTAATGTCCGTCGTTTCTCAAATAAAAGTTTATCTAAAAAAATACCGGCATAAAACCGTACGTAGTATAGATAATTATGAATTTGGAGCCATCAAACATATCTATTTTTTTAAAAGGACGAAGTTGCCATTGCAAGAACAAAAAAATCTCCATAAATTGTGATTACAGTTATTTGGTACAAAAACAGATCGTATTTCCCAAAGTGACAAACTCTGTAAGAGACTGGAATCTAAATTAGATCATTAAGCCATGTCTTGGGAAATATATTTAAATTGAATTTGGGAACATAAACCACGCAGATGGCACAACTATCTAAATAGAATAGTGTCTTACAATATTTCCATCTAGAGCTTTTTCAAGTTGAAGTCCCAGAGCACTAAAATTCCAAAATAATGTTTTATAATATTTTTTCCTAAACTGAATTAATACAACATTCTTACACTAACAAGGATACGAAATAGATCATTTGATCTAAATAACCCAAATAAATAAAATTTCACATGCCATTGACACTCTTTCGATGTAGTAATATAATCCGGCGTCACAGCGAAAATATGATATATGAAAATATATTAAATCTACGGATAAAGTAGGGTATACACCGTACCCGAGAATATTCCCGGTTCTTAAGGATAAAATATTAAAGTCTCAGCAAATTCACCTTTTCAAATTAGATTTGGGGAGTTTCCGTCACCAAGTTTTTGTGTACATTTTCCCTTTGCGAATAATTTTACACGTGTGTTTGTGTGTGGATTAGGTACATGTGGTGTTACTTTAAAATTTTGTTTGGATTCCCTTTACGGGTATTGTAATAGAATAAGGCAAACTGCGAAGAAAGTTGATAAAGTTATTCATGTGCGTGTATATATGTATATCTATCTGTTTGTATTCTATTTGGATTAGAAATGGTAAGCTATGGATGAGGAGGAGAAGGAAAAGAAAGTGGAATTAGTGCTGTAGCATAGTATAATGAGACAAAGATAGTAAATCCATATACACGTAGCAGTACGGCTTGTACGTATGCACGTCAGCCACGCGACGTGTATGGTCGCACACATTCGCATAATCTCGCGATGCACTCACGTTGACAACACTGATCGTCACAACATAGTATGATAAGAGAAGTTATTTAACTCTGTACAAAGTAACAGCAAGTTTTGTATGTATGCGCGACCACCTCGCGTCTTGTACGGACGCACTCATTCGCATAATAATGAAAGGCGCATCGGGACGGCCAGTATCACGCAACGCGAGTGCATCGCGAGATTATACGAATGTGTGCGTACGTACATGACGCGCGGCGGCCGCACACATACCATTCTTGTCTCATTTTCATTATACTACCGTCCCAAAGCGTCTTTCATTATTATGCGAATGTGTGCATTAGTACACAGCGCGCGGCGGCCTCGAACACATATTATGAATAAATCGCGCTGTTACTTCGTACAAAGTTACCATACTTTTCTTATTTTACTATGGTTATAGGTTGTGTGGTGCACCACGAAGTCCACAACATTAACATTACATCAGAGGTAGAAGAGACATTCTTAATGGATAGAAGCAAATGGCAAACGAGACTGAAGAATAAAGACAAAGTTGCAGGAAAGAGTAAAACGTCAACAACAGATATTAGCGAAGACAAAAACAAAAGAGACAATGAGCGGAAACCAATCTAAATGTCGATAACTAACTAACTTTGTCCAATTGACAGGAAGAGATACTGCCATAAACGTCGAAAAGTAAAAGTCTAAAAGCGAATAGCTTTTGATCATCATACGACATTGGAAAAAACTTCTGGACGCTAAAAAGTTATTATGAAATGTAGTAAAGGAAGAGCGATTAGCGATTTAGCAAAGATTTTGTGGTCGACTCGTAATACCAATGACGTTAAATATTAAATGACATAATCCAACATATTGAGAATAAACGATTGAGTAGTACCATGGACCAATCAGTCAAGAGGACTGTTAATCTCCATACCACAGGTCGTAACTCTGAAAAAGGTCAAAACCCCGTCTTATACTATGTAAAACCGTTTATTTTATGTAAATAACGGCATATCAATTAATTCGGCTTAATATGAAATATAAGTGACCTGTTTTTTCTTTCTAACATTATTCAAAATATTGATCAAGACCTAAATTATTTATTGAACTTTAACAAATATGCATTTCAATAGATGGCACTGAGTGTCACAAACTAATTCAAAAATGGCACTAATCCTAAACAAAATAAAAGTACAGCCTGCAGTATCTGTAAAAAGTATGCAATAAGCGCCATCTAGTTGATTTGTTTCTTATCACTAGAAATTAGTAGCAGTAGAGCTCCTTGTGAAAGAGTTCGTCCAGGGAAGTACTGCCACCTTACCTATTTCTGCCGCCAAGCAGTAATGTCAGCATTACTGTGTTCCGGTTTTGAAGGGTAAGGGTGCTGGTGAAATTACAGGCACTTGGTACGTCTCAACTTATGTCTCAGGGTGACGGGCACAGTGGCAGTCAGATGTTTGCGATTTAAAGCTCTGAGGGCACTGCAATTGTTATGGACAGTGGTGTAGCTTACCGTCACTTAATATTATTAAAAAAAGCTTTCATAAATTGCAGCTCGTCAATATGAATATACAAATTAGTTATAAAAATAGCTATTTGGTATTCTTCGTGACACCTGGTGTACCAATAGAATTGTTGAGTAACTGGTTCTAGATTGTACTAAACACTGTAATTTTGAGAGCAAGCAGTAGAATTTATTGGCTAAACATAAATATAGTGTAATTGTCTTTTATAAACAAATTAAAATACGGCAAAGAAACACATCCAATTAAGTTTCAAATTCAAAGCACTACCGAGTATACTTGAAACAGAACCAATTGAGATACGAGTTCTACAGGATCAAAGACATTACAAACACAATGAAGACGAGTACATTTAAACCAATAAATTCATAAAAAGGAAATAGAAATCCAAATCGTCAATATTGTAAAGTAAGAACAGAAATATATTGTTATGTTCTATGACTTCAGACGTAGAGGGAGAATTGAGTAGAGGGGCTCTATTAATAACAAAAACTGTATAAGCGAGATAGATTTATGCACAGACATATCAGAGTAAACGAGGATACAATATTATATTTTGTCCCTTTCAACGTATGCGGTTTTGGTTGTATGACTCAACGCTCGTTGAGTCCAGCAAATCCTTCCGAGTGTTCGATGTGCATAGATTTTATGTGTTTGTGCTTTTAAGAAGTATTTTACAAAGTTACTAACCGTTCCATTGTAATAATTGACAATTATTGCAGCTCACAATAATCGTGCATTGTTATATTTCAGGCTGTAAAAGCTGTACAGAACGAAAAATTCCCAACTTATCCTTTCACACGTAAGTTTTAATTTTTCATTACAATCAATGAATATTTTTGTATGAATTACTAGTGAAATACTCTTACAAGCCTGGAATATTACGATTTCATGTATTTTATGTGATATTTGAAGTGTTTTTCTTGATTGAAAGATTTTTGTCCGCATCGTATAAACCTCCTAAAATAAGGAGAATATCTTACTTTTGTCAAATATGTCCATCTCGCTTCTACCAGCAGTGGTTATGATACGCGAGAAAGAGAGATCAAATAAATAACGTAAATTAAATTAGACTGGCCGATTTTAGGGATACCGTGCTTTTGCCACTATCTTTTCCCCAATTTATGGGTCATTTTTAATATTGTATTTTGTTTACTTTTCAATACTTTTTCAGTTCGAAATATGTATACTAAGCTAATACTGTTCAAGGGCCAATAAAAAAGTAATGATTTGTCATATTTGTTTTATTTGGTTACTAAAACTTAACCAAGCTGAATGTTGTCTGGCGGATTCTCCCTCCTTAGACTCGGCAGATTTCGTCATTATCATGAACCCATTTATACGTCCCAATGCTGGGCACGGGTCTCCTCTCAGGTGAGTGCTTAGGCGACAGTCCACCACACTTTTTGGGGACTGCACACGTTTTCCGAGGACTTTGAACGTTCTTCAACGTTTCATCACGATGTTTTCTTTCACCGAAAAGCTCATGATAAATTTCGCACAAATTCCGAGAAACTGAGAGGTCTGGATTCGAACCCATGACCTCTGCTTGAGAGGCAGTAGGTCAAACCATTAGGCTACGACGGTTGCATTTTCATTTCAATTTCATTAACGGGGTAAAATTTTAAAATTAGACAACTCAGAATTTATAGGTGCTCTGTTGGTATCCCTTTTCAGTATACGCGGGAAGCTTCTCTATTCTTTTTTTATTCCCCTCTACGACTTCAGACAATTAAAGTAACAACAGTAGAGTAGTAAAATCTTTCGTCTTTCGGCACATCTCAGTGTCTAATTGGTTATACTACAAGATCTTAGATTGTAATTTTACATCAATAGTTTAATTTTGGAACATTTTTTCGCTGGAACTCGTTTTTTTTTCTTAATGAATGGTTTGTGAGACTATTGTCTCAATTCTGCCAGTGTCCGTTTCATGCTAGTTACATAAACTTCATAAAGAGAGTGTAAACAGAAAATTTGTCTGGTAACTCAGAGGGAGTATCACAGAGATTTTTGGAGAGAAAATAATCTTATTTTTGGTTCCTCGTGCATAGAGTTTAAGCCAAAAGCATTCTTGTTTAATTTATTTAAACTGAAGCTCAGGCAATTTTAAGAACACAAAGCAATATTTCTGATAACAACATACGGACATAAGAATTGGGAGAGGAAATTCAATAAAATTAGTACTACCTGAAACAATATACACCATAATTTACAGTATAATGTCAATTTTGAAAGATGAAATCGAGTTCAACTAATGTATTGATGGTGAAACAATTGCTGTCATCGTTATTGATTTATTCACCGAACACTGGCCTGTCGTTTTGAGTGATTTATTTGATCCAAGTGCTGATTTAGCTGGAACAAAATAGATCAACTGCGGCTACTAGGTAGTTATTTTCCAATAAAGGAATGAATCAAATGAAAAAGAATAAAATAACACGCGTTATAAGCAAAGAAGAATGTACAAATCGATACCTCCAATGAACACTATGTCAAGTTAATTTTTGGACTTCTTTTTGTTTGAATTTTGTTTTTTGTTTCTTTGTTATTATTTTTTTCACAAAATTCGAGGAGCACAGTATTAGTAAATAAATATGGCAGTTTACTAAAATAACAAAGTCGGCGTAGTGTTCATTAGAGGCTTAGACCATATGCTACAAACAAACAGGTGCACTCAAACGCAAAACTGAATTGTGTCACTACGGTCTCGCACAAACAAAAGTCTACAACACTAGCTTATTTTTACAAATACACACATTCATGTCATGTCCGTAGACAGAATAGGCCTATAAAAATAAATCGATTCTCATGAATATACTAGAGACGGAAAGTTATCGACGTGACGGTGTCGATATGAAATGCGTACTGGTTAATCATGTATATGAAAAATATAATTCCACCCTTGGCTAGGCTGGATGTAGTGAATTTCTTTTTTCAATTTTGTGTGTAGTGAAATTATGGTGTTGTTTTACTTGTATTTGCCAAAAGAGATTGCCCATTGACTTACCAATAAATGGATGACAATAAATATAATCCAAAGTCTAACCCAAAAACTGCGAAAAATGTCAGCAGTTTTTTTTTTTTCAGTTTATGGCTTTTCGCGGTCAGCGTTGGAGCCAATGACAAGCATGGCCGGAGTTAACTTCTACAAACGTAGTGACATGAATAGAAATATTAAAAAAACTAAATCATTTCATTTAAACTGTAAAGTCATTGCAGTATTGCTTAATTTTGTTTGCCATAATTTAAAGGCCCAAAAATTATCCATATTCAGCTTCTACTGGAAATAACAAAATGCACCATATTTAGCTTTTAGTGAAAACTACTTGAACACAAGAGCGATGGAGTAGTCTTAACGTCTTAATTAATTAATTTTATAGTATTATATTGAATTTTATACGAATTCACTTCAAGTAATAAGAGTTGTGCAAATATAGTACATACAAATATTGTAAACGTGAAAATAGCCGTCTCTCTGTTGGTAGTTATGCCGTGCTATAAGAAATGTATCAATGATTCGAATTTCTAGATTCCAACTACAAGTAAACTCAAAGTGTCATAATCACGAAAACCGATTTATAACAAAACCGTTATGCTTTCAGGGGATTTTGGTTGCTTATTACAAAGAAAAGATTAAATTAGTTTGTTTTGCAATATTCCTAAAGTAACCTAAAAAAGTACACTTAGGATTACAAAAATTTAAGCAAACATTACTTCGGGTAAATGTATTTTCGGACTTCTAATTGATAACTCCAAACAGTAAAACGAATACAACAATATTTCGTTGGTTATTTATTACTAACATTTAATAAAAAGTAATGTTAAAAATAAGATTAACGATAAATCACCTCTATAGTTTCTTTGTTCTAAATATAAATAGTTCAATCGCTTGTGGTTCGAAAATTGTAATTGACGTAACGGTCTCTTTCTGTCTTTTGCGCATGTCTTGTGTAGGATAAGGACAGTTAGCTATTTGGTTATTTGTATTGCCTTTGTAATTTATGTGTATAGTGTGTAAGTACTCGTGTATATGTGTATGTACTTTTAATTTTTTTTTCTTACAATACGGCATGATTTGTGATGATTTATATTAATCAATTACAATTTATTTTCGTTATTTATAATTTATTACATTATTATTTAATATACAATCAATTTGACGGAGAAATCAATTCCCAATCAATCTGTCGATAAAAATTGGAGCTAAAAGAGCGCTTCGCTTCTCTATAACGAAAAAACAGCGTTGATGAAGTACTGAATTTTTTTGTCTATAGTTGCCATATAGTTGCGTGTTAGTAAATAGGGAAATTCATAGGCATGCTTATGTCAAATGTTCTAATGTTTTAAAAAAAAAATTGTTTATCAATAAATTGAGTCAGTGTGATCATTGTGAATAAAATGTCATAAAATAGAAAATTAGCAAATAATGTAAAAAAATAGGCTTATGTATGGAAGATAATTCCACCCTTGGCTAGACTGGATGCAGCAGAGATTTTTTTGCAAGTTTGTATAGCGCAAGACGACATGTTTCGTGGAGTACTTGACGCGGTGAATTCTATAATGGAAATGAAAAAACATCGATTTGAACATAGTGTTTATTATGCGATAGTTGTTTTGTGCTTGTACCTTGACAGAGGGGATTGCCTATCGATGACGCCTCCGGTCCTATATGCTCTAAGATTGGAGGTATCGAAATGTGGATCAAATGATGAGTGAGACAAAATATAATGTATTTGCATGTACGAAAGCAAACGCTATTACAAAACATGTATTGTATTATTAAGTATATTGAATATAACGATGTTTAGTACCATAATATTCAATTACATTTTGTGAAATTTCTCCACTAATTTGTTAATACAAAGATTGAACACTAAGAAAAATTCCTATGATCCCCCTGGACTCGAATCAATGTCTACAGCATACCGTGTCTGACACTCTCCCAATTGAGCTACGAAACAAACCAACAGCCTTACGAATTTTCCTATTGCTTGTTGTAGATCTTTATTTTTGGTTTTTAACGACTTTTTTGCCGTAACATCTGTGTCATGAAAGGATTGAAAAAGTTTTTCTTAGTGTTTGATCTTTGTGTTAATAATTACAAATGTATTGTAAAATATTGTGCCAGATGACCACACTGATTATCTGGTACCAAATTAGAGTATTCTCTAATTTGAGAAATTTTATCAGTTGTAACAAACCTACTTTATGTATTAGACGGCCTTAAGCCAGATTTTTTACTTTTAGTTTCCTAAGAAACCGCTAGATGGCATTGACCCATTTGGCGTTATTTCTGAATCGCGGTGCTAAGATTTTCCCTAGAATGGTGACTACTCGAACACAAGTTTGTTAATGTGAAGAGAAATCTGAGAATACCGAGAGCTCAGTAAGGCTAACAGGAGTTGAGTCCCTTCTAGAGAACTGCTACCTGGACCTTTTGATACCACGTATATGAGCATATAGGTTGAATAAACCTCATCTAGTGGAACGGTTTCAAGGAGTCGAGTCCCATCTTGGGAACAACTGCCGGGACCTTCCGCATTTAGGGTGAAATTGTATTGGCGACATACAAGGTAAAAAATAAATGTTCTGAACGAACAACTTGGAGTTTTCACTTGGCTGTATTGGTAACCTCATCCCACGGTAAAGAGACTCCCTCCTTTACAAAGGGTACTTACTGACAAAATTTGTCATAAAAAGGGCGATAAAAACAAGTTCATATAAATTTAGAACTCATAATAGATAGGGTAAAACGTGGGTAAAACTAATAAGATAGTTCATAAATATAAAAAGATTTGTGGCGGCAAGGTCCGCTGCACAAAAAGGTAAGGAGAGTATTTCAAGCTAATAAAAAATCATTTTGATGTGGTATGTTAGAATAAAAACGTACATAGGTACATTTCTCTATAATCCCATAAAATAAAACTATGATAACACTTTTATTATTTTAAATAAATTAGTATAGTTAAACTTATTAAGCGGAGATCCGTTATCATAATGCACTTAAAAGTTAAAGATGAGATTTTTTTAACACTTAATTTATTTAGGGGCTTTGATAATTATTGAACATATCAGCCCCATTAGAAGAACGATGCATCCAGAAAATACTTAATAAAATCCAGACAGATAAAACAAAATACTACCTAACCAAACACGTATACAACAAAACCTTCGCATCGCTACATGTTGGCTGCATCAAAACTGATTGAAACCAACCTGTATTAAATACAAAAATTTGTTTAATTATTTTTTTTATGATACCGAGTGACGGCACGTACTAGTCATGTGCCTGATGTTAAGGGACACGCCTCTCCATAGCAGTTGCTTTGCCGCTCAGAACTTTAAATCGCAAAGATCTGACGAACATTGCCATTGCGCCTGTCACCCTGAGATAAAAGTTGACAAATTCCATGAGTTTGGGATTCCACCAGCACAATGGTCAGATGGCAGTATTTCCTCTTAACGAACTCTTTCCACAAGCTCTAATGCTACTAAATGTGTAATGGAATGTACCGCTGGATACATAAAAAAAAATCGTACGTGTATTGCGATGAAAATCCTCTTCATGGCTCTAGTATTATTTTCTTCAGAGTAGTTTAACCCATGGAACTGTTCGATAAAGGCCCTCACGACCAATACAAAGATTTACTACTCGTGAAGCTCAATGCTGACGTTCGGCTAGTAATCCGACAGTCTAGGTTCAATCCCGGGAGGCCCGCTACATTCGTACAGATTTGAAATAAATTGTCAACCGATTTAAAACTAGAAAAGAAAATCTTGGAAATATTTATTGTGGGTTTTTGCTTTAATATTTTAGAATCTGAAAAGATTTTTGTGTTTCGGTAAGCAAAGCGTGTCATATTCATCACAAATGGAGTTACAACACTATCAATTAATTATTAACAAAATAAAATTATCGCCTATCGGTACCTAAGGTCGTACAAGGTATTTTTTGAACGTACATGTTAAAATTACTAATATTAAACATTATTGACTAAAAGTTTGCAAATTACAATGACGGTACATTTTAGCAGCAAGTAAATGTTAAGTTTAAAAATATCTGTAGAATTTGTATTGCCTTAAATGGCAACTTTTGACGAGAGCTGTCAAAGCAGTCTTATTGATCTCGAAAATTATCTCGTTTTTACGTACTTCTCCTGACGTTGACGAAATCGCCGCGCTAAACGCGGAGCCATAGAGACAAAAGTTGGTTGGAGTACGTACTTTGTTTTGTTTTATATTTTTTGTCTATAAATTCTTATTTCGAGCAGCAGTGGTAACGGATTAACAAACTGGGTTGAACTAGAGAACACGTTTTACTATTGAAAGTTTTAAATACATAATGTGAACACATTCCTATTTTATTCAAAAAAATTGTACCAAACCACTGAAGGAATAAGAGAAAAACAAGCGCGAAAAACAGTTCCGATCAATTATTACCATTTGCGTCCATTTTGGAAGTAGCGGAAAAAATAAAGGGAAACTTTCCGATAAACACTTTTGTGGGCAAATATAGTGATTTATGTAACAACACTGAATCGTAAAGGAAAGTAATGAAAGTAAGTGAATAAATATTAATTTCCAAAAGAAAAATTTTAATACATAATTTCGAAAATAGAAATACCATCACCAGCCTACTTACATACGACTGCTGCACATAGGCCTCTATTTTAAGCGTATTTAATATATTATTATATATTTAGCAACTTCTCTCTGAAAACCTATTTGCATTTGCCATCGTATAAGTCCAAAATAGTGTCACTGTTTATAAAAACAAGACTGTGAGGAGCTGTAAATAAAACTTTGCAACTATTTTGCAAATCTCTCCTTCACTACATAAAGAACCTTACGTGAAAGTCGATAAAGATGAGAATGACATGAACGATATAAAATCACAGTCGACATGAAGATGAGACGAACGGGTGTTTTCGAACGAAGTACAGATGTATAACCTGCTATTGCTACATAATGTACGTGTGATCGAAGTCACAATTTTTTATTAACTCTAGTGTTTTCTTATGATATCAAATGCCGGTACGAACGAGTCTGTGCCTAGTGGTAGTAAGAGACACACCTTTTGCAATGCCACTCAGAGTTTTAAACCGCAAAGATCTAAGGAACAATGCCACTGTGCCCGTCACCCTGAGGCATAAGTTGACAAGTTCCATATACCTGTAATTTCTAAATAGGTAAAGTAGTTCCCTGGACAAACTCTTTCACAAGGAGCTCTACAGCTACTAAAGTATCTAGGAGCTCTTTACTATTAGTATAATAATATATAGATATATGTATGTAAAAAGGAATGCACTGTGCACAAATGACAGAAGTCCAAGAGAAATATGAACCTTATACATCATGGATGTCAGTTTTGACTGACCTGTTTTTTTCTTTGTGGATTACTTATTATGAACCCATATTCGAGGTAGGTTATTACGCTTTTGGCACAGTCGCCAATATATAGATTTTATGTATCATTTAATGTAAGACGCCGACCTTGAGACACATACTAATGAATACAAACAACATCAACCGGGTAATCGCGAAGATAGACTTATAGTGTTGTTGTCTTTCTTCAGTGTTGCCATTTATTCTAATGTTTCTGTTAAGGCAGTCACCATACTCCGAGTAGAAGCAAAACGCACGCGTTTTTCGTTCTTATTGCATTATAATAATAATACTTTATTTCAGAAAAAGTTTCCAGAATTTGCTAGTAAGACTTAGCAACTATGTTAGTATTTATTTCAATTTCATTACATAAAACTTATGTTACATAATATACATTAACTTAATTAAAATTACACACTCCTTATAAGGTGCCATAACAAGAGGCTATCGAGCCGGTTCACAAGCGTTATTTATCAATACAATATGCTAATCTGGCTACCACGCACTCGGTGAAAAAAAAAGCAGTAGGCCTTCTTCTACATTATAGCGGGAAAGCAGTCCTTTAGTACGCGCCTCCGCGTACATTCCTAACACGTTGCAGTGGCGTAGTAGCCCCAACAGCATCTTGAACGCATTGTTATACTGTATACGCAAGGCGTTTTAAGCTGTTTTGGTGTACTGACACCACAGACTGCTATTTTTTTTTATTATTTCTACACTTTATGCACGTCGAGCAAAACTGCGACTCAGCACATTTCTCCTCACAGCCACCGCCTTGTGCTCTTCCACATCCAGATCATCCCTTATATCATCTGTGATCATGAGATCATTGTCATTAAGGTTATTCTGACCGGCTGAAGCTGATTCCTCGTTAATAAATGTGGTAACTCACTATTTGTCAACACCTTGTAATTATATTTTAACAACGTGGATAAAACGATAGTGTTATCAGAAATTTGACAGATAAATAAAATTTAGTAGAAATGTTGACGAGTTTGGTGGCCCAGGCTGAGAGCACAATGGTCGCAAGTTTAGGTTTCAGGTGGGACCAGTTTAGGAAACGAGTAGGATCGGGTAAGACCAGTCCGTGTCTATTGACTCAACTGCTAAAATTGCGAAACTATTAAAATTGCGTGATGGCTTAGTGAAATTTTCACCCCTTGTAGATTACATAGGATTTTGTTAATTGCCGAAATGTGCCATTGTTACGTAAACACAGTTATAAAAATAGAAATGGTGTGAACCAAAACGTTCATAAATTTTTATTTTTACTCGTCTTTCATACTTTGTAGTTTGGTGTTTATGCCCTTTCTTCTCCAAAATAGTATAGAGCGTACAAAACAAGATTTATAAGTGTAGGTAAAAAATAGACGTAACAAGTATAACTGCCTATAACTGCCCGCCGCCGCCGCTGAACGGTTACCATACTGAACTGCTACGCAGAAGTCCCAGGTTCGATTCCCGGGTCGGGACAAATATTTGTGTGTACTATATTTATTTCTCTCGTAAGTTTGGGTGTAATTTGTGGTTATCTATGCGTGTGTCCATGGCACCCGCGATACAGGGTTTCCCTACTATAGTGCGGGACTATGAGCGTGTATCTTAAAGATTCTAGGAATAAATTTTCACGATAGAAAAAAACACAAACTTACCTCGAAATTTTCTAGAAAACCGCTGTGCCTATTGATACTTTAGATATACAAATGTTTTTTTTATATCAACTAAACTAAATAGAACATGTATACTATACGGTATATATTTTTCAAATAGTTTTAATTTAGTTAGTAAGAAAATAAATTCTGAAATAAAGCCAGTGTTACTGCTGCTCGACTCAAGCAAAATAAACCGTAGTACGGGAAAACTTTGAATTCGAGACGAAGTAGTATCGATTCAACCTTTAACAGGATACCAAACGTATAACATCATGTTATGACCGGTATCCTTAATAAGGTTTAGCGATATTTCACGCCTGGGCACCTCTTAACATTTATACAAAGCACAAGTCCGATCTTGCATGGAGTACTGCAGTCACCTGTGGGATGACTCAGCGAAGTATCAACTTGATTCGATTGAGCGCAGAGTCAGTAGACTTATTGGCGACGATAAGCTCGAATCTGAACTTTATAGTTTAGCCCACCGGTGCAAAGTTGCCCGTCTGTCGGTTTTCTCCAGAATATATTTAGGTGAGTGTGCCCATGGGCACCATCAGTTCATCCTGCCCGCCCCCTTTACTATCGGACATCCAGACGTACGGCGGGATATCATCCTTTTATTTCGATATTCCCTTCAGGCGTACTAAGCGCTTTTCATCATCTTTTATTATGCGCACAGCCCAGGACTGGAATTCCCTGTGTAACCGAACTCAGACAACCCGGAGTATCTTTAATTCATGATTCATTTGTTCATTGTTTCATGTGGATTAACAAAGGTGTTACATATTATTATTCCAGCACACGAACCCTATTAGGACGCTACAATGTCACCTAACTAGTTTAATAACTTAACTAATTTTGTTATTAATCTCGTACACAGGCTAGGTCATTAATTATTACAATTACGAGATATATTATAATCAATTTAAAAAATCATCACAATAATTAACATTAAAAAGTTAATAAATATTTATTTATTTATTTATTTATTACATTGTATTGTATCGTACTGTAAGATCTTATACACTATTATACGTAAAGTTATGACATGGTCTAACATAAACCCTGTGAGGGCACAGCAATTTAGCTTCTTTCACTATGTACATTTATTATAATCGAAGAACTGCAAATTATAAAAAGTGTTCAATAGTAAAAGTTCTTTCAATTTGTTGACAAAAAAGTGCACCTGAATAGGTATCTTTTGAGCCATCTCGATCCATTATAGATCCTGTCTTTGGTCCAGATATAGGTAGTGGTCAAGAGCAAGTGCATTTAATAAAAAAAAAACAAAAAAAAAGTTTAAAAAAATGCAATTTAAAGTTAGCAGACTTGGGCACCTGGTATGGCGGGGTCACTGGTTGGAGTCTATCCGGATTGGAGGAATTTTTGTTCATGTTTGTGCGATCTTTGTATAAATAATTTATAAAAAATACTAAGCCCTTTCCGCCATTGTAATACTAAAATACATTTAAACTGCCTCCGTGGCCGAACGGTTACCATGCCGGACTGCCATGCAGAGGTCCCAGGTTCGATTCCCGGGCCGGGAGAAATATTTGTATGGTCTACATTTATTTGTCTCGTGAGTTTGGGTGTAATTTGTAATTGTCTATTTGTGTGTCCATGGCACCCGCGACACAGGGTTTCCCTAGTGCGGGGCTATGTCGAGTGTGTACGTTATTATTATTATTATTATTAATAATAATAATAATATAAGTACTCTTCTTAAAATATGCAAACTGTACTGTATTATTATAGCTTCCCTTTATTTTCATTCCATTTCAATCGTTCCTAGTAAGCCTCCTTCAAGAATAATAATATTAAGTTCCAAATATTGCTAGTTAGTAGTTTTGTGAAATTACTCCACTAATTTGTTACTTTGTATTAATAATTATATAAAACTAGTGGAGTAATTTCACAAAAAATAATTGAATATTAATTCAATAAAAATTTAATTAATACAGTGAATAGCGACATCTCTCGCCAGGACTGGTAGCTGTAAAGGTACTAACTGGGTGATAAATCTTTCATAGATTTCTCATAGATGGCGCTACGACCAAAAAGTCGTTGAAAAACCAAATACAAAGACACGACTCAAGAACATAGAAAAATTCGTGAGGTCCGTTGGTTCGTTCCGTGGCTTAGTTGGTATAGCGTCTGGCACGATATGCAAGAAGACGTCGGTTCGAATCCGACCGGATCGCAGGATTTTTCTCTGAATGTTCGATATTTGTATTAATAATTATAACAAAAATTTTGTAGTTTCTCTTTTACTCCCCGTTTTTAGTCCAGTCTCTCTTTTTTTTTTCTTCCATATAGTTTTATTTTATGAACTTACTCTTTTGCCGTAGCTGCTAAAGTTTTGGTCACCGGGGACTTTAAGGAAGCAAACTACAGACACAAACTTTCTGTAACACCTATTTAGGTGCCTCGTAAACAACACTTATTAAATCGTGTGTAGTTTAACTGGTATATTCCAATATTACCCATTAACCTTCACCCTTATGCATTATCATAAGTTTAACCCACACATTCGCACGTCAAAACGCAAACATGTAATGTGGGACCCACGTCAACGTTGACGCTAAATCTACGTCCCGGATGTGTAGTTACCCTCGATGGCATGTTTTGTAAATGGAATATATTCTAAGCTATGGTTCTGAGACAATATCGGTTTCCAAGTTCTCTTTACGAGGAGAGTGCAACGAGCTCACTCTATATAATCGAAGTTAGATCCCATTTTGAATATTAACTAATCAAACTCAAGGACATTTGGACTACTCAATCTGAAAACTAATATCTCTAGAGTCGCGGTGTGTTACCTCAACGTTAAATTAAGTCATTTTCATTACACGGGCTCAAAAAACTCATAGTTTTGAAACTAAGGCTTACAGTATTGAAAACCAAAAATCCAATATATTAACTATTACAATAAAATCATTTATTGTCTCCACAAACAGTGCACGTAATAATAACTTTTTATTAAAAAAAATCGACTTCGAAGATTCGTGGATTTATATCTATTTACAAAGTTTTATTGAAATCGGTTAACGGAACGTGCGCGAAACAGGATTCATAGTTTGCCACCCTAGAGGTGGAATATTTTCTTTAAATCTTAATGAGACCAATACCGAGGTACCCTCTTTCCAATAAAAAAGATTCATCAAAAGCTACACATATACACACAAAAAAACAGTCTAATTGAGAACCTCCTCCGTTTTTGAAGTCGGTTAAAAATAAATACTTCACATAATAATTATCAAAATATAATCTGATTGTGGAGGCTGGTCCCTGAACTAGGAAAACCTGTATCTTTTTTACAATAAGATTCAGGAGAATATATTAAGATTATCATTTCCTATGTTTAAAACTTACATTAAGGCTCAACACACACTGGCGCAGAGTCGAAGCGTCGCGTCGCGTTCTTTTTTTCAACTACAACGCCGCGCGACGACTCTCACATTAGTGCGCCCGGATCGACGCGCGACTCCATGTTGACATAACACAAATTTGTACCTTAACATTGGGAAAATAGAGGCGAATATGCTATAGGCGAAAAACATGACGCGTCGCGACGCTTCGACTCTGCGCCAGTGTAAGTTGAGCCTAAAAGTATTTTAATTGAAAAGTCATATTACATAATTGAAGAGTATGTTTCAGATAAAGAAGTATGGAAAGACAACAAGAGTCTAGATTCCACACAATTATGATTCAAAGTGTATTCCATAGCATTATGTTTATTTTAAGAGAGCAATCCCTAGAGTTTCTTGCTCGTTCTTCTCAGAGAGGTCAGCATAGTGAACGAGCAGTAGCTTAAAAAGTAGCCTAAAAATGACATTTTCAAGTGTAAAAATTTTACCTATAGAATATGATTTATTTAACTTTGACACATATACATAATTGTTTCATGTCGTTTGTATCATTTTTATGACTTTCTTAAAACAAAAGCATTTTTGATATATGATCACGTTCGTTTTATACCAAAGGCACGAATTCTTTTTCTGCGGATGACAGAGTGTGTTTTATGCGATACCACTTGAACCATGATCTATGATGACGCTATTGAACAAAGAAATGAAATATCAATATTATGAAAATACATGCGGAATTTCAAACGCACCAAAATATCAATATTTTGTTCGCAATAATCAAAAGAGTCGTATTTTCCTTTTATCTATAAACGGAAACAAAAATAAATAACCCTACATCGCAGAAAACGTAAATTAAAACCCAATAGAAATATAATTGACTCCTGTCCCCTACCCCTCCTTCGATTGACTGCTGATATTTACGTTAAATTTATCGAAAAAACAACCTTCTCCGTTCAGCTTTAAAAACCAAAGTTGTGTGTTTGAGTGTAAGACTATTGACATCAATCTAAGCTCTCTTATTATCTATGAAGATTTTTATTTTGAAATAATATTATGAAATTGTAATAAAATTTTTTCATAATACAAAGCGATGGGACGAACAAGTCGTGCGCCTGATGGTAAGCTACACGCCTGTCCATTACAATTGCAGTGCCACTCATAGCTCTAAGTCTCAAATATCTGGTGGCCACTGCCACTGCGCCTGTGACCCCGGAATATAAGTTGACAAGTCACACGTGCCTATAATTTCACCAGCACCCTTGTCCTTAAAAACCGGTACACAGTAAGCATTAAACTTGGCGGCAGAAATAGGTAATAAGTACTTTCCCGGACGAACTCTTTCACAAGGAGCTCTACTACTTTTGAAGTACTTATACATGTAATTCTGTTTATAAACGACTTCTAAAAAGGAGGAGGTTCTGAATTCGTCTGTATGTTCTTTTTTTTGTATGTACGTTACGCGATAACTCCGGTACTTGTGGACCGATTTTCATGATTCTTTTTTTGTTGGAAAGGGGGTACTTCCGTAGTGGTCCCATTTCATTTTGAAGAAAAGCATCCAAGGGTGGCTGTTCACGCATGAAGATTCATTTTTATAAATAGCGCCTAATTTTAATTTAGGAGCAATTACTTTAATGGTTGATTTTGCTATTTCTTCAGTTCAAGGCGTTTTTCTCTCAATATACTTTGAGTAGTGAGAACCGATTTTTATTATCTCCAGTGTCAAATCCTGTATAGTGGCGAACTAGGAGATATTTCAATAAAACTTAACAAATAGACGTAATTCCACTTACTTTTGAGGTAGGTTTTTTTAGTACTCTGTACTGAGATTATATATTATGGAAAAAGATGTACACGCTATTTAGTTTCAAAAATATATAACGACATTGATTGGCTTAGAAATGATACAAAATTAAGTAAATATGCACTAAAACGTAAGTTAAAGGCGTACCTCTTAAAATAATCTTTATCTTTTATTTAATAAGTTAGTGGTTCAATTGTATAATGTTAAATATAGTAAAGTAGGTATTATTAAGTAAGAGTGCACATGTCGCCAACAAACTGCACAGCAGTTTGGCGACTTTTTGTAATAAGTAATAAGTTGTAATTTTGAATAATAAATAAAAAAAATAAAAAAAATAACAACTTATGACAATCTGTATTATGGAAATGTGTTTAGTGAAATGAAGACTAAAAAAAAAGAGTTAGGATTTTGCCTCAAATTGCCGCAGGCAACAGACTGAGCATTGCGATTCATTAAAACTAGCAATGCAATAGAAACTTTATCTTCCCAGGCTACAGATTAAAATTAAAAACTAGAACTTCGGCACGACCTGTAAAATTATTATTTTATTGTTATTAAATGTATTATATTTAATATTCCACAGGATATATCACGGAGAGTATGCTATGGAATTGCACGAATTAATTCCGTCTACCCCTTTGAATCATCAGGGGAATTAACGAAGGCTTGGATTCACACAAAGCGTCATGCTTCCACATTTATACTTGGGTCTTTTCAAGGCGAGACTGAATAAGCATTGTTTAGGTTTCTCGTCGTCATTTACCATCAGGTGAGATGGTGGTCAAATGCACACTTATATGTAATAAAAAAATGTTTTTATGCTATTTTCAAATAATACATATCGGTCTAGGTACTTTCCATTGACAGACTACATATTCCATTCGTTGATAGTGCAATTTGAGTAAATGCCAAGAATGCTTCATTAAATTAAAATATGCGTATTTATCACCACAATTATAAAACAAAGAGGGTGAAGATAAAAGAGAATGCGCAAAAAAGAAACGACAAGCATTAAGAAAATTAATTGAGTCAATTTGATTTAAATTAATTCACAACATCAATACCGAACAACTGTAGGTATATCTCAATTTGGTGACGTACATGGCGGCTGTAAGATAACAAATAAGCTTGTAAAATCAATCGATGGCGTTGTAATAAAGCCAAACAATAAAGTTTGTAATCCCGAGACATACGGCTTACGGTAAACAAAACTATAGAGACGGGATAATTTTAGAAAACATGTTTGGGGTGCCATCTCTAGACATAAAAAAAACATAGTATAGGCATTATAAAGTACCTACAACCTACAACCTATGTATTTACGAAATAAAAACATTGCAGTGACCTTTATTGAAGCCTTTCTACTGTATATCGCAAACAAAAACAGAGGGTTGATGTCCCTTTTTTTGCTGATTAAGTCACTTGTTCTTAACAACTTGACCGGGTTGTATTAATAACAATGAGTCGACCCGGAACCTTTACTTAAATAATCAAATATCTTTTGAGAATACTGTTTTCAAATCGACTATGTTCAACTGATGAAGCTCTGAAATATATATGCAGTAAATATCTAACAGAGTTTACAAATAACTTCAAAATAAAAAAATAACTTTATTAGCAGTAGAGCTCCTTGTGAAAGAGTTCGTCCTGGGTAGTACTGCCACCTTACCTATTTCTGCCGCCAAGCAGTAATGTCAGCATTACTGTGTTCCGGTTTTGAAGGGTAAGGGTGCTGGTGTAACTACAGGCACATGGGACACGTGAAATTATGCTCAGGGTGACGGGCGCAGTGGTAGTACCCCTCAGATCTTTGCGATTTAAAGCTCTGAGTGGCACTGCAACTGTTTTGAACAGGCGTGTAGCTTACCATCAGGCGAACGACTTATTCGTCCCGTCCATCGAGTATATAACCAGAAATGGAGACGAAATATATTCCTGGTAACACATTAGCGATACAGCTCTTATAAATATCGACTCTCGTTTGCACTGAAATATAGACAGGCCAACTACTGACATGTGTGTACGTCACCGTGTATTCCAAAAAATATTCTGTATTTATTGCAATAAAGATAATATCTCTAACAATGCCGTACTGTGTGGGAAAAACAACAAAACATCTAATTACAAAACAAACGGAATCACATTTCGTCGGTAATTAGATATTAAATATGTAATTTTGCAATTTTCGTCCATTATAACAAAGCTCAAGTTAACTGGTCGCTTTGAAGTGAAACAGTTGACGACACCCGACAATTATTTCGAACTCGCGCTAGCCTCTCGGAGCGCAGTTGTCACAGTAATGATATGGCAGAATAGTTTTCAAACAAATTAAATGACATTTCGTTTCTATTTCTGGTTATAAACTCGATGGTCCCGTCACTAACTGCGTTATCGGAACGTCTGTGCTTTTCAGTATCGGTGTGTCATTAAAGAATTCAACAAATTTCGGATGCAGATATCACTACAATTGTTTATTTTGGCTACAACGACCGTTTGACTATAAAACGACGTTTCTCTTTAGAAAAATGCGGCCGATAATATGTAATAATGTTAACAATATGATTTCAAACCATGTAATTAAAATCTTCATTTTCTACCAGTATTTTTAAGGTTAATGTACTAAATGACTAACACAATGGTGATGGTGCTATTATAACGATGAGATTTTTTCGAGTCTTAATTGAAGAAAAGTATACTGTTTAACTTCTTCTTATTATTATGTCACTAACAAGGAAATACTAATATTGCATATTAAAGTAACAATAATAAAGTCAGAAACTCTTCGTGTTGCATATAAAAAACACATCGAGTCAATTTAGTTGAAAACCGAGACTTTCCTCACTTGTTCCTTGGATCGTACCTGTTAAGGGGCTATTCTAGAATCCAGAGATACGCGAGATGGATGTTAGCGATTTATCTTAGCTATTAAGACAGGTTGTCGTACGGGGGCTATTACGCAAGCTTACGATTGAGCAATTGACAAATTATCCTTGAGTACATTGGATTATTTACATAAAATTTCCGCTACATTTCGCTGAGACCACACAAACGCAGGTTGCTGTGAAATTATATTACTATTCTTCAGAAAAAGAATAATATTTGGGAAAACCTCGCCCCATCCTCGACCTCATTTTGACGTAAGGGTTTCAGTTTGGTCAAGAGCGATTCTATATTTTAAAATGTAAAATCTTTGACGTATGCTGCCCTCCTTGTCCTTCGAACTTTCGAGACATTGGCACCTAAAGTTTTTCTTTCTACTTCTGTACTTTAGTCTGTCAAATATCATTTCATAAACCATTTTAAAGGTGCTCTTTTTAGTTCTGAATCAAAATTGTATTGTCTATGGTGTTCGCCACTGAGCTGCAAAATTTCATTAAAGTCCTGTACACAGAACTATAATGGTTTTAAAAAAAGAACTTCGTATTTTTGCTAATTAAAATATCAATTAGGATGCTTTTTTTTTTTTTTTTTTTAGGCATTATTTAGGTGCGCATTTGACCTCCATCTCACCTGATGGAAAGTGACGATGAGGTCGACGATGGAGCATGCACACCTAAATAATGCCTATTCACTCTCGCCTTGAAAAGGTCCAAGTTATAACGTTCAGGGAACAAGTCTGCAGGCAGGGAATTCCACTCCATAGCCGTTCGCCATATAAATGTGGAAGCGTAACGCTTCGTGCGAATCTTTGGAATATCCACAACATAGGGGTGGAACCCAAGCCTACGCCTAGTCCCCCGGTGATGGAAAGGGGAAGGCGGAATTAAATCATGTAATTCCATCGCACACTCTCCGTGATATATCCTGTAAAATACCGATAAGCAGGCAACTTTACGGCGGTGTTCAAGGCTCTGCAGCTTCGCCTCCACTAATTCCGAGTCACCTATAAGCCTCTTGGCACGGTTGTCAATTGAATCCAAAGTGGCCAGTTGATATGTCGCAGAGCCATCCCAAAGGTGGCAGCAGTACTCCATGCACGATCGGACTTGTGCTTGGTACAGCTGGAGCAACTGTCCCGGTGTAAAGTACCGCCTCACCCTGGAAAGGATCCCAAGCTTCCTTGCTGCATTTTTGGCCGTGGATTCAATGTATCTGCCGAAGTTCAAATTGGACGACAGGTCCATTCCAAGTAGCTGGAGACAATCGGCTATCGGTATGGATATATCACGAAAAGTCGGAGTCAGCTCAAAGGGACTCCGTTTTGTGGAGAATAGACACGCCTGCGTTTTGGTAGCGTTAAATTTGACAAGATTGGCATTGCCCCAATCGGAGACTGCCTGGAGTGTCAAATCTAAACGGCTAACCATGGACTCTCGACAAGACTGGATTTCCACTCCACTGACCCTTGCATTGGTCAAGTACCTATCTACAACTGTGCTGTCATCAGCATACGCAAAGGTACCTGGAATTAACATATCATTGATATGCAGCAGAAAGAGAGTTGCAGACAGTACGGAACCCTGAGGAACTCCGGCATCTATCGCCATATGTTCGGAAGAGTAGCCTTCTAAGACCACTCGAATCGAACGTTCGCTCAAGAAATCCGAGATCCAATTGCAAAGGTCAGTGGGAAGCCCATAAGAGGGAAGCTTGCTTAAAAGGCTTGCGTGCCAGACCCTGTCAAAGGCTTTAGAAATGTCCAAAGACACTGCAAGTGCTTCGCCTTGCTTTTCTATAGCCTCGCTCCATATGTGACAGGCATACACAAGAAGATCCCCAGTAGATCGCCCTCGTCGGAATCCGTACTGGCGATCACTGAGGAGATCGTTGTCTTCAAGGTACGATAGGAGACGGTTGTTGAGTACACGTTCCATAGTCTTGCAGAGTATGGAAGTGACTGAGATAGGTCTATAGTTGACAGGGTCAGCTCTGCTTCCCTTTTTTGGTACAGGTTGCACGTTTGCAAGCTTCCACGACCTGGGAACTACACCAGTCTCAAGTGAGAGGCGGTACAGGCGTGTGAGAACAGGAGACAACTCAGGTGCACAGTTACGCAGGACTATTGCTGGAATTCCATCTGGCCCGCTAGCTTTATTCACGTCTAGATTTCGCAGAGTTCTAAGTACCTCTTTTTGGCGTATGCGAACTGGCGCCATAGTGCAGCCAGCCTGAGGTAAAGTAGGTGGTAGGGTCCCTGCGGCATCTAGACGCGAATTTTCTGCAAAGAGTGAGGCAAAGAGATTCGCCTTCTCTTCCGCAGTATGAGCCAGCGAACCATCCGGCCTCAGCAGAGGTGGCAAAGATGGGCGACAAAAGTTCGATTCGACCGCTTTGGCCAGGGACCAAAAGGATTTGCTGCCTGCTGGATAAGAGGCAAGCTTGGCTCCTATGCGGCGCACATGGTCGAACTTGGCCCTACGTAACATGCTTTTGCACTTCTTGGCGGCCTTATTAAAAGCTTTCTTCATGTTCTGAGTACTCGGAGTTTTGCGTAGTCGAGCATCTGCCCAAGCTTGGTACGCGGACTGTTTACGTGCTTCAGCACAACTACAATTAGCGTTAAACCATGGACGAGCTTGGGGTCCATTGGGTACATCAGAGTATGGAATGTAATACTCCATACCCAAACGCAAGACCTCGACTACAGCATCAGCACAGCTCGACGAGTCTCCTGAAGTAAAGCACGCCTGCCAGGGATATGACGCAAAGAAATGGCGCATTTCGTCCCAATCTGCTAACTTGTATCGCCACACCCGTCTCATACCACTAGGGCCCTGATCGGGTGGGGAGTATACGGATACAGTTTTCACCAGACAATGGTCGGAAGTACCCAGTGGGGCCTCCACAACCACAGAGTATCGGTCCGGATCAGTTGTCAGCAGAAGGTCCAAGCAATTAGCCGTATGGGATTCAACATCTGGTATCCTAGTGGCGCCACTGACAAGCTGGGATAAGCTTAGCGTTAACGCAAGTTTACGCGTCTCTCTCCCAGCGTGATCGGTCTTCTGGTATGGGAACAACCATTCTTGATGGTGTGCATTAAAGTCCCCCAGAATGACTAGTTGCGCCGCTGGGTACCTATGCTGAATCTCATCAGACGTCTCACTTAGATATTGGAACATCTTGGTCGTCTCCTGATCTCCACTGTGCGATCGGTAAACACAGCAGTACACTATTTGTGTAACTCCTGTGTCAACCAGAAGCCATAAAATTGAAAAACTCGGTGCCTCAAGGTTCTTGAGACGCTTGACACAGATGTCATCGCGAACGTACACACAGACTCCGGCACGAGGTACGAACCTGTGCTCCAGAGTATACCCGGGGTAGCTGAGGTACGCTGCGTCAGTCGGACATCTGATCTGCGTCTCTGTGAGGAACAGCAGCTGCGGTTTGTCGGTTTCAAGGTGGTAGTGGACCGAATCGAGATTTGAGTGCAGACCTCGGATGTTAGTGAGGTGCACTTTTAGTGGGAGGACGTGCAACCGCTGTGTATACTTTTTTCCATTTTTAAAGTTTTTCATTCTGTTTTGGAGAAGTGAATAGGCAGGAGGAAGGCAGTTGAACGAGGCACTGCGTCGTGTTCAACCAAGCAGCAGACTCATACTGCCACACGAGGTTACAATCGGCTTGGAGACCGCGGGGACGCCCGAACCCCCCCGGAGATGGCCACCTGGTCCTCCCTTCCGGTCGCCAACCGGCAAGGTGGAGCATTCCGGGATTTTTCGTTGGGTGGCGGGGCAGCCTTTCACGGGTGGCTTTCCCGCTACTTGGGCCCCCAACTTCCCACGGTCGGCCAGCGGTGCACCGTGCTTCGGATCCCGCTAGCCTCCAGAACCGAGTGCTCAGTGTGGCAGTACAAGCAGCTACAACTCGCCGTCAGACGCAATGCAACTGTTCAGACCCGACCTCCAAATGGCAACTCCCGAACACGAGTCGGAACACGGTAAAAACCATTTGGCGACTCGACTGCGTCGGGAGGGTGGTGACTAGCCACGGCCGAAGCCTACCACCAGTAGTTATTGCTCTTTAGCACCACCCAGGGGTCACTTGTAGGGTCTCAAGGGTAAACCTACGGAAGCGAGCAACATCAACCCCCAAAACTACGAGAAACTACTCTACGAGTAAGTCTGTACTATCTCCTGATTGGTTAAAAAAATTCTTGGTTAAAACTAAACATATGCAGTACTTGGCTACTTCTGTTCCATCTGTTTTGTTTTTGTATTGTAGCGTCTATTTGACTCTCGTCTAAATACATGAAGAGACTGTATGGTACCTTTGCCTACCCTAATAAATGGGTTAAAACTTATTAAAAAAAGATGCGTTTGTTGTCTTGGATTGTTAGCAAAATATATATTAAATATTGGTTCTGTATCATTATTTTATTTACTTGTCGAAAAAGTATTGTATGCAATCATTACATAATTAGGTCTTAAAATCTCGTACATATTAATTAGGCCAATCGGCAAAGCCTCATTATGCAACGATTGCAAAAATTTTATTTTTAATAATAAAAAAATGTCAATTACGCTGTTTTTGATTGACAATAACACTGAAACCTTAGAATAATAACGCATAGAATGATAGTTTCATATCAAACGAACTGTCGCAGGTGAGGCAAAAATAAAATTCATGTAGGCTAGTTTTAGTAGTAGGTTAACTTTCGGTTTCAGCGAATATTTATATAAAAATACAAGTTGAAACGCGTTACTTCCTTGTGGAATGTGATGTTAATATCTATTTTATATTTGTCTGACGTATTTTTACACTCATTTACCGCACATTTCGTCATTTTTAGCTAAAATTCTTAATCTGTTCGCGGTGCAAGTTGACCTTGAGCACTGACGGCCCGCCCGCCCGCTCGTGTAGGCCCTTTGGGAGCGCATTCAATTTACCTCACTTAGCGTGTGCGGGCTAGGTTTCTATGCGTTATTATTCTAA
>NW_020653383.1:8122229-8151830 GCF_003589595.1 Hyposmocoma kahamanoa
CTATATGTGAACAACTTCATTTAAATATACAAGCCACGACACTGTAAGCTGCACGACAATCTGTCGTCACGACATAAAAGGAACGCGCCCTCACAGCGCTCAAGTGACTTGCGGCGACGCTGGTCGACGTGACGATGTTTGCATAATTATCGACTCTGACTTAATTTTTTATTTCTTGTTCTTAAATTAATTAAACCAGCAGTATACATCGTTCTGTCTGGTCGTTTTTAACTCTGTAAAGCTTGTATCATATATATGATACAATTTCAGTCAGAGTTTTCAGCTGACCTTAAATTTTATGAATCAAGCTAGACATGCTTTTGACCTTGTACTATATATAAAACGTCCACAGAAACGAGTATTATCTATACTATTCTAAATATATAATACTAGGTACTTAACGGGGATAGAAAAAAGAAGTTAGAAATAAAGTTATATTTTTTATTACTTCAGGGTTGAAATTGCCTTAGAATAAAAACCTTGTTCAATAAACTAAGGTAATTGGATATTCCTTTTAATTCAGCCCATTAACTGAAACACTCGAATAGATCGGTGTACTTTATGTTTCCGACGATATTAAAAACCTGGACTGCAAAAGAAATTCACGATTACATAAACTCAATATGTTGAACAATATTTGTCTATGGTAAAAAAATCGTCTTTAGCAAATATGCTCGTCAAAGAGTTCGCCTAGGGAAGTACTGCCACCTTTTCTGGTAAGCAGTAATGTCAGCATTACTGTATTCCGGTTTTGAAGTGTAAGGGTGCTGGTGAAATTACAGGCATATGGGACTTCTCAACTTATGTCTCAGGTTGTCGGGATTTTGTCGTGAATTTGTATTGCTACTTTGTGCACTATTTTTCTTCATTGGATTTAAACACTTCAAAATTGGATTCAAACAACGAACACTTGGGAAAAAAATATTATTATCATATGGTACAATAGGTAACAGGCTACAGCCATTGTCACGTTTTATTTAAATAGAATTAAATAAAAACGAAAAATTAAGAAGTTTAAACTAATTTATTAATTATTTTGGTTAAAACAGAAAACAAAAAAAAATAATTAAAATGTAGGCGAAACTTTCTTTTGTTTTTATCTTTCTTTAAAGATTATAATCAAGGTCGTGGGTGGTTTAGAGGCTGGAAATCAGCGAACGCACTGTAGCTGCACTCCCCTGTATACTATTTGTTCAGTCCGATCCTCAACCCGGTACTTCTCCGCTCGTCAGCTGGCCGGAGTAGGGTATGGTGTTGTCCAGTGGGTTTAGTTCCAACCGCTCAATAGGCAGGCAACAGCACGGACAGGGCTAATCTAACCCCAACGTAGTTCCCAGTATGAGGACAACACTAACACTAAATTCAATAGGTAGGTAACAGCCTTTAAAATTTTTACACTTTATAGAAATAATAGGTGTTCAAGACCCAGTAAGGACGACACGAAACTGACAATTCAAAAATTTCTAAGCGAGTTCCCATTATGTCGTGACGATAGACTATCGTGCAGTTTACAGTGTCGTGGCTTGTATATTTAAATGAAGTTTTTCACATATAGCACGACACGATTAACTGTCGTTCACGATTTTTTATCGTTACAACGACAAACTGTCGTCACAGTGGGAACAGCTAGACCGACTAGTCGTCCGACGATAAAAAAAGTCACGATGAAAACCCGGCGACAGATTGTCGCAACTCCTATAGTCGTCACGTTTTATGTATCGCTGTCCCCACGTATTCTGCTGCCTGCCCTCCCCTAAAATAGTTAATATCTACTTAACATACCTTATATGTTCAGTGTATTATACCTGAGCGCCTTCGTATCAATCAGACTACATTGGCACATTGCTCATCACTTATCGCAGGCGTTAGTTTTTAATCTTACGAAAAATTATCATGTCTTTTCACTCATCTCTACTCTAAGTATATTTATCTTTATTTTTTTACGAACGTATCTCACTTCAATACTTTTAAGCACGACTGAAAGTTCTCGTGAGGAGAAAAACGATGACACCAAATCGCTTCTCTAGGGATCTACACGCATTTCAATGAGGCACCTGTGGAATCTCTGTAAAATCTCAAACAACATTTAAAACACATGCCTTTTAATAAAACGCTACACTGGTAACTTACATAAACTAAAATTAGATAAAATACTCCCTTATGTCCTGCGAACACACTTATTTTTTGTAATAATTCATGCACCCCTCTCTCACTGCTATGCGTGTTGCCATTTTACAGTAATCGATTTTACTATAATTACAGCTTTTTTGTAAAAAAACAAACCGAATTACATCTATACCTATCTATCTATCTATTACCGGAAAATGCGCGAAACCGGATTTATCCCCCGGTTTGCCACCCTTAGAGGTAGAATATTTTCAAATTTAGATGGGACCAATACTGATGTACCCTCTTTCCAACAGAATAGAATCATCAAAATCGGTTCACAAATCCTTCCTCTTTTTTGAAGTCGGTTGTATTGTGTGTAGCATATTCCCGGGGTACGGTCGGAACAAGTACATTATTGTTTACCTATAGGAATTATCCAGAGTTCTATAACTAAAGGAAACCAACACCAAGTTTTAACATTGATCGTTTATTGATCGGTTTGCAATAAGTAATAAATGCACCTCTTAATTATACTAGAATTTCAGGAACCACGCGGTGCTACTACCCTAAGTAATCTAGTGACGGCAGTGAGCTAAAGGGTAGCTTAACACACCTGGACACACCTTGGTCACGCGCAGCAATTGCTCCTCCAACACGGGAGGCGGACAGGGGTAGGTGGGGATGCGGGGGTTAAGGGTGAGCGATTCGCACGGAATGGACACACTTTGGTCACGCGCAGCAATCACCTCTCAGCCTTGGAGACGGACGAGAGACGATAGTCCCCACGGGGGGCGGAAGACGAGCAATTCGCATGACATGGGCACACCTTCGTCACGCACTGTAATTACTCTCCAACAGCCCCTTACCAGGGAGGTTCTTACCGTAGTAAGCTCCTCCAGCGAGTATCGCTCGCTCCGGCTGGCGGCGCTTTATAGTCTCCCGTCCGCCGTCGCCTGCTCCGCTTGCGTCGGCATCGGTCCGGGGAATTTTCCATGACGCACGATCAGCCGCAGCGTTAAAAATAAACACAGTTAATACAGCAAAATCAATCATATCAAATGGTAGCAAAAACATCATGATTATTCAATAAACTAAAATAATGCAATTAACACAGCGATATCTCTGACCTGGCTGAGTGAACAAACTTTCATAGTGTTTGACAGGTGGCACTAAAAGCTCATAGAGAAATTAGTGAAATCTGCGGAGTCAATCTGTAGTTGAATAGGTAAAAGCGGTAGCCACGGTGAGGCAATAAACGCTGATTCGAGTCCAGTCGGATCGAAAGATTTTTTGTGTTTGTTCAATATTTGTGAGTAGGATAAATGATAAATCTTTATCTTTTTTACGTACAATTCAAATATATCATGAGTATGAGAGAATGAAAGGGAAGTAGAGTAGCAGTAGAGCTCCTTGTGAAAGAGTTCGTCCAGAGAAGTACTGCCAACTTAGCTATTTTTGCCGCCAAGTAGTAATATGAACATTACTGTGTTTCGGTTTCGAAGAGTAATAAGAGTGCTGGTAAAATTACAGGCATATGGGGTTTCTCAACTTATGTCTCAGGTTGTCGGAAGCAGTGGCAGTGCCAAATCTTTGTGATTTAAAGCACAGTGGCACTGAAACTGTTAGGGACAGGCTTTCCAGCAGTCACACGTCTTGTTCGCCCCGTCCCTTAGTATTATAAAAAAAAGAATACTCAATTTATAAAATATGAAGGTAACTGTTAACAAATCTACAAACACGCCATCGTCAACAAAGTAGAGTAATTTTTACAGCTGTTTGGATATATTTAACTATTAATGATAATACTTCTCCAATAAGATTGCTGTTGAAACTATAATAAATAAAAATATAAGCTTATTTATGTTAGGCGTAAGCTTTTTAGTTTCTTCCGAAAAACGAAGATCAAGGTGCTTAAGAATTACTCAATGGAGTTTTGGTAAAATTCGATGTTTCATATGGAAAGTCGATTTTCGACCTGGACATTAGAATCGTACGTTTCTAATCAATATTTTGTTTATTATGTGCTATAAATAGTAATTATATGTATTTACTAACGTTGTTTACTTAATGCGAAAAAGCTTCTATTTGAGATTCTTTGTTTACAATTAGCCCCGCGTTCAATTAATGCGAAGAAGGTTTTATAAAGCAAAGTTAAATATAATAATATAATATAAGCATATAAGCGGCATAAGGTTCATATTCGATTGAAGTGATTTTCTTTCATTAAATTATTGAATGTTTTTCTTGTAGACGAGTAATATGTCGACAAGAAAACAACGTAATTGTATCGAGTTCTTAGTTTTTTTTAAAGGGTAGTTTACATTAATGTTGGACATTATTGGTTGACGACTTCACCATCTCACTGTAACAAAAATGAAAAACAATAAAGAACTTTCTATTCTATTCTATTCTATTCACCATCTCAACGATAGACATTGCTAGTACAAACATGTTTTGCATATATTAAGTAGATGGAGGTCAAATGCATACTTACATTTAAATTAAAAAAAAACCGGACGTAGTTTTCCAAACACTGCCCAGCGAAAATGAATTCTACAATCTTTAGATAGAGTCCAATAATAATCAAATATGTATTATTATTACTGTCATAGTCTGCTATATTTCTATACCAAAGGTCCGTCTGTAACAAATGTGAATGTTCTCAATTTGCGGACGTCATAACACAGTCATCCTGACATCAGAATTGCAAATCTGCCACTAAATTTACAAAGAATACACAAAAATTATGCGGACCCAATTCTGTAGCGGTTTTATTTCAAACATACGGACCCCTTTTTGCAAAAAAATAAGGTTTTTGCCCTGGTAGAGCGAAAAACTGTTATTTGAAACATCTGTAAGCACTTTGATAGAGTTTACTGCCGCAGTACCTAGTTCTCTTATACAATAATAGGGCTGTCCTACATTTAACTTACTTCTTATACCTATAGATGGTTCCTATGTTTTTACGATTGCTATAAAATTGAAATGAAACTATTTTTTCGAATCTTAACCGCGTATTATGTAAAATAAGGCAATTAAATTATTTTTTATAACTGTAGCTCAGAATATGGTGGTTTGCTTTAATATTAACTATATAAAGATAACTTGTTGAAGAGTAATGACCCGTTAAGACCGCTAAACCTAAAAATAACCAATTAAAACAATCGCCTGAAATAAAATTTTATTTTATTTAACAACCAGTCGCCAGGACTGGTAACTGTAAAGATATCTAACTGGGTGATAAAATTTTCAAAGATTTCTCATAGATGGCGCTACGACTAAAAAGTCCTTGAAAAAACCAAATACAAAGATACGACGCAAGCACATAGAAAAATTCGTGAGGTCCGCTGGTTCGTTCCGTGGCTTAGTTGGTATAGCGTCTGGCACGGTAAGCTAGAAGACGTCGGCTCGAATCCGGCCGGATTGAATTTTTCTGAGTATTCGATCTTTGTATTAATAATTTTAATTTAACCAGTTCAGCATTGACCAAAATGGTCTGTCATTTTTGAGAAACAATTTATTTTTTTAATTAATACATGCATTTCCTCAATGATCTTGTACGCATTGACTAAAGAAGTCAATTTGACTTCATCTACTCGTTATATTAATGTACACGACCTAGCAGAAATTATGGTATCACGAGCAAAGTATGTGTAGTGATGTCTTCTCATTATTCATTTTATCGATAACTTCTGTAGACAGATATCCTTGTACGTGAATACAGATTTCTTACGATCAATGTCAACAACAATGTTTAGAAATTGAAATTGATAAATTTATGCGTAATTAACACTGGGAAAAGCCAATAGCAAAGTTCATAGAAACTATCAGTGCGATAGAATATGCCAAAGTCTGGAAATAAGACATAAAAAGTTAGTCATTTTGATTAGGACAACAAAGATCGAACTCACAAAAAAATCCGGTCGACCCGGTGGGACTTGAACCCACGTCCATGCTGCACCGTAGCATTGCTCTTACCAACTGAGCTATGGGTCAAGTTATCGAGTTGTCGAAATTCCCCTATGCGCTTTTGTTAAAGATCTTTGTACTAGCTTCCGGCATTCGTCGCCGCCATTTTTATTTATAGTCATAACAAAACTAGTAAGGTTATTTCACAAAAAATCCCAATGAATTACAAAAGGGAATTTAAGTATTATAGGCACTAATATTATATAAAATATTAGTTGGGACTGTTTCAGGAATCAGGAAAAGTAAGGGTTTTTTATCTTATCAAAGCGCAGCAAGCGAAGCTTTCTTGGCGTTCACTCTACCGTTCCACAACCGGCATGGAATTTGAATCTAGCAGAAAAATATAGTTCTACAGGTCGCGACGAATTTTGACTTTTGATCAATAATCTGATATAATTAAGGTCAATGTTTCATTGTTCACTTTTGTACTCGCAAATGTGAAGAACTGTGGAAAAAGAAAACAAAAAGTTTGTCTTTTGTTTATTACGTAAAGCTTTGCATAGACAACATGTTGGAGCAAAAAAAAGATGACGAAAATAGTTCAGGAACAAATTAGTAACTACTATTTTTTCAACTAAATTTCCCTTTCTAAGAAATAGGTATAGTAATATGTTAAGTAGCTTTGTGTACGAGTTCGTCCAAGGAAGCACTGCCGCCTTGGCAGTGCCCGTCAGATTTTTGCGTGGCACTGCATCTGTTATGGACAGGCATGGCGCTTACCACCAGTTGCATGACTTGTTCGTCCTGCCACTTGATATTACAAAAAAATAAATAAAAAAAGTACTTTTCCTTGCGGAATGGCGAAGATTTTTAGACAATTCAGCCTAGTCAAGTATCAAGTAAGTAGTATCGGTGAACCTAGTTCTTTTTATATTTTTAAAATTTATATGGTGACCTTAGTAACCGTTATAATCATATTATACATACACTGTAATTGTGTAGTCAGACCACAACACTCTATTGCTTATTAATCTATGAGTTATGTTTAGGCTTGTTTTATTACGCGTCATTACCTGCTTGCAAAACGAGATGGATAGTGTGAAATTTTGTATACTATTTCGTTATTATCAAATATTATAATGTACAAATTAATCAAAAACCACAAAATTACTTATCGAATCAATGTTCATAATTTAAAACTTTAAATCTATATTCACACAATTACTCAAATAGCGAAATGTGAGCAATACACCGATGTAAATAAACTTTCAAAGAGGACCGCATTTGCGTCCGCCATCTTGAATGTTTGACAACCGACTAAATGATGTGCAGCGTCTTCACCGCACATCAGTGGAACATATCGTGTGCAAACCGCATCTAGTATACTAGTACATAGATATCGTTGTACTTGGTTCACTTTTCAGCCGCTCTTCGTATAAAGTGCATTTTAAAATTATTGTTTTACGAACTAAGCAGACAATACTAAATAAGGTCTAACTTTTTCTCGCATCAGTTTTATTATTTGTGTATTTTTTTTTCCAACACGATTTCAAAATGTCACCTTTCTTATGATGAAGTAGGTACATTACAGATCAAAAGATCCAATAAAAATAATATAAATTCGTGTAACTGCATGTGTACGTGAGTGTGTGCGCCGTGAGGTGAATAAATATAATTTTCCGTAATACTGCTTGAGAGAGATACGTGAACTGATGATCAAAGACTTCACGTTTAAATAAGTACCTATTTATACGAATACAATGTAAGTGCGGTAATATGGTTGCTTCTCAATTGAGAAGTTCAAGGTCCTAAAAGTACGTCAATATAGCCTTACATAGCGGGAGTAAAATGCTCAATCTATAGAGAGTAAAAAAGTACCTAATTTTTTTTTTATTTACTCCAAGTGACTAGGCAAATTAAAATAGCCAATACTTGCTCTAGTTTGTGCTAAAAGGTAAAAGTTCAATATGTGACACAGTAGAATTACAACTAAGACAACACTTAAAAATAATCATAAAAACAAATAAGATATAATTATAATTTAACATTATAAAAGTTCATCAAATTAAATAAAGCTACAGTTTCACAGAGATCGATGCGCTGCGAAAATCCATTAGAAAAGGCATTGTGAGTGGACTATTTTCATTACGAAAAAGTTAAGTTCTAATACTTCGCTTGGTTTTCGGTGTTCGCAAAGACGGTAGCGCCACATTATTTTCCCGCGTTTGTGTGTTTGTGTGGATCATTTTAGTGACGCGACACGTAACACTAGACGACGTAGCACTTGGAGTGGTTACGCGTTCGTGAAACACGCGATTGCATCGCTACACTTGCGATTTACAGACGCGCGATTACATCGATGCAATTTTTATAAATCACAAGTCATCGTTTGTATACGTCTACATTGCTGCTTGAAGTCGCGCGTGTGTGTAAAATTAGACGATTAACTACTGCATCGCTGCTGATAGCCGCCGTGTGTAACCGTGTGTCTTAAATCGTTCGTAAGACGCTCATGAATGCTAAAGACCGCTAATTGTGGCGTTTGTTTTATCAGTGTCTGGTGCGATAAAAAGCACCGCGAACAGAATTTTGTTTTGTGATTTTCTTGTAGAGCGTAAACGATTGAAATATTATTTTTTCTCGCAATCGCATTGAAAAAGCAAAGATTTCTACCTCAAGACAAAAGGTCAATATAAACCCACTGAGTAATACAAATTTAGGCCCTCGATAAAAATATACTATAATTTCTAAATTTCTCACAGTTTTGGTGTTTTTATTTCTATATATAATTGCTATTAAAGTACCGCCATGGCAATTGAAATGCAATACTTGATTAGGGCATTGTTTTTGTTTTTCTTATTATACAAGAGCACCAAATGTTATTTCTATAACTTCATTTGAATATTTTATCAACACGTACTCTCTGTAGAAATTTTATAATACCTTGTATTTCTCGGTAAGTGAATTTATATTCTATTGAGAAATAAATATCTTTTTTTTAAACATCAAGTGACAGGACGAACAAGTCGTGCACCCGATGGTAAGCTACACGTCAGTCCATATCTTAAACCATAATTGACGAATAAATAATGAGCTTAACAGGCAGCGTGTGCGCTGCGCCGTACGGAATCCGTCATCCACTCAGCTTACGGTTATCTCACTGAAAGTGCTACGACGCTGTCTTTCAGTGGATCCGGTAACAGAAATTCACATACTATGTAACACATACGTGCATCAATTTTCTAAGTAATATACTATTAAAATCCCTAGCTCGTGTAAGAGCTGGCTTTTCAAATGCATTTCAATAGGTATTTTGCAATTGAATGCTGATAAACAGTAACGTGTTAACCCACAAAACCTGGAAATTTGAGAATTTGTAGCCTGTTATCTCGTCATTTTATAAACATAAAGTTTTACAAACATTTTTCAAATATAAATCCATTATCTAAAACACGATAAAAAATCTTAACACGCTGTATCATTTTGGGTGACACGTAATGGCTTATCGTCATCCAATTGCAATGTAGTTAAAATGCAGCTCCTGTGACTACATACTATACAAAATATACAGTATTCAAGGAAATATAAAGATCTTCATCAAATATCTTAGGCACAATCTGTGGCTATCAAATAATCCCCGAACCGTGACAAAGTTATAACTGTCATCAAAACTGACAATAATAATCCTGACATGACAGATCTACGGGGACGGGGCGTATATAGGGATTAAGGATGTATATTTAATTAAATAATTTCCAAGAAGATAATTTTAAGGGATATAGTAATATATGGGGTGGTTTAAATGGGGTGATGACAGACGGAATGAAGCGATAACTGAATGATGGCCAAGAAGTGGTTGCAGAAATGTGGTATGTTCTGTAACGAGATAAAACGACGTCGTTAAAGTAGATTTATATACTACTAGCTCTAGTGGTAAATGCCACGAACTACAGACATATGGAATGTTTACGTTACTTTATGTCTCTGGTTGACGGTGTAATGGGCCATCCTCTCGGATCTTAGGGATTTAAAGCTTTGATTGACGGGTCATTCCGAATTCTGTGCCAAAGCGGCTACGAGAGGGTAGGCCCACACGTCGACGAGAGGGTAGTTCCACACGTCAAAGTCGCAAACAGACGCTACACGCTAGACCAAGCATTGTAAAAGGTACGGGTGGACCGAGCCAACAGATCTCACCGCGCGGCGCGTGTGACCACTGTGAACGCAAGGATATAAGGATACATTTGATTTACACGCATCCGCGCCCACACCCGCGCCCGGCACCGCTCTGAATAAGGCCTGGATATATATGGAATACCACAACCTCAAAACAATATTATTTCAACCTTACATTAACTTTTCGTACCATGACGCGCTTAAAGTAAGCTTATTATAATGTTAAAACTACGATGTTTTATTGGCAGCTTTGTGACTATTCATTCTCTCAGTTCGTACTATGACGCGTCTTTAACATTAAAGTAATATTGTTCTTATAATTAAAACTAATGTAGAAAGATATTGGGCACTGCCTTACCTTTTTCGTTTCATCACATTGTTTTTCTTCACCGAAAATCTTATAGTACATTTTTAAATTAATCCATGCACGTAAATTTCGAAAAATTGGTGTGAGGTGAGTGGTGATTCGGATTCGAACCCACGTTCTCTGTTTGAGATACGCGAGGTCAAAGCATTAGGCTACCACGGCTTTTATAACAGTTCCATTATAATATGGTTATCTATTTATATGCGAAGATATTTCTTTCAAATGGCATGTATTTCTTAAATCAAAAAATTAAAAGAAATCTGAATTTCAAAATATCATTCCAAGTAAAACCGTACTTAAAGTTCAGAAATAAGACACAAACTATCATAGCAATTTTAGATACGTATTCGCTGCTTGCCCAGTCGTTTCCCGGCAGTCAAGCGCATTTAACTACGAATCCACTGGTTCTAGTTTACGCATGACGACTTTAACTTTAATAAATAATATTTTAAAACGTTGCATTTACCAACATTTTGCATGGAAAAGTTTACTGCTATGAATACCGTGAATGTGACAAATACAAAAACTTTATATTAAAGGTAAAGCGTCTGCTTACTGGAAGAACCCGATGCGACCTATTTAGCTCTTTCGTTATTTCTATGCACAATATTTGAAATTTTGGCTCCACTCACATTTAGTAGTAGTTCCAAAAGCCGGGATGCGGAGGGCAATGAGGCCCACCCAATAAGTTCCAGTAGCTCGTACAAGTATCTTAAAGTTTACTCCTCTCACAAGGGCTATAAAAATAATTAATAGCTTTTCTGTAGAGGTGGGTAGATATATTTGCATGCTCATCCAATTCTAGGAAGTGATTTTGCACATTCTTTCCGACTTCAAAAAAGGAGGAGGTATTTTTTATGATACCATGTCACGGGACGAGCAAGTTGTGCTCCTGGTAATAAGCGACACGTCTGTCCATAACACATGCAGTGCCACTCAGTGCTTTAAATCACAAAGATCTGAGTGGCACTGGCGTCTTAAATCTTCGTTTTTCTGAAGAAAGTAATAAGCTTACGCTGAACAAAAATAAGCTTATATTTTTATTTATTATAGTTTCAACAGTAATTTTATTCGAGACGTACTATCAGTAATAATAGTTAAACATATACAAACAGCTCAAAATTTACTGTACTCTGCTGGCGATGGCGTGTCTATAGATTTATTTACAATTCCCTTCATATCCGCTCACGCGTTACATGCAGCCGTAGACGCATACCACACCTAGAGGTGCCGGTGATGATTTTATACCGATTTATCGGATATCGAAGTTATAACAGGTAAAAGAACTAATTCTAATTGCTATTTCGGTAACTACTCTAGCAAATCATAAAGTTTTTAATGCCTGGGCCTGTCATTTAAAAAAAATAAACAACTTCAAAAATACGTCACGACAATCGTGTGTGTTATTGTTTGGGCTGGTGATTTCGGTGTTTATTTATTGAAAACATACCGTAAGTAGCGTTTTTTAAGTTTACCCTGAATATAAATGCTTATAAACTATACTTTAAGGAGTAATTTCATGGTAAACGTTAGAACCACTCAAACGGAATATTATCATATTTACCAAGTACACTAAAAATTTCATTAGTGCTTTTTAAGTGCAGGATTTGCGGTGTATTACTGCATTTTATTTGAGATGTTTTTGTTGTAGTACGGAGTGTATTTATTTAGCAATGCAGAATAATAATTTTTATTTATAAAAACTTGTATTTAAACTGAATCCTTTTCTAATTTGGGAAACCAAATAGCCGCCATTTTGCGGTAGGATGAGCGCATCGCGTGAGCGGTTATTTTACAATTTGAGTACTCTTTTTTTTTAATACTAAGTGACGGTACGAACAAGTCGTGCGCCTGCTGGAAAGCCTGTCCCTAACAGTCCCACTCAGAGCTTTAAATCACAAAGATTTGATGGGCACTGTCACTGCCTTGTCACTTTGAGACATAAGTTACAAGGTAATTAAAGTAGGGACTTCTAGTCCCATGTGCCTGTGATTTCCCCACCACTCTTACCCTTTAAAACCGGAACGCTGCAATGCTCGCTCACATTACTGTTTGGCGGCAGAAATAGGTAAGGTGGCAGTACTTCCCTGGACGGACTCTTTACTACTGCTACTAAAAAAAGAAATTAAACAAATGTCATACCTGTCTCCGGCTTGACTATGATGGCAGTACAGCAATACAGTAACATTTCGACATCGTCCCCTCTAATCCCTGTGACTGTTTCTACTTATAACTTTTGGAGTTCCGTATATCTGTAGGTGAGAGGTAAAGGACCTTAAGTCCATATTTTGGAAATGCTAAAAATCATGCAATGGTAAAAAACATTAAGGCTGTCTTTCAGAGCAGTGCGGATTTATCTGCGGACCGTCCGCGCGGAGCACCGGAGCAGAGTAACACGTGTGGTATTATTAGAACATCCTTTTACAGTGACGCGGATTGCTCCGAATGGAACACACGCTCCGCGTGAACTCCGCAGAAGCCGCCCGTGTGTTCAATGTAGGTGACTGTCTTCCGTGAATATCCGCACTAAATTTAATATACTCCATTCAGAGCTCTGCGGATTCTACACATGCGAATGGCCTGCAGGCGAACAGCCCGTACGGATCCTACGCACAACTGTGAAAGCAGCCTAAGTTCTATCGTCGTTTGTTTTTTATTTAACCGAAAAATTCATTTTTACACTGAAGGGGTGGTCACGCACTGCTGGCAGCGCTTAAGCATGTCCTGTTGATTGTAATGTAGCCTGGAGAGTGTAATAGCCTCCGTAGCCTCCACACATCTTGCTTAGTGGGTTTAAAGTTTAAAATTCAAAATTAAAAAGAAATTATTGAAATAAATTCAAAAATAAATCATTAAAATTGGCGTATCTATTTTTTTTATAAATCTTAAATGATAAATTAAATAAATTTAATACGGTACCGTATTTTTTACACGACAATGATTGTATTTTATTGGGTGATTCAAAAAGTGTTACTCTCTCAGCGTGTTTAAAGTTGAAAATTAGAAAGAAAAAAGAAATAGTTGAAATAAATCCGGTTTTATAAAAAATATTTTAAAGCTTTATGTGATCTTTTAAATGTTTATCGCACAAGCGATTTTTGGTAACTGGTAAACGGGTCAAAATTAGACAAGCAGCACTGATCGCTCCAGCGATTGAGCAGTTCAGTGACGACGGAACCAAACAAAATGAGAATGACGAGGCAAGGGATTAAAGAGCGATTCAAAATTTTGAAACAAGTGGCCAGGAACCAGAGAAAAGGTGATAAAAAGGTGATATGACGATGGAAGGCGGTCACACTGTCACAAAACATCTAATTAAGAACCTCATTCTCTTTACAACGATCTGTATTAAAAATAACTATTTGGCGCTTAAGGTCCTTTATTTCTCACCTACAGATAATTGTCAATGGTTTAGTAGCAATACGTCGCATTGAGCCGGCGTGACGGATCATGTATTATAATGGATCATATAGGGCGTATAATGGTTTGATGATCATTTAATTAATTCATTTAAACTTTATTTGTTCACTAAATCAAAGTTCGAATAGCGAATTATGACGATGATCAAATACTAAATTATTGACGGAGAATAAAGAAATGTACAAGTCGTTTTTTCAAACCTTTAACATTGCGAAATTTTAGCAGATGCCAGACATTTTTGTGGGATCGTCGAATTAAAATTTTGAATAAATTATTGTGCTCCGCAGAATGGAAGGAGTGCAATGGGGCGGATTTTCCACGTAGAATGATGAGGTGCTTTACTCGAAAATGAATTTAAATATTTGAAGCTACTTTTCCGATGAATATTTATACATTGAAAGCTTTTTTTTTATTCACGATTGTCGCAGTTTCACCGAGTGGCTGGTATCTGTTGGTAAACAGAATGGGAGAAAAATATTCCAGACCATCACACCATTACATAATCTATTTCACTACATTACATACAGTGGTATTACCTGCATTAAAAGGTCACTTTTTCTAGAAGAACAATTGAGGCCATCAGCGCAAAAGGGGTGTAACCCACATTTTTCTTTTTCTAAATGATAGTAGTGAGTACTTTAGTTACTTACAAAAATTACTTAATTATTTTCTATTTGGATGCAATTGTCATATATTTTTACCCATTTATGCGTCCCGTTGATAAATATAATAATCATTTTCGTGTATTAGGAGAAACAATTAGGAAGGATTAACAATTATACCGGGTGGAAATTTGTAATGCCACCTGGAGGGAAAGTACTCTAAATATTGGAGATAGAAATTTTTACTTAAAGGAAACATTCCTTTATTTTGTAAAGGAAATAAAACTGCAAACTAAAAACTAAAAAGATTAAATTTGTGTATCCAAGAAAATAGAGCTCATTTCGAGCAACTAATTAGTTAGATTACCATTTTTTTCGTTTTATTAAAATACGTTAAGATTTCATGGTTTTTTTTTTCATTTAATTAACCAATTTTGTGAAAGAGATTTTATTCTTATAATTACCCCTATCGATCGATGCAATAAAAGTGCAGGGTGCATTTTTTTTTCAGATTAAAGCAGGGTCGATTCCCGCGTGTTGCTAGAAATTTTCGAAAATCTATGAATGCAGTTTTATTTCTTTAAAAAAATAAAGGAATGTTTCCTTTAAGTAAAAATTTCTATCTCCAGTATTTAGAGTACTTTCCCTCCAGGTGGTATTACAAATTTCCACCCTGTATATATTTTATACGTGAAAATAGCATCATCGTTATGTACTTTAATATCATTTAATAATATTTCATATTGTGGAAAAAAAATATGGGTTATACCGGTTGTACCGTATTTTTCATCTGAATTGAACGACATTACACGATAATGATCATATTTTATTCTGTTATCCAAAAAATGTTACTTTCTATTAGCACATTTCCACAATAAGTCTTTTTTAAGAGTCTTTGTATGAATAAATCTCAAGTGGAATAGGATATTTCCCGAATAAGGCATTTTCAGAATTACACTAACCGCGAATATATACTTTTACGACTATAGTTCGTTTTGCGAATAGGTCCTATGTCGACTAATCCCAATGAAATGTACCCAAAATGGTACTTTTCCACCTTAGCGCGAAAATAGCAGCAGTAAAGCTCCTCGTGAACGGATTGGACCAGGAAAGTACTGCCAACTTACATATTTCTATCGCCAATTGATAATGAGAGCATTACCGCATTCCGGTTTTGAAGGGCAAAGGTGCTGGTGAAATTACAGGCACAACTGGGACTTATCAACTTATTTCTCAGGGTGACAGCCTCAATGGTAGTGTCTTTCAGATCTTTGCGATTTAAAGCTCTAAGTGGCACTGCAACTGCTATGAACAGGCTTGTCGCAGGGCAGGTCTTGGTCGTCACTTCACTTAGATATAAAAAATAGCGTTCAAATTTACAAAAAGTGTTTCCTTTTTCAAATACTTAGTGCCAGTTGAGTAAATTGAGAAATCTAAACAATTTTCTAAAAAAAATTCTAAAAAATACAATTTTCTAATTTTCTAAAATTTTCCGAATAATATGGATGACAATATTATTCTAATATTATAATAAAATTCATGAGGCTGAACGTGTTCGAGTCGTTGCCTTTTAATTTTATTTCAATCATGAACAAACCCTTATGCATGAGCAATTACCTGAAATCGGAATATATACGAGTAGAATATATTTCCAGAACCTCGAGTAAATACACATAAAGAGGATATTAACTACCACTGATTTTCGGCCACTGATTTTCGGAAAATTTAAAGAAAATGTATTATACTTTTACAATCACAAAACATACCTTCTAAATGCACAATCGTAGTAACTTTGTTGCTAGTTACTCATAAAAAATATAGAACCAAATGCTATTTAACTGCCTCCGTGGCGGAACGGTTACCATGCCGGACTGCCACGCAGAGGTCCCAGGTTCGATTCCCGGGCCGGGAGAAATGTTTGTATGGCTTACATTTATTTCTCTCGTGAGTTTGGGTGTAATTTGTGGTTGTCTATGTGTGTGTCCATGGCACCCGCGACACAGGGTTTCCCTAGTGCGGGGCTATGTTGAGTGTGTGCGTTATTTATTTATTTATTGTGCTATATTGTTGATGAGAGGAGTCTCCTTTCCTTCTCCCACTGACTACTGCTATGTAAAGCGCCGCCAGGGCGCCGGCCCTACATTTAATGGGTTAAGAGCATCCAGCTCACCCTTTTATCTGGTAGCGCAGTCCAGGCCATCAGCGGCCTACTGCAAAGCGTCAGTGTAAAAAAAACACAGACCATTTTGACATTGAATAGCCCAATTCATGAAACAGGCATCTAAATCATACCTCAATATCTCCACCCTAATCCCCTCGTGGTGGCTGCTTTCAACTATGTCCTGCTCAGGGAAAACCTCCACCGCGTTCTTGGTTCGACCAAGGGAAGTCTTCAACGACCCTGACTACTCTATGGGCCGTATTCTAGAACTCTGCTCAATGCTCAAGTCAGGATTGCACTGGAAACACAAGCACTGGAAATACGACCCTAATGGCAGGGACTTGAGTATGATTTCGAGTGCTTTAAACCATATTCAAATCCTGACTTGAGCATTGAGTAGAGTTCTGGAATACGACCCTATCACTCTCGCCACTTTAAAGGCCAACCCTGATCGACACTCCACGGGTCATTACCGTTCTCGCCAGCGTGGACGAAAAGCCAGTTCAGCAAGTACTCGCGCATATTTATCCCTACAGATGCAAAGTCTCAAACAGCGTCCAAGAGCCTTCAGCCCTTTTATCCGGTGGCGCAGTCAAGGTCATGAGCGGCTGACTGCAAAGTGCCCTTCAGGAAAAAAAAAACAGACCACGCATTAACCCGAGTCACGTGCCCATATGGGCACCCACACACCGGCTTGTTACTTGAACTCTGGTCTGTGTGGGGTACCCTCACAAGTTAAGAGCTTTAGAGTAAAACAAAACAGACCACACATTAAGCCGACTCACGTGCTCATTTGGGCACCCACAAGCTTGTTACTTGAGCTCATTGGGCCCATTTGGGCGCCGTCACAGGTTAGAAGCCTTAGAGTAAAAAAAACAGACCGCACCATTTTGCTCGTCGTTTCTCATAAAGAGCGGTCGTAATCAATGTAATTTGTGGTTAGGTTAAAAAGTGCATTCGGCAATTATTTATTATAGCTGAGTTGACATTATTATGTAATGATTATCACTAGTATCAGGTTTCTTACCACGGTATGACTTCTTTTTATTTTCCCGATATTTCGGAACGGCTGCACGCTCCATGGTCACGGGTTGACTGGACGGTGGCAGATGACAGCTTTATGAGCAGACATATCTGTCTACCCTCTTGCGTTGTCGACGACTACCTTCATCGCGATTTGTTGTGGCGTTACCATTGTCACTCACTTTTTTCACACAAGCCACACTCACTGTATCCACACGCGAAACTGAACTCGAGGTGTTTTTGTTTTTATTACTGCACGCACTAAGGACCGGATTCCATGCACTGGACAGTTTAAAACCATCATCACGGTTAAGTGTTTTGTACTTCGTGATCTCGATGGCTTCTCGTACCAACCGTGGTATGTAGTGACGTTCTGTCGAGAGTATCTGGGGGCTATGCAACTCGATCCAGTGGTTAGTGTCAGTCTGTGTGAGATGTTGTGCTATAGCCGACTTCTGTGCATCATTGTTTTTTACTGCTCGGATGTGTTCCTTCATACGATCGACAATTGTTCGTTTAGTCTGACCGATATACGAGCTCCCACAACTGCAGTTTACTTTATAGACACCCGGTGTTTGTAAAGGAAGGTGGTCTTTTGGTGAACGTAACATTTTTCCTATTTTGGTTAAGGGGATGAAAACAGTTTTTATGGAAAACTTCCTTAGCGACCTGGCTATTTTATCTGTCACCCCTTGTACATAGGGCAGAAAAACTGGTAGTCTCTGTACGTCAATTTGCTTCTTCCTTTTGTGTATTGGTTTAAATGTTTTTATTTTGTATCCATTCTGTCGCAAAACCTTTTTTACGGCTTAAGAATACATTGTCGCCTCCCCATACATGCCCGTGGGGGTCGTAAGAGGCGACCGAGGGCGTCACAAGTGTCCATCTGCTTAGCATTGTGGTAGGCTCTGTGCCGACTGGATAGCGACCACAGTACACACGGCGGAAAACCCTCCACAGTGAAACGCTTTTGCGAATCGCGTTCAGGGATCAGTTGGTGTACATCCAGTGCATTTGGCCAGACCGGCAAAATGATAGTGACGGAGTGAAGATATTTGTGTTTTCCATCCGTTACTCTCATCTCTGGACTGTATTCGCACTTTCCATCAGGCGCGGTGCAGTCATTTTGTCGAGTCGCAATAAAATGTACAAAAAAAAAAAAAAAACCATCTTAACGTGCTCCTGTTCCTGTGGTAGGTGGTGTGAATCACAAAGATCATAAGCTCTATTGGTCAATGACCTGACGACCGAATGTAGGTGTTTTGGGTGATGATGTGAAGTGGCATGTAAATATTTGTCCGTGTGAGTTGGTTTTCTGTACACAGAATGACCGAGTGAACCGTCTAGTCGGACTTTGACCAATACATCCAAAAATGCAAGCGCGCGATTTTTCTCAATTTCACAAGTGAACTTCAATTTGTTATGGGTGTTATTAAGACGTGCTAAATAATTTTGTGTATGTTGTTCCTTTCCTTCCATTATGAAAAATACGTCATCAACATACCTCTTCCATAATTTTATTGTTGATGGTGCTGACAGAATGGTGGCGTGTTCATAGTGTTCCATCCAAATGTTGGCAACAACGGGAACAACGGGACTGCCCATCGCTACACCATCAATCTGAAGGTAGTATTGGCCATTATACAGGAAGTAGCTCGTGTTTAAGCAATGTTCAAGTAATTGAGCAATCTCCATTGGGATGTTATTTTCTTGAAGTTTCACTTTGATAACGTCGATGCACTCCTTTATTGGTACGTTTTTGAAAAGAAACTCAACGTCATAACTAACCATGGTCTCATTCTCGTTAACTGTGGTTCTGTTTAAGATCTCAATGAAATGCCTGGAGTCCTTCACAAAAGAGTTCGTTGTGCCTACTAGAGGTGTTAGTGTACGAGACACATATTTTGCCAATTCAAACGTGGGTGAGTCTATCTGACTCACTATTGGTCGTATTGGTACGTTAATTTTGTGTTGCGTTGGGGTAGGAGCGAAATTTATTCCTTTTTCCAGGGCGTTAATTGCTGGTTCAGTCAGTACCTTGTTAGACAGGTTTATTACCGTTCGAGTTCCTTTCGAGTTATCATGGTACTTACTTACCGGTTGTTGTTTACGAATTAAAGTTGAAAACTTATTTTCGTGATTTAATGCACACAGCTCAGCAGTACGCTGCGCTTGTAGAAACGTAACACGATCACATAACTCGAAATCATTTTTACTTAACCAAACACTGCATTCCAGATGTAACTGATTCACACCACATTTCGCGTGTGTATACAGTGAGTGTGGTTTGTGTGAAAAAAGTGAGTGACAATGGTAACGCCACAACAAATCGCGATGAAGGTAGTCATCGACAGCGCAAGAGGGTAGACAGATATGTCTGCTCATAAAGCTGTCATCTGCCGCCGTCCAGTCAACCCGTGACCATGGAGCGTGCAACCGTTCCGAAATATCGGGAAAATAAAAAGAAGTCATACCGTGGTAAGAAACCTGATACTAGTGATAATCATTTAGTGAATAACCACGAAAGTCTTAAAATCTATATTATTATGTAAACGTGTAAATCAGTTTTTTCTTTATTAAATTTACAATAGGGACTTACCTATTAGTGGATTGAGTTGATCCCGTATGTTTTGAAAATATTTTTGTGGTCAGTTAATATAATTTTTTACTGATTTTTATTTCTGGATCCTAAATATACAATAGTTTCGTAATTTAAGACTGTTTCTTTTATTTATAATATCAAGTGACGGGACAAACAAGTCGTGCGCCTGATGGTAAGCTACACACCTGTCCATAACAATTGCAGTGTCACTCAGAGCTTTAAATCGCAAAGATCTGAGGGGCACTGTGAATGCGCCCGTCAGCCTGAGACATAAGTTGACAAGTCCCATGTGCCTGTAATATCACGAACACCCATGGTATTGTCCACTGTATTATTATATTACTTCCTTAAAGTTTACGTAAATAATAATAATATGCCTGACAATCATACCAATTGCATTCTCTCAAACAAGGGAATTAGAAAAAGTACCAGAGCAACGGAATCACTTTAAACCACTTCCCAGAACATCCAGACCACAACCACACCTTAGAAAAGTTATTTCTCGAATTTGGTTTATCAGGAATAAAATATGTTATTTGTAAACACGTTAATTGGAATATGTAGTGATTTGACTGAAATTAATTCCCCCGGCTCTTGTTGCTGAAGAGTACATAATAATAAACTTCTAAAAATACATTATCATCAACCGAAAATACGACCCACTGCTGGGCTGGCCTGATAGGGGTTGGTGACATCACACGTTTTTCAAGGGTTGTGAACCTTCTTCTACGTGCAGCATTCTTCACAATGTTTTCCTTCATCGAAAATCTCGTAGTAAATTTCAAATTAAATTTCGAAAAACGCGATAGGTTTTTCTTTTTTTTTTTGTAAATACATACTGTGAAAAAAGACACAGAACTCTACTTTCTCTTTCTTTCATGTACTGCAATAATTCGGATGTTCCACGGGCGTCTCGGTTATTGCAAACGAGTTTACACTGTAAAGCGGTTACACACGGTGGCTTGTAGCAGCGATGCAGTCGATTTGTAGGCGATTGCATCGATGCAATCGCGCGTTTGTATCGATGCAATCGCCTATAAATCGCAAATTTAGCGATGCAATCACGCGTTTCACGAACGCTGTTAAAGTCGCCGGTGTAACCACTCTCAAGCCCAGGCCACAAATAAGGGTATAAGCGTAACTCTCCATTCTTGTAAAACAATTTACTGTTGATATGGTGTAATGTTTTACAATAAACTTGGTGACGACAAATAGTAACAAAAACTCAGAAAAATATTTTGCACGAAGCAATTTTAATTTTATTATTTTTACAACTCACTTTTATTTCATCGTATACAGAATTTTATTATCTACTCGTAGATATACAAAAGTAATTACGTATGTGTAACAAAGTAATGAAATTTTACATACCAGTGTACACTCTGTTTGGACAAATTATTATGCTTTATACCCTGTTCTTTATTCGACATAAATTTCCTTATTATTTCTCTCCAAAGTACAATCCTGTTTTAGAATGTTATTAGAATCATAAATAATTCTTAGCTGTGAATTTATTTTGTTATTGACGTTGTCATTTAAAATATGAAATCATAATTAGAAATATAATTTTACCTCTGCATAGTGTCTACAATTAACAAGTCACGCCATTTACGAGGTTAGTTCACCTAATCTCGGTGGCATTTCTTATTATTTAAGTGTGATAGTATATTACCGTGATATATTAAATAATGTTTTAGGATACCACATTCGAATATTAAGTAATACTTCCTGATAATATTCTAGAAATAATAAAAATTGCCACCGAAATTAGGAAGCGACAACTATCCTGAAAATTACACATAAGTTTTACAGTAAACGTTATTTATTACAACTTCTGCGTACTGGGATCACAACAATCCATGTTAGTGGCCCGTTTATATGTTATAAATTGTCTTGAGTCATGATATTTGACATAAATATTGTAAATAACAAATGCATAATTATAATGTTTGTTTACAAAGAGCAACCCCTAGAGTTTATTACTTATTCTTCTGAAGGGAATCTGTCTTACGAATGCAGAAGTAGAGTTTAATGTGACTATGTGAAGTGTAATGTGCTAACGTATGAATAGAGATTATTAGACTTTGGGTTTGCGTTAAGAGTATTACTAAGAAAGGGGATTGAGCGACGGTTTGTTCGTGTTCTTTATCTGATTATGTCACTTGTTGTAGATAACTTTACCAGACTAATCTAGTAAAGAGAACCTCAATCTGTATTTCTACCATATTTTCACGGAGACTGTTATCGTTAATAATAATAGTAATAATAATTCCTTATTTCGGACTATTGATAATATCCATAGTATGTTGGTACGAGAATTTAAAAACAAGATGTTGTAGCGCTCTTCGTAGATGTAAAATAATACTAAGTTGATCAGAAATATCGCTATATTTTTAAACAACTGATCACAGATTCTTAATTTAACAAGGCTGCACAGTAATTCACTCCTACTGCCTTTCGGCCTCACGAACAGAACAGAACCGACTGAGCACCGGCCGACTCCGCCACCTCCGTCTTTCCACTCCACTGTGATTCCCCCATAGGCCATAAATAAAAAAAAATCATTGGCTTATCCCGGTTAGATCAACTCACTAAGTTAGTAACTAGTTAACAAGCTTCCAAAAACTATAAATATCAATGTAATTAGGTCACGTTATCATTCACTTTTGTGCATCGGAAGTGAGCGCATCGCGAGACTAATTATCACCACGTGTGAGTCATCGAAACTTAATCACTTTGTTTTTGAGTGTCACTATTCCAAATCAAGTGTTTACGTGTTGTGAAAGCATGGAGATCCAAGAGCATGGTATGTACTTTTATTATCAATTTTTTTTAATTTTTTTTATGCATATTTTTTTTTATATAATTTTTTTATTGAAGGCAGTTTTTTGGTGAAAATTTTTGGCATAACTTAATTTCCTTTAGACCTACAACTGTTGGCTGCGCTGAGCTGCACCTGAGGTATATGGTTTTTGAATAAGGAGTATGTCCTTATTAAGAGCTATAAGTTTCATTTGCATCTTGCTGCCTCTTCTTGGCTTAAAGGGGTGTCAAAGTATGCATGTCCATAGTATTGAATTTTTAATTTTTTTTTAAGTTCAGCTTTCATATTGTTTTAGGTACATTTTTCAAATGTTCTGTATCGAGGATGACAATTTTTGATATTTGGCACTCTAAAGTGGGTAATCCAAATGAAAAAATGCAACACGTCCTGAGCACTTTGACCGAAACATCATCCCTTTCTGACGACATCGAAAATATTGATTTAGAGACTTTAAGCCTTAAAATTAAGAATATTTGTAAACGAATTTCCCACTACTGGGCAAAGTCGAATCGTACTAGATCTAAATTCTTAGAAAAATATTCAGATTGGCTGCATGTCGTTGAAAATATTGATGTACAGCGAACTGAGTTACGTGTATCTCAGAGCTTTGACGAAGTTAAACCATCAACTTCTTCATCGCATGGCCGTCCGAGAATTAACTTTGACGACACCAGTAAACGTACAAAAAGGAGAAGATTGGCTAGTTTGTCTAACCAAGACCCTTCTCTTGTACAGTCATTGCTCAATGCGTCCGATAGCTTGTCTTGTCCTGAAATCGATTCTAGCGAAGTTTTATCGCTCATTGTTGAAGCTCAGTTAACTCGACATCAATATATATTAGTAAAGAAATTTATAGACAATAAGTTTTCAAAAACCATTTTCCCATCTTACCAAAGTGTCGTGGAATCTAAAAAACACTGTTATCCTTCAGATATTACTGTTACAGAATCATCCGCCGAAGTCGAACTTCAAAGTTTATTAGATCATACTGCCAATCGGATTCTCAAGTCTCAAAAAGATGTTTTGGATAGTGTACCTAATGAGTCTCTAGATAAGATATCTTTGATAGGGAAATGGGGTTTCGATGGCAGTACAGGGCATTCAGAATATAAACAGTGTTTTTCTGACTCCACTCTTGAAGACAGTAGCCTGTTTGTTACTTCGTATGTGCCACTTCAGCTTGTTTTGACAACAGATAACAAAGAAAATTCAGTAGTTTTGTGGAAAAATCCTCGTCCTTCATCAACTCGATACTGTCGTCCTATACGCCTCCGATATTTGAAGGAATCGACTGCAGTGTCAGTTGAGGAAGAAGCTCATTTTAAAGATAAAATAAGGAACTTGCAGCCTACTGTTTTCAAGGAAGAAGATCGCGAATATCGCATTACTCATTGTTTGCAACTTACTATGGTAGATGGTAAAGTGTGTAATGCACTTAGTGGTGTTTCTTCATCAAAATGTTTTATTTGTAACGCCTTGCCCAGTGAAATGAACAAAATTGACGAATGTTTAAATAAGGAAGTCGATGAGAGTAAATATGAATTTGGTTTATCACCTCTTCACGCGTTAATACGTTTTTTTGAATATTTTGTTCATGTCGCGTACAAGTTAGATGTTAGGAAATGGCAAGCTAGGTCCGCTAATGACAAAATGCTTGTTGCTGCAAAAAAATCATATGTTCAGACTCAATTTAGAGAAAGATTAGGGCTTATAGTGGATAAGCCTAAAAGTGGCGGAAGCGGAACATCAAACGATGGTAATACAGCCAGGCGGTTTTTCTCGAATTCAGAAATTTCCGCTGAAATTACTGGGATCAAGAAGGATCTCCTAGATCGTTGCTGGATCATCCTTCAATGTTTAAATTCGGGATATAATATTAATAAGACGAACTTCGAAGAGTTCGCTTTAGAGACGGCTCGGCAGTTAGTTGCCGAGTATCCGTGGTATAACATGCCTGCTTCCGTTCACAAAGTTCTAATTCATGGTGCTAATGTTATAGATTACGGTTTGTTGTCAATCGGAGAGTTGTCTGAAGAAGCAGCTGAAGCGACTAACAAATACCTCAAGTCTTTTAGAAAAAATCATACGCGTAAAATGAGTCGCATTGTGACCAACACAGATTTAGTAAATAGGCTGCTTCTTCATTCAGATCCCTTCATAACAGGTCTACGAAAGTTACCTGTTAAAAAAAAAGGTGTACTGTCAAAAGCTGTATTAGACTTGTTATGTATTTAAAGTTAATATTGTTGAGATTTAATGTATTTTGGTATAATTTGTGTTTTGTTTGTATTTTGTAAAATGAACTTTTTTATGTATTTTTATTGTTTTAATTTATTCATTTGTGGTTATTGTTAATACAAATAATCATTATTTACACAGTTTTACCATTAAAAGTCGCAGTATAAAATGTTTTAGATACATCGTCTAAAAACAAAATTACTGCGAGACATTTTTACACCTAAATATTGTCAAATATTTTTTAAAATGAATAATTTTATTAATTTACGTTTACCTAATCATATTTTAACGTAATAAAATAAAAAAATAATAATAATTTCGGAGTTACGTATTTATGACCGCCTTAGTATGGAGCGTGAATCACCGTGCACTCCACCCTACTTTTTAGTAGCAAGGTGGGATGTGGCGGAAACGGCCGGTGATTGGTTGGTGACAAAATAAATCACAATGAATACTCTTTACATTCAAAATACTTTAAATTAAACATTACGATAATTTACTAAGCGTGAATAATTATTTTAACGATCTACAATAAATCAAATCTACATTTGGTTTGTTATTTGGTCAACCTTTCCTTTGGATTAAACTAATATTGCAGTTAAATAGCGCCATCTACTTGTCACTAATATTCTATACAATACAGCGCCATCTAGTGGTCACATAGGATACTATTTATTATGTGCTACGAATCAGTTATTACATTAATTTACTATGATATAAATATATATTCCATCAATCTACTATAAACAATTCTACAAAGGTTAGTATAATACAATGCAGACTTAATTTATAACTACACTATAAATTGGACTACGCTCTTTACTTGCTCTAGCCAGAATTTTATAATTGGACAGTCAAATCTTCCCGCTATTGCACTTAGAATGCTGTTGGGACTTTGCCTCACGCGACTCAAGAGCGAGACATTTTTTTTTGTATATTACGGCCACAAAGCTTCCCGTGCTTAGGCTGGAACAAATTCCAGATTGACGAATTAGGCTCTTTTTAAATTAAATTCCTGATAATAATAATAGTCCAATAATCACAAAAAAAATATATGATTGTTAGTAATCCTTAAGTAATTGAATGTATTGAGCAAAACTACAATTTATTAAGCTCTTTTTACGAAAGAAAATTTACAGTTATGTCCTTCAGGTTGAATAAAAAGCAATTTCTTTTTACATACAAACATCCGTTGTTTATAAAATTTACACGAAAAATTGGACAAAATAATTTCAAACAGAATGTATTGATCACTTTTTTGTAACTTATTTAGTTCATAAGTTAATAAGTGTTATTATTAAACAAAAATAATTCCTTCCCACTCGCGAGGTCTGCGCAGTACTACGCTCAGTCCCCTTTCAGGATTTGCGACGGGTGGATTGTGCGTGTGATTTTGAACGGGTTTATACCACAAACAGTTGCTGTTTTTAATTAATTTCACTTGTGTTTGTGTTAAATTTAATTTGTATATATATATTTGACTTTCTTTTCATATTTTAGATTTTATAAATTAGTTATTTCGTTATATTTACATTGTATCTTTTTTAATAACTAACAAAGACTAGACAATATAGATATGCCGAAATAAAAAATAAATGTAAGGTGAAGTAGGTATGGAATTTGTATATACATGCAAATAATATGGCACTGGATGAGAAGGTTTAGGTGTTCTGGAAGAGATGGCCTAGGTGTTCTGGGTAGTGCCGCGGAGTGAATTCCGTTGCCCTTGGTCTCGAGTTTGATTCCCGGTACAACAAATTTTTTAAATGAATTTCCTGAACCTGGGTCTGGTCTGGAATTCTGGAAATGCCCATGCTTGGATTCAGTTTCTCTGGCACTCATAAGGAGTACAAGGAGTTTCCTAGTTTGAGACCAGATGGTTGGCAACAAAACAGACAAAAGTGCATTTCCTAAATTCATTCTACCGGGAAATGAACCCGGGACCAAGACTTACGGAATACACTACGCGGTGTTACCCAGAACACCTAGTAGCAAAAAACCATTTTAGGAAAATTCGTTTCCGAAACTGGTTCTACCCGGAATCGATCGACGGGGACCCCGATGTACGAAATTCACTTCGCGACACTACCAAGAACACCTAGGCCAATACCATTTCAGAAAAGTTAATTTCCCAAATTGGTTATACCGGGAATCGAACCCGGGACCAATAGTTACGGAATACACTCCGCGGCTCTACCCAGAACACCTAGGCCAAAACCATTTCAGAATAGACAATTTCCCAAATTGGTTCTACCGGGAAATGAACCCGGGACCAAGAGCTACGGAATACACTACGCGGTATTACCCAGAACACCTAGTAGCAAAAAACCATTTTAGGAAAATTCGTTTCCGAAACTGGTTCTACCCGGAATCGATCGACGGGAACCCCGATGTACGGAATACACTTCGCGGCACTACCTAGAACACCTAGGCCAAAACCATTTCAGAAAAGTTGATTTCCTAAATTGGTTCTACCGGGAATCGAACCCGGGACCAAGAGTTACGGAATACACTCCGCGGCACTACCCTGAACACTTAGGCCAAAATCATTTTAGAAAGTTCATTTCCCAAATTGGTTCTACTGGCAATCGAACCCGTGACCAAAAGTTACGGAATACACTCCGCGGCACTACCCAGGACACCTTGTAATGGTCAGCTCCAGTCGGTTTGAGTGAGCATGAGACTGATTGGTAGGTGAGTTCTGGTTGACCCGATGCTGCGTGTAAAATTTATAAGCGAGGAGAAGGAAGGGCGCCTTGCACACAACGAAAACAAGTTCCAAGTAGAAATAACCAGATGCTTTATTTTAAATTTACTATTGTTACATGTTACCTCGGTTACATTTAAATGTAAGGGTACAGTATGGATAACTAGTAGTTTACTTCCCGGAGTTTACATTAGGAGTGTACAGATATGCTTACTACTCTTATCAGTTACATATAACAGGTTAACTTTGAGTATACTTAGAGCTAATACACTGCACTAAGAGTTTTTGAATGTACATGAGTGACACTTGGATACTTCACGTACACGTCACTGACCTGGAGTTTACCGGATGCACTTTTAAATTACATACCAGACCCGCTGCGAAGACAGGGTAGTTTCTACAAGAGTAACGCAGTTATATGTAGATGCCTACCACCCATAGAGCTCATGACACGTGGCCGGGCACAGCCGAACAAAAGTTACAGCAGATTTGTCTCAGTCATTCAGTTGATGGCGAGATTTGAAATTACAAATACCAAAGATAAAAATAAAAAACCCTGCCACAATACAGATTGTTACAGTACATTGAAATAAATGACGAAACATCTAACGAAGGAAAGAATCCAGAGGTCAACTCACCATGCAGCCCGGTGACACGGGTTTTACATCTGGTACAGGGTTCGGAGACCCATAATTACGGCATCTGGCTATTCCTGGTTTTCCTTATAAAAGAAGGCATTGGGGACCATGCCCCCAATGGGATAAATCACCGCAGAAGATGTAAAAATCAGGAACACCTTGCGAGCCGACGTGTCGAACAGAAAAGACAAGCTTCCGCCGAATTCCTCCTAAGAGATGTTATCCGCGAACAACGCCACAGACAATTTATCGATTCATCTAGATGAAGTTCCCAAGTCTTATAACCTAAACCCGCCAGAATACGTAGCGATTTAGCGAGGTTTACGTATGTTACTTTACAGAAAGTACTTGGCAAACTAAATGGCAGCGTTCGACATGGAAATATTAAAGAAAAGCTATAATTTACGTAAAGATCGACTACAGAAGTACAATCGAGTTTATTGGTACGCAGCACTAGTATTTTGCGTTACCATACAAGAAAAATTTGCCAGGGTTGGTGTTTTCAAAAATATGTCAAACTAAAGGGTACCCATTCACGATATTGATTTTATATAAAAATCGTTCACCAACAGGTAATATATATGTGAATGGTTTAAATAATAGATTACACCAACACTTAAGAGTTTCAACTAATTTACTAAATATTTTTAAACTATAACGTCAAAGTGCCATTTTGTACAAGAATGGTGAAAAATACCAAGGAGAGAAGATAAATTTTGTTTTTGTTTTGTATTTAGGAGATCTACCAAAAAAAATGTGTTACAACCTAGGCCGAAATCATTTTGGAAAAGTTCATTTCCCAAATTTGTTCTACTGGCAATCGAA
>NW_020653383.1:8151840-8164275 GCF_003589595.1 Hyposmocoma kahamanoa
CCATTTTAGAAAATTTCATTTCAAAAACTGGTTCTACCGGAAATCAAACCCAGGATCAAGAGCTACGGAACTCACACAGTGACACTTTCCAGAACACCTAGGCCAAAACCATTTTAGAAAAGTTCATTTCCCTATACTTTCAAGTGTTAAAAAGTTTTTTGACGTATGATCTTTGTTTTACCGAGGGTACGAAATATTATACGGTCACGCTATAGGCAACTGTCACTGTAAATTCATGTAAGTGCCTGTTTTTTGTCTTCTCTGGTACCTACTCGTATGTAGTGTGAAACACATGTCTCTTATCATTTTCACCTCATGCATTTGTGAATCGATTTTGATGATTATTTTTTGTTGGAAAAACGGTAGTCCCCAGTAGTGGTCCCATTTAAAATTGAAGAAAGTGTTCCACCTCTAAGGGTAGCAAACTAGGGGATGAATCCGGTGTCCGGTAACCGATTTCAATAAAACTTGGCAAATAGATGTAATTCCACGTTTGAGGTAGGTTTTTTTAGTACTCTGTACTGAGATTATTACTTACATCTACACACTACACCACTCACCTCACTCTACTACACTACACTCTAACACTCGTAACAAGCGTATTATTCTACTTTGTGGGTCTGTACCTCATTTAATCTTGTACTTGTTTACCTCTCCCAAAGCCTCCTAACCTGAAAACTATTAAGTACCAAAGTAAAGAAATCGACTCTTGATCTTGAATGTTGAATTTTGATCTTGAATTTTCATCTGGAAGCAAAAGAAAAGCATAGAATGTAGCAACTGCTTATGATTCTGCGCAAATCGTAAGAGCCGACTGAGAACCTCCGTTTAACGGTGTCCTATATGTAGGCGATATGCTGGCAACCTAACTATTTAGTGTACTAAGTTATACTAAAATTTTAATAAAAATGTTTCCTAAAGTGGGCTTGTCTTACTCAAAGCTCTGCCTACCCCTATGGGAGACAGGCGTGGCGGTAGTATGTATGTAAATTATTGAATGACGTACGACAGAGCATGATATTTAGATACAGGAAAAAAGTAATTCTAAGAAAACAAGGTACTTAAGTATTATAAGTGGTCGTATTTACAAAAACATAACTAACGAAATTAATTATGGCATTGAGTATGTATAACGTCATAATTGAAGGTTTAGGTCATACAATGTAAGGTGATAAGATAAAACATGAATTTGTTATTCATTGTATTTAGCGATGAAAGAAACTCAGTCTTTTAAGGCCTTTTAAACAACCTCGACTAATTTTTAACAACTCACGACTAGTCTAGTCTTTTAACCTCCAAGCCTTGAGTCAAGACTAAACTGAAGACTATTTCGAGTCACAGTCTTTTAACCTTAGGAAGCTTAAAAGACTTATAGGACTGAAACGACTAAAACAACTGGCGCATTATAGCCTCGGGAGTCGCGAGTCATGAGCCGTAAGGCGTGATTTTATTTCTACCCACAAGATATTTATTTTACGATTGATGGATAACGTTAACGTAGTTTTGTTCACAACGTAGCTTTGCGAACAACGTAGGTCTCAGTACGCTTCCTTGTGGGACGCCGAAGCCAATGCCACGAATGTCGCTCACATGTTGGCCAACCCTCAGACATTGCTTGCGATCAGACAAATAACTCTCGAACCATTCAAAAGCCGTTCCTCTGATCCCGCAGCCCTCCAACTTCCTCAAAAGTATTGGGACAGAGACGGTATCAAAGGCCTTGGTTGAATCTAAGAACACGCCGATGCAGCGACGTGAACTGTCCAAATGAAACGCTACCACAGAAGTCAACAGGGACACTGCATCTTCAGTGGAACGACAATGCCGAAAACCATATTGCCTATAAGACAGAAGTTTGTTAGACTCCATGTAACTTGAAAGTCTTTTATTGACAATTTTCTCCAATAACTTCGAAAATAATCCAAGAAGAGATATTGGACAATAATTGTCAGGCACATTTTTGGGGCCATGTTTATATATTGAACAAACTATAACCGTCTTCCGGGAAGATACCAGATGACAGGCTCATGTTGTAAATTGCAGTTAGAGGCTGAACTATCGAGCTTTGGATAGTTTTGATTAAAATATTACTAAAGGCATCCATTCCTGAAGCCTTGTCATTGTGTAATAGTTTTATCAGAGCTTGGTTGCATGAAAAAAGAATTACTGGGTGACTTTCCCATAGGCATAGCAGCGGCAAGGTGTTTCTGGTCTTCATTTAGTGAAGAGAGAATATTATCTGCCAGGTTTAGACCAACCGTGGCAAAATAATTATTACTTTTAAGAGAATGTTTCATGTCCAAACTACTCGAAATAGATAGAAGGTCTGTCGATTCATTGTTCTTCGTAGTCAAATGGCAAATTGACTTTATGGTTCTCCAAAGTCGTTTAATATTACATTTGCTCTCTTGCAGTTTTTTTTCGTATTCGTTTTTAATTTTTCGCATGAGATCTACATAAAAAATTCGGTAACGGGTATATATAAGATTAATTACTGGATCATTCGACTTGGCCTTTAAACGATCTCGGTGGCGCATGCATCTCATTAAACCGGATGTTACCCAAGGTTTTAGGTTTTATTTTGAGCGACTCACATTAGCTTCAAATGTATGCTTCTCTATTATTTTTGACAAACTGGAAGTAAAAGCAATCGCAGCCTCATTAACATTTAGGTTGTAAAAAACATTAGCCCAATCAATCATCGATACATCTTCTTTTATAGCTTCAATATCTTGTTGTCAGCCTGCTGGGCGTCGAGAACTTATGTGAGTAAGATTTAAGCCCAACATGATCAAATCATGATCTGTAAGATCCATTTTACATACGGCAGCTACTACCGGAAAGTTTGTCTTATAAGGACGTGGTCAAGAACAGAGGTCCATCTAGTGGTCAGAGTTATAGCGGGCAATGACCCAAACTCAGCATTAAGGCAAAGATATTCAGCGCAAGCACCATGCCCACTATTTGTGGCGATATTAATATTTATGCCGCCTGTCAGTAGTAGATGCTTTTTATTGTTAAGTTGCTTGAGATGTGACTCAAGGGAAAGTAGAAATGGGTCAATATTTTCAAATTAAGGAGAGCGGTATATGGCAAGTATCGTAATCACGTTGGGGATATCCACCAAAAGACAGTCTGCCTCCACAAAATCTGGTTCGGTTACAACAGCATTCCAAGAATCTTTCACATACACAACAACACCACTATTTTGGTTAATGAGGTTCAAAGTTTTGTACTAACTAAATCCAGGTATTTGAAGGGATAACAGTGTTCTCATTGAGTCTATATTCGGTCAGGCAAATCACATCGTATTGAACATGTAATCATTTCAGAGCAACCATTTAATTATCAATATTTTTCCTAATACTTCTAATATTCACAGATAAAACTTTAAAATTATAATTAGAGTTAGGAATACTATCACTTTGTTCAGCTTCATTGATGACATGACAGTCTTTTTTATACGTATCTAATTAATTTTGTAACAAGTTTAGAGCCAAAAGAATAGCTTTTTAGGAAAAAGTATAAATAACAGCGAAAGCGATACAGACTGACATGTACATCTGGAAGATAATTATTAAAAATTAGCAAGCATTCTAATTTCTCTATTGCATTCTAATAGCAATCAACAACTTCAAACATAGGATTTTTTTTATAATATCAAATGACGGGACGAACAAGTCGTGCCTGCCTGATGCCTGGTGGTAAGCTACATGCTTGTTTATAACAACTGCAGTGCCACTCAGAGCTTTAAATCGCAAAGATCTGAAGGGTACTGCCACTACGCCCGTCACCCTGAAACAAGTTGACAAGTCCCATGCGCCTGTAATTTTACTATGAAAATAAATCACGTATTTTTGTTCGATTCGACGTTCGACGTTTTAAGCGATGGCCACTACAACGCTCGGTATGGACGATATCACAAACAAAAAGCATTTCTGTGCGATCAACTTCGATATTGTAGTTATTTCCGATTTCCATAACACAAGTGCGTTTGTTACTTACTTTGGGATCAGAGCAACGTATGATGTTGTCTTACACTTGTATTTATATTTATTTATCTCCTATGTACCAGGGCGTTCAATGTATTCTCGGTATCGGGGTGATTAACTAATGATAAGAGTAAATTAATTACCTCATTAGTTAAAGACACTCTTTAAGGGTATAAATATAAAATTTGATGTAATTGTCATCATTAGTATTCAAGTTATCAATACGTGAAGACAACTACAATGACAGACGCCACAATGTTGACGAAAATCGAGCACCGCGCAGTGATTAAATTCCTTACAAAACAAGGAAAGATTCAAAAAGTTATTCATGAAGAAATGGTGGCTGTTTATCAAGATTCTGTTCCTTCATTATCTACTATTCAGAAGTGGTCTAGTGAATTTAAACGTGGTAGAGAGAGTATTGAAGACGACACCCATGCTGGAGGGCCGGTAAGTGCCACTTCTGAAGAAAACGTCAAAATTGTCGAGAAACTTGTATTGGAAGATGCCCGTATCAGAGTGAAAACATTAGCAGAAAAGACTAAGCTATCCGTGGGTACCATTCACACTATCCTTCATGAACACCTGAATCTTTCAAAAGTCAGTGCAAGATGCGTGCCGCGAATGCTCACGCGCTTCAGAAACAAGTTCGAGTTGAGTGCCTTACTGCACTCAACGGTTTTTGGAGCTCTGTAGCGAAAATGCGAGTGAAATTTTTGAACGCATTGTCACCGGTGATGAAACGTGGGTTCATCACTATGATCCTGAGAGTAAGCAAGAGTCCATGCAGTGGCATAAAAAAGGAACAGACCCACCGAAGAAGTTTAAAGTCTGCCCATACGCCGGAAAACTCATGGCCACAGTGTTTTGGGATTTTAAGGGAATTTTACTGATCGAATACACAAAAATGGATCAAAGTATTACTGCCGCAGCTTACGCAAACAGCCTACGCAATTTGAAGGACACTATAAAGGAAAAAAGACCTGGAAAATTGACCGCTGGTGTCTTGCTTCTTTTCTGTTCTGTTCACACAGGGCGCGTTGCCAAGGCTGCTGTGAGGGAGTGGATTTGAAGAAATCACTCATCTACCCTACAGCCTTGACCTGGCCCCCAGTGATTACTTTTTGTTCCTAAACCTAAAGAAAGATCTTCGGGGTAAGCATTTTTCCGACGATGAAGAGTTGAAGGAGGCAATTAATGAACATTTTTCAGGCAAAGAGGAAAAATATTTTTTCGAGGGCATCGAAAAGTTATTTGCCCGATCAAATAAGTGTATTGAGGTTATGGGAGACAATATTGAAAAATAAAGTTTATTTAGAATTTTTTGCCTATTATATCATACCTATACCGAGAATACATTGAACGCCCCTCGTATAACAATCGCGAAAACCTAAGAATTCGAAACCGAAAAAGAAATTTAAAAAAATTCGAACTTTTCATATCGACAATTCATATTGCATCTATAGTTCTGACTCAAAGTAAGTACCAAAGACTAATTTAGTATAGTCATTTTCGTTTTTATTTTAGTTTAATATTTATTCAAACCACCCAATTTTTCGCTATAGTTATAGTTACCTGTATTTGTTTGTGTCCGCCGTGACCAATAGATAATAACATTTTTATAAATAAAAACCGAGTCCAAAAGTTGGTGAAATTACATATAAATTACATTTTTTGCGCGTGTTTTTTGATTTTTATTTTAATTTGATTTTTACCCAGCAACCACTTTACAATTTCAAATTACATTTTCCGAGTATAAGAAGAAAGCCCATATTATTCTTCAATGTAACCTTACCCAACAAAAAGGTATACGACATAAAAATAAATACATGGCTAAAATAAAGGGTTGGAGGCAGCAGAAGGTCGACGTAAGTGAAAAACTTTGGAGATGCCTTTTACGTACATTAGGACATCAAGCTCTGGTAGCCTAATTGTTTGACCTATCGTCTCTCAAACAGAGGCCGCGGGTTCGAATCCCCGGGCTAGCACCTCTGAATTTCGGGCTCGACCAACATGTATTGCAGGCTTTACTTTCAAATTTAATCTTGAATATTTTTGAATTGTATTTTAGTAGTACATAATGCGTGTAAAAATAATGCGCGGACGAAGTCGCAGGAAACAGCTAGTTCAAAACTTAATATATTACTTATTCAAACGTTAAATTTCAAAATGCAGTAACAGAAACAAAGTTTATACCGCCATTTTCAACTTCATGGAAATTATTCGCTAATTAGTTTCACGTGGTCTGGAGCTGCATGTAAATTATGATAAATGGCATGATTTTGCAACTGCACGTGATAATTTGGTTAATCATGTAACTTGATTGCTATCATAAATCATTGTCAATGTAGTTCTGTGATATGTCATGAATTTACTTACGAAAGATTTTAATAAAAATAGCATCAGGCTCAATCGACTGTCTGGAATTGCCATGACAATTACCTATCGCTGAGAGTTTCCTCTAATTATCTTAGAAACAATTCACCTTTGTTTCTATCCCTGGCCCATATTATGCAATACTTTTGATCTGGATCTTTATGATATCGGCAATGAGACCGCTGTGTGAGCACTTCTTTGACTCTTAGTGAGACTTACAACTGCTACGTTTTCTTTATGTTTTATATAGTAAGTTAGGAAAATTGTGCACCCAGAGTCCTATTTGTGAGGATCTTTAATTGGGTCTCAGTTGTTACTATTATTATTTAATTGAGTTCTAAGCTATTGATCTTCATTTTAAATAAATTAAAAAATATATTTATCACCTCACTAGCTCGGAAAGGCTTTCTTTCTCATTAGAAATCTGCGCGTAAGGTTGTTGGGATTCGAACTTGACGATGGACTGTGGTGCACCTAACTTTTTCTTTCGATGAAATAAAAAAACATAATGATATGTTCAACTACATGATTTATCGTACAGTGTATATGTAATACTATATGTTTCCTTCACTGCAAGCGACAAGTAATGCTACTAAACATTTATATTGTGTCAGATAACCACACCAAAAACCTGGTCTCAAACTAGGAAGTCCCTTGTAGATAGGTACTATGAATACCTGAATAACGGAATTCCTTCCAGGTCACTATCTAGAACAATCAGACCAGAAGCAATTTAGAAAAGTTAATTTTCCAAATTGGTCCTACAGGAAATCGAACCCAGGGCTACCTATAATTTTTTTTATGATCTTTTGACCCTTGGTGACAGACAATGGCTGTGCCCTTCAGATCTTTGCGATTTAAAGCTCTAAACGGCACTGCTACTGTTATGGACAGATGGATCGCTTAGCCAGATGACTTGTTCGCCCCATGGTTCGCCCCGTCGTCAGTTGGTATCATAAAATAGAAAACAATAAATTAATAATGGAACGTTATGTTTCTTCACATATACGTACATATTATGTATATTATGTATGAATGATATATATGTTTGAAGTTGACCTTCTAGAAGCTTTTATTTGACATTCAGCTTAATTATACTTCCGTACCTGAAAAGCATTACACTGTAACCGCCATTTTTGTAATTTTATAGGAGAAGCGATTTTGTGTCAAAATGCTGTGTGTATAACGTTTAGGATGCCATAAATATAAAATTGATAAATTTTTACTAACAGTATGTTCTAATATTCAAATTTTGGTAATTAGAAATCAAGGCTGTTTACATAATGAGATCAATGTCTTACTTTTAGCGATATTTATAACAATAAAACAAAAAACTAGTTGACATACCGTGTTCTGCTTTGAAACAAAAATCAAATAGAAAAAAGTTACCATAATATAATGTGACACCTCTTATAAATGAAAAGAAATACTACATGAAAATTGTTGTCATTATTGTTATTTTAACTAAAGTAACCTTTGTCAGTATCAGTCACTCCATCACACAGTCGTTACCTACAATGAGAATTAAAATACAAAACCATTGTAGGTACCGACAGTGTGATGGAATGACTGATACCGACAAAGGTCACATTAGTTAAAAAAACAAGTTTTTTTGTTTTTGTTGCTACAAAATTTATGAAGAAGTTTCTATTTATGTTCGAAATTACTTTTTTTTATAATTTTCTCATGAAAATACTACAATAATTACTGATATTTCGGAGTCACGTACGTGTACTATGTAAAGTGATCTATCCCTTGTGAAGTTTTGGTTCAGGAGGCGTCCAGTCAAAATTGGAATTGATATTGTCTGTAGCATAAGTATCAGCGGGAATGTCAACGAAATTTTCATTATCAAATAATTGAGGGCTATTTTACCCAGATCTCTGACAATTCTTTGCCAGTTCATTGTTCTTGTCTAGCTGTGCAGACAGCCCCCATATCTTTCTACATACATACAGTGAGCCTCCATATCAACCTCTTGGTTATACGGGAAGGGCACTATAACCTGTGCGAGCAAGCCCGCACAGGGACCTTCTCAGTCAGGTCTTGGCCCCAGATCAGCACGTTTGCACGGACTTCATCCGGTTCTCAAAAGGTTAGTGCCTTGGGTGAGCTGCCCCGGGTACACGTACAGCACCCTCTGGAAAATAGTCTCAGATAAGTACCGAAGCTGTAGGCACGCTCACTTAGTTGCGCAATGCGTAACTAACGGTTGCCACCGTTAAACTGTCGACTCAAATCAACTACCAAATCTTTTCTTTAGTAGCGGAGCTGTAGGCACTCTCATTCCTCGACGCCGAAACGTCTCTGCAGTTCCCATAAACCTACGCATCTGAAGGGATCGAAGGATGTCTAGCTTATTCTTTATTGGCTCTCCGGGCTAGTACCGAAGATGCTGGTCGTAGTGTCTTGCGACAGTGACTGCACATAGCTGGCGACTTTAAGTGCTACTCACGTTACACCGCCACTAAAACGCGATAGCTGCGTGCGGGACAAACGCCCGCAAATGTTACCGGGCAGACGAACGTGTTCATCCCTGCAGCTAACCACAAACCTCGGCGAGTCCATACCTAAGTCCCGGTCCACCAGAGACGCCCGTGAAGGCGTATCACTGGCGGAGGGCTTGGCCCTGATGCCCACCGTACCCGTGGTTTTACCGAAGCGCCCGTAGCCTCTCCGGAACTCCCTATCTGTCGGGTCAGTAGATAGAAATAGCACTCGCTGTGCAAACAGACTAACATCACTTCAATGAGAACCTACTTTGTAGCTTTGACATGGAGATGTTTGCCGAGGTGATTCATGGCCAATTTGTAACAAGCTGTTCGATATATTGTTAACAGAACCCACTTATGGGATTGACACAGGAACTTTTTCATATTTAAACAGAAATTTTTCTTGAATTTGTGTAAAGGTAGCGAGACTATCTAACTTCAATTCGGGAATTTCGCGGTGTATTCCTTGATCAGGCACTGGCGAATCGTGGTCTATATACTGGTATTTGTTTTCGTTATCTTATAATATTATACTGTATCTGTACTAAAATTGAGCATTAACACTGTAACTCCGTACTTACAATAAAATACTTCGTAGTGGGTAGCTGTCTTATCTTAGCTCTAAAAAATGGAGTTACAGTGTTATGCTTCTCAGGTACGGATTTAAAATACAATTTACATCCCAAAACAAAATTTTCAATGTTGACAAATTTTAACATTCCGCATCAAATACTTTCGGAGAAAATGAACTGTAACATACTGACCAATAAAATAGGCTATAAACTGATCCCAAAAGTGTTTAACTTTTGAAATTTCAACAAGGATCATCAAAAATATACCCAACAATTTTGTCAATATTGATTGTAATCAATATTATAATAATAGGGGTTAAAGTATGAAATTGCCGATTTGTACTGAAAATCTAAATTGTTTATTTTTTAAATTTTTAACAATATATTTAATCAAAATAGTTGCCATTATTATCTATACATTGCTGCCATCTAATGGGAAGGTTATTAATGCCTTTGCGATAGAACTCCGACGATCTAGACTGCACAAACTGTGTGAAAGCATTTTGTACTGCCTCCTGGGAAGAAAACTTCTTGTCACGTAGATAATTGTCCAAATCACGAAAAAAATGGTAGTCCGTTGGAGCAAGGTCTGGTGAATACGGAGGATGACGAATGGTTTCTAACTGCAGTTCCTGAAGGGTCAAAATGGTTTCTCGTGCTGTGTGAGGTCTCGCGTTGTCGTGGAGCAATAATGGTGAAGATCGATTCATGAGTCGGGGCTGTTTTACTGCTAGTTTTGTCAACATGGTTCGGAGTTCGGCACAATAGCCATCTGCCGTTATTGCTTGACCAGATCGGAGAAAACTATAGTGAATAACACCATGCTGAGACCACCAAACAGTTACCATTACCTTTTTATTGGTAAGTTTTGCTTTAGGACACTGTTGTGGCATTTGACCTGGGGTCAGCCATTGCATTTTTCTTTTCCGGTTATCATAAAGAATCCACTTTTCATCACATGTTACAATTCGATCCAATATTCCTTCAATTCTGTACCGGTTCAACAAGGCAACACAAGTTTCAACACGCGTTTCTTTCTGCAGATCAGTCAAATCATGAGGCACCCATTTTTCGTATTTTTTTATTTTATTGATTTGACGCAAGTGAGTCAATATTGTGGGTAAGGTAACGTTAAACCATGCCGCTAATTCCTGGGTAGTTTGACTAGGATCGGCTTCCACTATCTCTCTTAATTCATCGTTATTCACCTGTGTGGGCGGTCTTCCTCGTGACTCGTTCTTTAAGTCGAAATTTCCATCACGAAAGCGTTTAAACCAAAATCGCACGGTGCGTTCATTAGCAGACCCCTCTCCAAACGCAGCATTGATATTGCGGGCTGTTTCTGCCGCGTTAGTTCCGCGTCGGAACTCGTATTAAAAAATCACTCGAATTTTCGCAGTATCCATCTTTCTTGTCTAAATTGAATAACAAAAACAATTGAAAGTCGATATTCAAATGTTTCAAATTTAAAAAAAAATAAAAATCACAGAAACCATTTGAAAAAAGTTTCATTCGAAAACCTCAAACCATGAAGATTCTATGAAAATTCAAAGAACCTATTGCAATAAAACGGCAATTTCATACTTTAAGCCTTATATTTTACTACCATGATGTGAAATTACTCTACTAAACATTCTATTCTACTCTATTTTTGAGTAATGTCAAGTCAGTCATGGAGGTTCGTTGACCTTGAGAGTTACACTTTTTTTAACATTAACTAGAACGATTCCTGTGACACTCATTGTGACGTTTATCATAGGGATGAGGTAAAGTCGATAGATTTTTAGTGTATATGATTTTTTCTCTCTTACAGTTTTATTTTTCTGACGTATTCTGATAATAGATGTGTGAAGTGTGAATTGTATTGTATTGAAGGTATAAAACCCACTAATATAAAACACAAAACTACATAATATAATTGAAATGCGAATTCAATTCATATTTTATACATTTCTAAAGATATTTTAAAAAGGACAGACGGAGATCCTGGACCTGCGCCCGCTGCGCTTCTGACAAACCTTTTTCGGGTTCTCCTCTCGCATTAGTCATTAATTCATATTATCTGTTTGTTTTTTCAACGTGATCTTTTTTAAAGACATCCTCAAAATAATCGAAATACGTGCTTCGAGGTCTACTGCTCTGTAAATTTGTACCATCAGACTTCTAACGTCCTTTCTTTCTACATAACCGAGCTATCGAAACATTTCCTTATAAATCCTAGTCATTATATCATTTATCACAACACAACGCTCTCTTACTATACTGTTCCGCATTATATCGTTAATACACATACTCCACAAAGCTCTTATTTGTACAGCATTCGCTCTACTTTCATGTTGTTTTTCTGCCATACCTAACATTTTTTGTAGTCTGGCTTTAAATTTTAAAACTTAAAAAGAAATAAAAATAAAATATAGTCTTTCAGCTCTATCATTTCTTATAATTATAGCGTTTATAATTATAGCGTCGATAAAACACTTACTTTCTTTCTGAAAGAAAATTATTAGAAATCCTACGACTTTTCTAGTAACTTCTATTAACACTAGCAATTTAGCAGCAGTGGAGCTCCTTGTGAAAGAATCCATCCAGGCAAGTACTGCCACCTTACCTATTTCTAAGTCAAGCAGTAATGTTATCATTACTGCGCTCCGGTTCAGAAGGGTAAAGGTGCTGGTAAAATTACAGGCACATAGGACTTATCAACTTGTTTCAGGGTGACGAGCGCAGTGGCAGTACCCCTCAGATCTCTGCGATTTAAAGCCTTGAGTGGCACTGCAACTGTTATGGACAGGCGTGTAGCTTACCATCAAGCGCACGACCTGTACGTCCCGTCACGCGATATTATTTAAAATGTATATAGTACTATTTATTCTTAATGTAAAAATTTTAACATATTTTAATCCACTTTTTAAAAAAGCAAATTCCACTTGAATCCGTCAAATTGATTCCACCCATTGAGTATATAACCAGAAATAGAAACGAAATAAGGGCCATCCATCTCTT
>NW_020653383.1:8164285-8258951 GCF_003589595.1 Hyposmocoma kahamanoa
GAGTATATAACCAGAAATAGAAACGAAATAAGGGCCATCCATCTCTTGCAACCCATCAGGTAAATGGGCCTTATATCGCTTTTAAATATCGACTTCCGTTTACGCTGAAATCACAAATAAGAAAACTGAAATAGTACAGCGCCAACAACTAACTTATGTGTACGTCTCCGTATATTCCAAAAATATTCCGTATTTATTGTAATAAAGAGAAATATCTCTAAATATGGGAGGCTGTCCCATTCGGCGGTGTGGGAAAAACAGCAAAACATCTAATTACAAAACAAACGGAATCACATTTCATCGGTAATTAAATATGTAATTTTTAAATTTTCATCATTATAGCAAAGCTAAAGTTAAACTAGTCGATTTGAAATGAAAGAATTGACGACACCCGTCAATTGTTTCGAATTCCGGCTGGCCAATTGGAGCGCAGTTGTCACTGTAATGACTTGGCAGAATAATTTTCGAACAAATTAAGTGATATCTCGTCACTATTTCAGGTTATATACTCGATTATTACACCCTACTACTCGTATGTACTCATTCATAAGGCAGAATACCCTTAGAAGAATGAGTAAGAAACTCAAGGAGTTGCTTGAAATTAACATTGGTTCACTTTTATCATTATTTATAATATTAATTTTAAAACATCATTGTCTATAAACGCTGTCACACAAGGTCGTTTGTAATTCATTCATTCAATCACGATTCAGTTTCTTACAAATCACTTACCGTTATCCGTAGCAGCCAAATTCCTCAAATGGATTACAAAATCCAACCATTTCATTATAATACTGGCAATCGAGTTGTCATCAGAAGCAAACGGTGTCCGGACCCTCATCCCGTGTGACATGTCCCTAAGAGGCCCGCAAATTGCCCTTTAGGGAGTTGACCGATCACGTGTTACTACGTCAACTTTGGGATCGCTGTCACACCAGGATTTAAAAGGGTAGTCCTACTAGGCTGCGCAGTCGCTTTAGGCATTTCGTAGCTAAGAAAGTATAAGAATTTAACATCATTTCGATAAAAATTTAAAATAAAAGGAAGTATTTCTATTTACCCCATAGTCAGGGCTTATAAAATCCGTTGACAATTTTCTATTATCCCGAAAAATTGCAAATTGCAAAAGTTGAGTCCCATTTTAGACGAAAATTACCAGTCCGTGTAATGTTACTGTAATTTAACACGAAACTGACGAACAAAGAGATATTAGTTTCTCGATCGTATCAACAGAATTTCATTGAGTCTGATTAGTTAATACCTCAAGTGGGATCAATTTCGCAGGTACAAAGCGCGCTCGCGAGGCTGTTTAGATCTATAGATGCAAAATTCTGCCTTATTGGTGAAAATTACAAGTTCTTCAGCAGCCTTCACAATAATGTTTACCTAAAACACAATTTCGATTGTTGAGCATTTTTTACAGAATCCACATAAACCCAAATGAAAGCTTGATAGCTCTCCATGAAACATTTCTCTTTATAATTCTAACAATGAATTGAATGCTATTCAAAGCGGATTATGAGTGTTTTTTTGTTTTTGTATTTTTGTGTTAAATATTCGTTATCGAAATTCAGGTTATAACAAAAAAGAACTTCGAAATTTATTCCTTTTGCAATAATTATACCTGGTGGTAAATAAATAAATAAAATAAAAAGATATTTGTTTTGTCCACAAAACATAAAGAACACAATACTTAAAAAACGAATAGAAAAAAAAACAATTGAGTGATGTGGACAAAAAGGTTAGAGACTCAGCATTGCTGATTTTCATATGAGTGCTAATTTAAGCTAATAGGAGTGTACACTAAGTAATAACCTACCTTTAGTAAAAACTAATATTAAGTTGAAATTTAATGGCTGTCCGTGTAGATTATATAAATTTTTCATATATTTAACCAAAAATTTAAAATTTTGTGCTGCTAGAGTTTTAATTGGGGACCAGTTGTTACTAGAAATGAGAATGTTGCAACTTGATCAGAAAATTTCACTTTACAACGCGCCTTACAGTGCCATGTTGTATTTATAAGAGTACAGATATATACAGATATATCAGAGGATCCAGAGAATGTCGTGTCAAAAGGTTTCAAGTTTAAAATAATCTTAGAATTTTCCGATGCTCGGAAATCTGGCAAAATTCGCCAAATATTCTTTGACACTCCAATTAGCTTAACAAACTCAAAGGGGAAACATAGGTGGCAATGTTGCCCCAAGGCGTAGCCCTCGTAGGAATTTTCTACCTTTGCTGGATTAGAACAGCGCAAGACTGATCGTTGTGGCGAAAGTCATAATTTCAGCTGAAATTATGATGATAAATTTAATATCTAAATAGCTACACATAAAGCTTTATTGCAAATTAATGGATTCTGCAATGTTTGTTGACAATTAAATCTGCTGTACATCGTCATTTCAGCCTATATACGTCCACTGTAACGACCGGTCTTGCGGTCCAGCACATTCCAACAAGCTTCACCAGTTAATCGGTCTCCCTCATAGGTGATCTGCCCACTTTGTGTTCTTGGGGTATGTACAATACCCGTTATCTACCTATATTAAATATAGTAAATCTTCAAATCATCGATATCAACTTCCTAATTTTACCCCATGGTTTCTTGTTACTGCAAATGTAGGCACTTAAGTTAGAAATTAAATCCGGGACAGGGATTTGCGAGGTGGACATCCCAATTGAGAAACAAGCGTTCTATTATTAAGCTACTACCTGAGATTTACACGTGTCTAAGTACAGTCAAGAGTACATCAAAATTGATGCTTAAAATAAAATTGAACACGTTACCCATTACGACAAGAACGTTCTTATCGTAACGTAACGGGTATATAGTCAATCTTAAAATCAATCTCAGCGTCAAAATTACGTCAATTTTGACTGTATTATGATAATAAAAATTGAATATTGTCGTACATAGTATCTCCTCCTTAAGGAAGTTGCTATACTTGAGTCAATCAAAAAATTTTAAATGTCAAAAAATTTTACCCATATAATTTTAACCATAATTTTATAGTCATTTTTAGGACAATATTTGTCCGCCATTATTGGTAGATTTTTGTGATACCGTTAATATTTACTGTACACTAAATATTTTGATCCAAAAAAATCGCACAAATAAACATTTTTTAATTTAATTTCATAAATATAAAAAGTAACCATCTAATTTCGTTTGTAGAACGTTCACGCGTTCGTCGAAGACAAAAATTTTCTAAAAGGTTAAAAAATGTTACTAAGTTGACTTATATGATGGTTTTTAGTCTCACTTGTATGTAAGTTTTTTCGCAATATTTAATTATTTGGCTATATTTTAGTGACATTATTTTGACTCAGTGCGGCCTAAACAGAATAATTATTACGTTTAGGCTGCGTCGATTGCAGCGCCAGAGAGTACGTATACGTAATGTTCACAGAGAGATATACGCCTGTAGGGCTAGCACGTTAAGGCGCAACTTGCACGAGAGCGATATAAAGCCCTAAATCTCTATGCGAGAATGGCAATATCTCGCGCTTTATGTCGCCCTATCGGGCTAGCCCTACTGTTGATTTTAGATTGACATTTCACATTAACCATTTTTTTGCTTCTTTAAGAATACTTGTAACTTAAAAAATTCAATTTTAAATTAAAGTTTCTTTTTAGTAAAAGGAAATATAGGAAATGAAACTATTTCTCCGGATTTAAATCGCGTATATTTGTTTTTTCAAATAAACCAACGTTTCGGGACGTTTACAGGCCCCATGGTCAGGGTTGATTGTGACCAGTCAACCGTGACCATGGGACCTGTAAAAGGATAGTTTCACTTCCTATGTGGAACAATCACAAAAGCCTAAGAACTCGAAAAGTAGTAATGCCAACAAAAATCCTAAAAATCTAGTCGCAAAAAAAATTATGTTATATAGCTAAACATTGTAGCGTTTGCCCCCGCGACGTGAACGGGCTTTACAAAATTAGGTGTACCGGTCATTTTTACCTCCCCACGACGCCTATAGTTAGATGAGGTACCGATCATTTTCACGGCGATGAACATGTTAAACTTCTCTCCTGAAATGTTGTTATTTTAGAGATGTCGTCTTATTATACAATGTTACGAAATGTGGTAACACCCTAAATCAACAAATTACGTGTCAAAATGTGGCTCAAAAGAGCATGAAAAGGTTCATTGGATCGTAAGCATGGGGTAGGGGTTAAGTAAAATGAAAGTATTATCGAATAGTACCCGTCAGAGGTAATCTGGCGTATGAGGGGTGCGGAATATATGGGATAGTGGAGTGGAAAGGTTATGTGTGTGTAATTGGTTTCTCAGAAAAACTTTCGCGCCCGTAGCAGTGGCACCCTACCCAATTTAGCCAGTAATCTATCTTTAGCGATGATCTTATACACATTGATTTTTAACTTTAGTAATGACGTGCTTAACGTATCTTTGTTTTGTTTCTTATATAAATAAGTTGCCAACCCTACTTTAATAAGCATTCTTTATAACAACTTTAATCTAGTGAAAACCAGACATCCCAGGAAAACAAGGAACAAATTAGAAATACGGCCAAAACAACGCCCCACCTTGGAATTTTACAATAGAACGATGTTTATATTGGGACCTAAATTATTTAATAAAATACCAGATGCAGTTATAGAAATAAATTGTAGGCAATTTAAAATAAAATTACATAATTTGTTAGTTACACAATGCTACTACAACATAAAATTAAATGATTTTTTAATAGATAACATAAAATGTAAAATTTAACCACTGTGCGTGATTGAAATAAGAATTGTGTAAAATATTCGCATGCCAAGTTTTGGTGAATTGTACGATCTAATAATAATGTACTATTACACCATTGTAAACTACATTTTTCAGCTAATAAATATCTTGTATTCTGTATTCTTGTATAATTAACATTTAATTTCATATTTTTTGTCTGTAGAATAATTATCAACTCTACACCACCCCTGTCCCGAAAATTCCTAATGTCACGTATATAAATCTGCGCTGTTTTGAATTCCATTGACTCGTGGTCATTGTCGGTTGTGGTTGTATGCTTTTTGATTCACAATGTCCCGCGGTTTCCATATAAGTCACTATAATACTTCGGTACTTGATATGCCGTCGTACAGTTAATACAGCTGTTTTGATTTACGGATCGGCGTTATAAAGACCCGCGTCTCCATTATAAAATGTAAGGCATGTACGGGTCTTCTTGAGTTAGATTAGCAATGTGCTTTTGTAACATAAAGTCACCCATTACAAATACAAAATGTATGAACATATTGGGACATGGTGAGATGAAAAGGGCATTACAATGAAACTTATGGAGTGTTAGTAATCGTGGTGACAGTTTGTGTTGGTCTTAATTTATGTTATTGTTTATGACCGTGTGATTTTTTTCTTGGTCATTTTGTGGAGTGTTCATTGTGTACATTAAGTATATTTTCCCATGGCAATGATTACGAATCCTCTTCGTTTGAAGATACCAACATCCTGAAATATAAATAAATACTATTTATATAATTATTAATACAAAGATCGAACACTCAGAAAAAATTCCTTCGATCCGGTCGGATTCGAACCGAACGTCTTCTTGCATACCGTGCCAGACGCTATACCAACTAAGACACGGAACGAACCAACGGACCTCACGAATTTCTCTATGTGCTTGCGTCGTGTCTTTGTACTTTGTATTTGTTGAAAGACCAAGTACTCTTGTTGCACCCGCTCCAGCTCAAGCCAAGCTCTTGTTGCACCCGCTCCAGTTAAAATTGGAAGCACTACACAAGTTGTTGACCATTACGTATACCTGAGACAGACAGTCCAGTTAGGTAAGTCCAACTTTGAAAAAGAGATCTCTATTCGAATCCAGTTCGGATGGGCAACGTTCGGGAAAATACAAAATACCTTCGTGTCCAAAGTACCACAGTGTCTCAAGACGAAAAAAGAAAGTCTTTGACCAGTGTGTGTTGCCAGTAACGTATGTATGTATGTATGGATCAGAAACGTGGTCCCTAAGTATGGGCCTCATAAGAAGGCTCAAGGTCACTCACACAGGTCACAGGTATTGCCCTACGTGATAGAATAAACTATATCCAATTATAATACAGACTCTTGTAATAATAATATAACTATATGTAAAACATAATAGTACCTAGAGGCTAAAATATCTCGACCGCTCATACAAACGGGATTAGCATGTGGGGTAAAGCGGCAGATATTCGAACCATATTTGTGTTGCAAAAACGAGAGATTCGTTCTATGTGCTGTCTAGGCTCTCGGGTTTATCTCAGATAAAAGTTTAAGGAGACTGGTATCATGACTGTGGTATCACAGTACATTTACTCAAATATTTTATATGCCCGTAAAAATATACATAATTTCAATAAGAAAGAAGATATCCATAATATTAACCTTAGAGCTAAGTCCAAATTCATGGTACCACGATTTCGTTTAAAGTAAACAATATTTTATGGGGAACTGTATACGTTTTTACAATAAGATTCCGGGGCATATATTAAGTTTATCATTTCCTAAGTTTAAAAACTACATTAAAAATATTTTAATCGAAAAATCATATTACATAATTGAAGACTACGTGTTAGATAAAGATGCATGAAAAGATGACACGGCTCCAGAATCCACATAAATTTGATTCAAAGTGTATTCCAAAGCATTTAAGTTTATTTGAAAAGAGCAATCCGTAGAGTTTCTTGCTCGTTCTTCTCAGGGCGGTCAGCGTAGTGAACGAGCAGTAGCTTAAATGTGACGTTTTTAAGTGTAAATTTATTTTACCTATGGAATAAATAATCTTTGACTTTGACTTTAACTTTGAAACACTGGTGAAATTAGAGGCACATAGGACTTGTCAACTTATGTCTCAAATCTTTGCGATTTAAGCTTTATGTGGCAATGCAATTGCCAGGCGTGTCGTTTATCACCAGGCATATGACCTATTCTTCCTGTCACTTGTTATCAAAAATTGAAAAATCGCGCACACCGACTTAAACAATGTTACAAATGAAAATCGTATAATAATTAACTAATGGAGTAATTTCACAACAAATAATATTAGGTGACGTAAAAAAGAAAATTAAAGCTTAAATACTAGAAAGTAAAACTAGGATTTTTAAATTATATGAGTAAAATTGGTTCCCCGCGGCAAGGTGCCCAAGATGCTGGCAGCGTTCCCCCTTTGTATTGCTATGCTAATGCGTTGGGCAAAATAATTGAATATCATGGTGGTGAAACATTTTGACAAGCAATAAAAATTTTATTACAGTTAATAGCGACATCTCTAGCCAGGCCTGGTAGCTGTAAAGATACCTAACTGAGTGACGGAGTACTTTCATAGATTTCTCATAGATGTTGCCACGGCTTAAATCGTTGAAAACCAAATACAAAGATCCGACAACAAGCATATAGTACAACTCGTGAGGTCCTCTGGTTCGTTCCGTGGCTTATTTGGCATAGCGTCTGGCATGGTTTACTAGGAGATGTCGCCATCGTTTTGAATCCTGCCGGGTCGAAGGAATTTTTTCTAAGTTTTCGATCTTTGTATTAATAATTACATAATCTCTGAACAGAGTACCAAAAAAACCGACCTCAAAAGTACGTGGAATCACATATAATTACCGAGTTTTATTGAAATCGGTTACCGGAAAGTGCGCAAACTCAGATTCATCCTCTAGTTCGCCACTATACGGGACTTGACGCTGGAGATAATAAAAATCGGTTGTCACTACTCAAAGTGTATTGAGAGAGAAAAACGCCTTAAATTGGAGAATAGCAAAATCAACCAAAATAATTGCTTTTATAATAAAATTTAGGCGCTATTTATAAAAATGAATCTTCATGCGTGAACAGCCACCCTCAGAGGTGGATGATTTTCTTCAAAATTAATTGGGACCACTGTGGAGGTACCCTCTTTCCAACAAAACAAAGAATCATGAAAATCGGTTCACAAATACCGGAGTTATCGCGTAACATACATACAAAAAAAAACATACAGCCGAATTGAGAACTCCTCCTTTTTTTGAAGTCGTTAAAAAATCATATATTTTCTTTCAATTGTGTTATGGGCGTCTTGCTTACTTTAATTTAAAATATCGAACAATTACTTACTACAACACAACACCTAGTCTGTAGTTTACTAATATCATTGACGACTGACCGGTACTTACGGTTATTAGCTGTCATTTACCATTTTTGAGTTGTGGTAATTTTGAACCTTCCTTCTTTTATTACACGAGGATACAAATTAATTAATTGAACCTCTTTTTATTACAATACAATTCTAAATAATGAAATACAAACTCATTTTATGCGGTCGTTAAACGAAAGACTAGAGACATAATATGCTTTCATGAATAAGTAAAGAAGCAAATTTATTCTTTTCATCAGTTTTGTAGGGAAAAATCTTGTAATAAAAGGAAAAGACACCAGCTGCATTTCCTGATGAATTAAGTTATCACGGCGCTAGCTAAGCATGGCTATTATGACAAATCGTCTTTATAAAGATGTTTTTTTTTAACACTATGTGACGGAACGAACAAGTCATTGCCTGGTGGTAAGCGACACGCCTGTCCATAACAGTTGCAGTGCCACTCAGTGCTTCAAATCGCAAAGATCTGAGGGGCACTGCCAATGCGCCCGTCACCCTGAGACATAAGTTGACAAATTCCATTTCGTATACTTAAGGGTTTTGAAGGGTAGGGTGGTTTGGGTTTTGGGTTTCGCTTACCAAGGTAACGCACACACTCAACATAGGAAAACCCTGTGTCGCAGGTGCCATGGACACATTCATAAACAATCAAAAATTACACCGAAACTCACGAGAGAAATAAATATAGGCCATATAAATATTTCTCCCGGCCTGGGAATTGAACCAGGGTCTCTGCGTGGCAGTCCGGCAAAGTAACCGTTGGCACGGAGGCAGTTGAAGTTCGTTCCATCACTAGGCACCACAAAAAAATTTTATAAAAAAATATTATTAAATTAATCGCGTGTTACACATAAAAAAACAAAACAAATGACTAAACAATAATTCCTTGAAGTCGATGTATCTTTAATATTTCAGTCTCTGGTCATTCGTTTATACGGAATGTAAATTTACACTCAGAGATCAGATAGTAGACCACAGACAGTATTTGGGCCCCCGCTTATCACTGTTGACATCAATGCTACAATATTTGTAGTAGATACAACAACGTCAATGTTGTGTCACAAACAGACAAAGGGATTAACAATGTTTACTTGTCGGCGCTGAAAAAGCACTTAGCTGTAATTGTGTGCGTGTAACGCTGCGCTAATTTGCGGCAAAGCTTAGTTGCACCCTGATTACGTCCCTGTAAACTGCAACTACAGTTAGTTTTAGAACTTGCAGCAAGCCGAATGGCTATTCTAATTAATTTAATTATTAAAGCTTTACTGCCAACGCGAACCCTTCCTAATTAGCTAGGAGATTAAAGTATAAAGGCGAAGGAGATTATGGTAAAATTTAACCTTCTCTTTGCAACTACTATAGCATAAAAGGTCGTGAGCATTTCTGTTAAGCAAACATGGCCCATGTCCTACTTTTATAGATACTTCATATTACTATAACATTGATAATACCATTATTTTTAATTAAAAAAAATAGAAGACAAGTTGTATGTACACTGTAAGCAGTTAGAACATCCTTAGTCCAAAGACTTTTCTATGTTATAGCTGGTAAATTGTATAATATATTCAATAAAAAATTTAATATTGTAAGAAATTATTTTATTACTTAAATACATTAAATTATATGTATAAACACCGAAAATTTAATTGAACTAAAGATGACACGCACGCACGCACGCACGCACGCACTCACGCACGCACGCACGCCCGCACGCACGCACGCATGCACGCACATTCACATTCACACGCAACCGCAACCGCACCCGCACTCACACCCGCACCCGCACCCGCACACATGTAATATATATATAATATACTTATCATGAGCTACCGGGCCCAAAATGTACTTAAAATGATTGTAACATCTTTCTAATTTTGTAGAGAGCAATAAAATTGGGTATTGAATCAAATTTCATATTGTTGATCCTTCTTGTCTGCAATTTAAGAAAGTTTTAGGTATCGTGTTCTCAATGTATATATTCAATTTTTGTACATATTTTTTCCAAAGTGACCAGGATTCAACACTTCCACTGTTACAGCGGAATCAACCAAAGCCATTTGAGGTAGCATAGACTCTTAATATGGCTTTACGCATAATAACGCCTGAATTCATAAATTCTCCCGGATTCAAATAGTAATATGAAGGTTCAAGGTAAACGTAGATTCACTTTGTGTCGTTCTAAGGCTAGAACTAGAGATGTTTTAGATTAAATGTATTTCAGTTTCTAGTTGTAAACAGGTTCGTAATCAGAGTACAGACTAAGCTCCGTAAGCCACTGTCAAATTAGTAGAACGCTGCTTCCGGAATGCAGCTTAGTTCAAGTTTGTGGATAATTAAAATAGAATTTCGAATGGGGAGAAATGTTCCACGATTCTGTTTTGTTGCAGTTCGACTTCGAAAACTAAGGTCAAAGGTCCATATTAATAAATAGTTCTTTAATTAAGCGCGTATCGGTTGATATGTCACGTTGATACCTCTAGGTGTTCTATATTAATGGAGCACAGTTCCCAGGAGCGCAGCATAATTCAAATCTACGGACAGCTACAATAGAATTTCGTATGGGGGAAATGCTTTGCGATTGTGTTTTAATGCAGTTCCACTTTTAAAACGACGGTCTTGTTTAGTTAAACCGATTCTTAAACTGAAGAGGACTGCTAGCCTCTATACTAAAGATTGTAACTCAGTAATTTTGTAGCAGTAGAGCTCCTTGTGAAAGAGTTAGTCCAGGGAAGTACTGCCACCTCACCTATTTCTGCCGCCAAGCAGTAATGTCAGCATTACTGCGTTCCGCTTTTGAACGGTAAGGGTGTTGGTCAAATTACAGGGGCTTGTAACGTGACGGGCGCAGTGGCAGTGCCCCTAAGATCTTCGCGATTTAAAGCTTTGAGTGCCACTTCAACTGTTATGGACAGGTGTGTCGCTTACCTACAGGCCCACGATGTATTTTAAAATAAAAAAATACCCTGGGAAAGGTCAAAATACCTATTTAATATATAATTATATATAATATTACTATGGATAGTATAGTATACATTAGATCGAGGGTCGAATAGTTAAGCGTGAAACAGACAGAGAACGGGTGCGGGTCGGGTGCGTGTCGTGTCGAGAGCACGGCGGGTGTAATTCCATGTGTTTATATGGACGACAACGGGCGGGTCACGCGCCCGCTTGTGGTGTGTTATCGTTCACAAGGACCTTCACTATGTTCACAAAGCACCAAGGTAACTTTCTGTCATTTTTATTACTAGAAAGCTTAACACATAACAACTTGGGGTGGTGGAACTTAACCTTAATGGTACCAGCTTAATGATGACGAGAATGGCGCGATGGTTCTCGATGAAAGCATAGTCAAAATAACGAAACACGATTGACCAAGCATAGCTCTTCTTAGTTTCACTTCGATAGATGATGAACCAAGAACAAAAGATGCTTGATCGACCGCCGTAATGCTTAATTTATGCTCTCTTGGTCCTTATGTAAGCATTCAAATGTGTATATAAATTCAGCATTACATTAGATTCTTTACAATCGATTAATTTTCATTGTTTATAAAACTTGGAATAGAAGAATAGCTCTGGTTGACGAGTCAAATATATTTGCATTTACTCCGAGGGAGATATTTCTTGGAATTTTCCCATCGTGAGTGAACTGTATGATAAGGAGCAAACACAGGATCTATGTGCAGTTGTATGTGCTCGGAAACACAGTCGCAGGCAGGGAATTCCATTGTACTATGATGAAAAGCGCCTGAAGAGAATATCGACCAAATAAGGATAATATCTCGCCGTACGTCTGGTTCTCCGATGGTAAAAAAAGGCGGGCAGGATGAGCTGATGACTTGGACATTTTCGAGACGAAAGTATATGTATAGGCATTATTCAGATGTGCATGCTCCATCGTCGGCCTCATTGGCACTTTTCATCATATAAAGAACTCGATTAATGCACATATTCTTACAAATAATGATAACGAAAGCGAGAGTTTAGTTCCGAAGACTGTATTTATAAAATGCAGTATTCGGAAATAAATTAAAGTAAAAGGTTTTTGAGAAATAGATGAAACTAATAGAATAGAAACTAATGTTATCTTATAAAATATAAGATTGAACAGACAAGTCGTGCGTCTGGTGGTGAATAATACGCCTAAAGATCTGAGGGGCACTCCCACTGCGCCCGCCACCCTGAGACATAAGTTAACAAGTCCCATGTGCCTATAATTTCATCAGCACCCTTGCCCTTCAAAAGGCAAAGCTCACATTACTCAAGCAGAAATAGGTATGCTGGTAGTACATCCCTGGATGAATAAACTCTTTCACAAGAAGCTCTACTGCTTCTATAAACTTTACGGGCTCTTTACAGTCATGGCCATGGGACTTAAGGACAGCGTTGCCAATGAAAATTTCAAATGGTTTGAGCTCGATTGGGGTTTTTATTTTTTATTTATTTATTTATTTCAGGCAACTAGGACCCATAGATACTTTACAGACTAACATACATATAATATATATATATTAGTTTTTTCTCTATGGCGGTAGAAGTAAAAACATCTTAAGTTTGAGCTCCTATAATAATTTTAATAATTAATTACTTACACATAATCAGTGAGCCTAATTGCAATCATTTCCAATAGTATAAAGTGTCTGAATCTAGATCTAGTGTTATCTATGCTGTATATGTGCAAATAATAGTGTTTTAGTATACTGTCCTGTCCGGTACCACTCTCACTACAAAGGCACTATTCACTGTGGGCTACACATCATATAACTATGGCCAATTTCACTACAGTTTTAGAGACTCAACTTTCTCTTGAAGCCAGGCTATTTAAGAAGATGAATGAGCTGGAAGCACAGTGGAAGGCCACCTCTTCACAGCCACAAGTTCAGAACTCACAGTCACGTTTGTGGGAAGAATTTGGTGAACTCAAATCGGAGGTGTTGTCCATTCTACTAATATTGCGAGAACAAATATCTCAACTTTGCAAATCTGTTGATGACATCGAAATGCGGCACCGTAGAAAGTATCTCCTTGTAGGCGGCATCCCAGAGACTGTTGAAGAGAACCTTTCCCAATATGTAATAAATATATTTAATGATAAACTGAGCATGAATTTATCACGGGAGAAGCTTAGTGTTTGCCATCGCTTGGGCAGTTTGACGGGCAACAAAAAGTGCCGGCCAGTGTTAGTGCGTTTCACTGAGTATTCATTGAAAGTTGCTGTGTGGAGTAAGAAGACGGCTCTCAAGGGTACACCCCATACAGTTTCTGAGTTCCTAACTCGTCAACGGCAGGCAATGTTTATCAAGGCACGTTCACGCTTCGGTATCAAAAGGTGTTGGACGATGGATGGCAATGTTATTGTCAAGCTAAAGGATGGCACCAGGCGGAGGCTGTTCACTGAAGGTGATCTTTCGGCACTTGGTGCGACGGAGGATGAACCTCAACCAGCCAGTAAGCGAGAACAGGCTACAGCTGTGGGGCCCCCTTCGCCGGCATTTTCTCCCGAATCGCGTACTAGACCTAAGCGGACTGTCAGGCCAAAAAAGTGATCTCTCTTTTCTATAGTGCTCATCATACCAGGTACTTTTGATTGTAATTTGTTTTACGTCGTAAATCTGTTTTAACATGTCTTACTGATTTTCTTTTTGTTTTGTTAGTTAATGACGGTCTACTAATATTTTGTTTTCTGAATCTACCATCACAAATCTTGTTTTTATTCCACGTTTTTCACTGCTACTTTGTTTGTTGTGGTCTGTCAATATGACATTACTTTTTTTATTATTTTATGCTTAAACTCTTGGACGAAGTATCTTAAACTGTGGCAGTGGAATATTGCATTGTGCCTGGTGTGATCTCTGTTTTTATTTTAAAGTTTTTAGTTTGTGAACGTGTAGTGTTTTTACGTTAGTTTGTTTACGTTTGTTATAAATTTATTTTAATTTTTTTTTCTTAGTTATGAATTAAATATCCTTTGTTTATCATGGAGTTACCTATTCTATATTAGTCAACCGGGCGGGACAGGTATTTAGATAATTATTACCTACTATTTTGTTTTAATTTTTTTTTTTTTTTTTTTAGATATTGTTACGTTATATTCCTTTATTTATTATTTATTTTAGAGTTATATGTCTGATGATGATTCTTTTTATTCCGCTTGTGACATTAGTTTTACCTCCACAGCTAGCTCTTACTCTCAGTCTGAACAAGAAACTTTAAGTACCCTACTGCACAATTCACTTAATATACCTCATTGTTTTAATGTCTGTCATATTAATGCACAGAGTATACCCTCTCACTACACTGACTTCCTTGAAACTTTCTCATCTCCAACTTCTACTATTCACGCCATCTTGGTTTCAGAAAGTTGGTTGAAACCTTGTCTTTCTTCTCAGTCCTTTTCTCTGTCTGGGTATTCTCTAATCCGGAATGATCGTACTGGCAGGAGGGGCGGCGGTGTTGCCATCTACTTGCGCAGTGACATTCCTTTTAAGTTACTTTTATCGTCTTCCTCTGCCTGCTCTGGTTCTGCAGAGTACATCTTCTTGGAGATTGCAGTTAAGGGTACTATAGCGGTTCTGGGTGTAGTCTATTGTCCACCTTCGGCAGATTACTTCATGCAACTTGAGTCCGTTCTTGAACCACTTTGCACTGATTACAGACATCACATAATTATGGGTGACTTCAATACGGATCTTCTGTCTAACACTCCGCAATCCACTAAACTTCTTAATATTGTCAAGTCTGTGAACCTTTCAATCTTGCCATCTGAGCCTACTCATCATAACCCCTCTTCCAATGATACACAGCTTGACTTAATCATAACCTCTCCTGACTTCGTTGCTGGTCATGGTCAGTTGCTTGCTCCTGGATTTTCAAAGCACGACCTTATCTACATGCAATACCGATTAAGGCCACCGAAAGTTAAACCCCCTTTGGTATGGATGCGTAATTTTGGTCGACTTGACCATCACATGCTGAGGAAGGATGCCGCTGACCTTGATTTCTCTGGGGTGTATGGTGCTTCGTCAGTTGATTTGAAAATCTCCAACCTTAACCAGTGTTTGATCAATTTGTACGATGCTCATGCCCCACTACGGGCTGTTAGGGTTAAGCGGCCTCCTGCTCCTTGGATTAACAGGGGCATTCGTATGGCTATGACTAGACGTGATCGATTGTTTCGGGTTTACAAGCGCGATAGGTCGGATTGTAATTGGACTCTGTACAAGACTGCTCGTAATAGGTGTAATGGGATGGTGAGGGCAGCTAAGCGTCAATATTTTTATAATAATGTAAGTAATTGTTCTCCTGCTAATGTCTGGAAGTTTCTCAGAACTCTTGGCTTAGGCAAATGTTCTGCTCAACCTGACTCCTACCCTTTTGCTCCTAACGACTTCAACTGCCATTTCTCGTCTGCTCCTTCTTTAGATCCCTTCATTAAGGCGAACACTATTCGACTTATTGCTTCCAGGCCCATTTCTTCTTCAGTTTCTTTCTCTTTTTCACCAGTTACAGCTGACGATTTGCGTAAAATAATTTTTTCTATTAAGTCTAAAGCCGTAGGATGTGACGAGGTGAGCAGAGTGATGATTGTCAGCATTGTTGATCAAATTCTCCCTGCTATTGTCCATATCATCAACTTCTCCTTGCAGTATGGTGATTTCCCTCGTGCCTGGCGTAAGGCATTTATTATACCTTTGCCAAAAATATCTTCTCCTATACAACTTAATAACTTTAGGCCTATCTCTATTCTTCCTTTCCTGTCTAAAATTCTAGAATCTGTTGTTCATAAGCAAGTGTCTTCCTACACATTTTCTAACAACCTTCTAACCCCTTTCCAATCTGGGTTTCGCCCGGGACACGGCACAACAACTGCCCTACTCAAAGTTGTGGAAGACATTAGGCTGGGCATGGAGAAGCAGTTGGTCACTGCTATAGTTCTCGTCGACTTTTCCAACGCTTTTAACATGGTAGACCACGACATTCTGCTTGCCATCCTGAAGTCGCTTAACTTCTCCCCATTATCACTAGACTGGTTCTCGTCCTACCTTCGTGATCGTCAACAAGCTGTTCGCGTGGGTCCTAAAGTCTCCGATTGGCGTGATTTGGCAGCTGGTGTTCCGCAGGGTGGAATCTTGTCACCGCTTTTATTTTCACTTTTTATTAATTTTCTTTCTTTCTCACTTAGCTGCTCTTACCACTTTTATGCTGATGACTTGCAGATTTACGCGCAGGCATCTGCCGAGGACATTAATTCAGCGATTTCTGACATTAACAGCGATTTACAATGTGTTAGTGCGTGGTCAACTAATTTTGGGATATCTGTTAATCCTTTCAAGTGTCAAGCAATTATTTTAGGTGGATCTAAACAGATATCCAAGATTGACCATACTTCGCTCATTCAAGTAGTTTATGAGAACTCGTCTGTTCCATTCAGTTGTAGTGTAAAAAACCTTGGTCTTTACATTGACTCCTCACTAAGCTGGACCTTACAGGTGTCCGAGGTTAGTCGTAGGGTTACTTCTTCTTTACGTTTTCTAAACCGCTTTCGACATTTTCTTCCCATTAGTACTAAGACCCTGCTCGTCACCTCCCTTATATTCCCACTCATTGATTATGCTGATGTCTGTTATCCTGATCTCAACGAAAATCTATTAGACAAGTTGGACCGCCTGCTCAATAATGCTATTCGTTTCATTTTCTGCCTTCGGAAATTTGATCATGTTTCTTCTTTTAGGTCTCAACTTAAATGGCTCCCTATTCGTCAACGCAGACAGAAAAGAATTCTCTGTACGTTGTACTCCGTTCTTTTCAATCCCCACTATCCAGAATACTTGAAATGTAAATTTCAGTATCTCTGTGACTCTCATGACCTCCCACTTCGTTCCATGAATTCACTATCACTCACTGTACCTCTCTTTCATTCTGGCTTCATGTCAGATTCTTTTACTCTCCACTCGATACGGCTCTGGAACGCTCTACCGGACGCCATCAGACGGTCTCCTAATATATTTTCTTTTAAAAATAATGTTCATGAGCATCTTCTAAATTGTTTGTCACAGCAATAATCATCATCATATTCTGTTATTGTAAGTATTTTGTATATGTATAGTATATTTGTATGTATGTAAGTGTATGTATTATATTATTAAGTAAGGTATTAGGTTAGTTTGTTATATATATAATTATGAATTTGTTTCACTTATTTTAATATAACCGTAATATTCTGTTTATTTACCGCGTTCGTGAATTTCGTTTTTCTCAGAGGTTGACTGGTAGAGAATGCTTTTAGCATTAAGTCCGCCTTTTGTACCCTTTGTATTGTGGTCAATAAAGTTTAATAAATAAAATAAAAATAAATAATATAACAATAATATAATAAAACAATAACAGAAATATTAAATAAATACCTTACGAACTAATCATAGATACGATATAACATGACAAATATACATATAACACTATTTATATACACGTATGTACTTCGACGTGTGACGCAACGTGTATGTCCGGTAGCCGTCCACCGGTACATAACACCCTTCGGCCAAAAGTCTTCTCTCATGAAGGTCGACAGGTGTTGAGTTGGCACTCGCACCACAAATGAATTAAAACTCACATTGTGGCGCGACTCCAACCGCTCAACCCTCAGATTTGCGTTGGCCTTCACTCGCATGTACTCCACAATATCCGCAGACTTGGTGGAGTAATGAAGACGCCACACGTATAACAACGTCGTCGGTACCGCTGGACGCAATAAATGATTCGGGCCAGTCAGGGCAGTGCCACTAAGGTTTCGGCTGGTGTTCTTCTTTTTCTTTTCCACCTTCCGAAAGCCGACAGATTTATGGGGATTAGCACTATGTGGGGACAATGCGGGCATTCTAGCATAGCGTCAATAGAGCCAATCAGACCAAACACATAGCGCCAATCCCCACAAAGGCCCCAATCGAGTTCAAGTGAGATGAAATTCCCCACACACTGGCAACGCTGCTTAAGATCTCATTATTATAACTAATTTCAAGGAATTTTAAATCTTCTCAACCGTTAAAATAAATGTAGAAATTAATATGAAACAACACAATAAGAATTAGTCGCTATTGTATACCGTTGGCTAAGGGTTGGACTCCATTTGACTGCGCGCTTCAGCACCGCGTCCAAATTAAATGTTGTGATGAATGTCTATAAATACAGTAGTTTTCATAGCTTGAAAAAGGAAATGAACTCAAGTTAATTATTAACTTTCATGGATACTTGCAATCACAATTCACTGCAGAAAAGATTAGATTACAAACGATATTGCGCTGGTAAAATAATTGTAACTTTCTTATTAAAAACCGACCTAAAAAATTCGTGGAATTACATCTATTTGACAAGCTTTATTGAAATCAGTTACCGGAAAGTGCGCGAAACCGGATTCATCACATAGTTTACTACCCTTAGAGAAGGAATATTTTATTCAAATTTAAAAGGTACCAATACTAAGGTACTCTCTTTCCAACAAAAAAGGAATCATCGAAATCGGTTAACAAATACCGGAATGATCGTGTAACATACACAGAAAAAAATGCAGTTGAATTGATAACCTCCTTCTTTTTTGAAGTCGGTTAAATAAATCAATCAATCAATCAGCCTATTGTAGTCAACTGCTGGACATAAGCCTGCCCGATCACCCGTTTTCCGAATCCAACCGCTACCCGCGATCTTCTTCAGATCGTCGGTCCATAGCGTCCTACGTTACGTTTGCCGAGACATGGTCTCCACTCGAGAACTTATCTACTCCATCGCTCATTGGTTCTGCGACAAATGTGGCCAGCCCACTGCCACTTCAGCTTGCCACATTTCTAGGCGATGTCCACAACTTTAGTCTTATGTAACTTCGTTCCGGACTTTGTTCCTTAACGAGACACCCAGCATAGACTTTTATAAATGCACGTGTCATATTGGGTGATCAATATGACGCGTATTCTTAATTAGCCGACCTTTATAACACGCGCAATTTCCGGTAACCGATTTCAACATTGCAATTGGCCCGGCCTAGGATCGAACCCGGGACCTCAGAGATGGCGACACCATGAAGCCACTCGACCAAGGAGACCTATATGAATAGGAGCGTCAACATGGGAGGTTTCCCGTAATGTAATCTCTATGTTTTAAGGGATTTTGTAAGCACGCGTCTTCCAAAATGTAAGTATTAGCACACCACAAAACCCCAGGAAATCTCATACAAAATCAGACATTTAGTACTGCGCGTAGCTAAAGCGTGCTGAATATGTCGGGACTAACCCTAAACCTTTTTTCATTACCTCCAACAATCATTGTATTTACCCCCTTCGTCATTAATGCATGCTCATTCAATTTATCACCATTCTTAACATTTAAGCATCATTTCCTCAACTTCGTCCCATTTCACCCCGAACAGGGTGAACGTTTCGCCCAACAAAATTGTATACGAAATTAACCCAGAGAATAAATTAAAGGACTATTGTTCCTTACACATAACTACGGAATGATTCGACCAACGAATTGAATACAAAAGGCCTGTTGAAACAACGCCATTTCTAATAAATTTAGTACAAGTGTTGATCTGTCACGTAGTGTATTGAGAAACAGGAAGAAAATACTAGAACGTGCTACAGTCGTAAAACAAACGGTTGCTTGTCCGTGTTTTAAAACATTAAATAAACATTTTTATTACATGACTTGTAATTCTTACCAGCCCAAAAAGGTGAGTAAAAGTAATTTAAAATAAGTTTTTTTTTGGTAAAAAAACGGATCACAAAAGTTTGAGGAATTACATTTAATTGTCAAGTTTTATTGAAATCGGTTAACGAAAAGTAGGTAAAATCCAAGAACCCGGATTCATTTGCTAATATTCGAATTCATTCAATTTTGAAGCGTATTTGAAAGCGATCAATTTTTAAAGTGTTGATTATAACCAACAATTTACTTTATTTTATTTTAACACTGTTTTTGGAACGTAGTCTATTAATGTATTAATTTGTATCTGTTATGATGATGGTGATTACACTCACGGCCGCGCTCACACGCGCATATCTTCTTCTTTGTATAGGCAGGGCTCCGTCACTAGCTCAAAGTTACGTAATAAGTGCCTACCGCTGAGTGTACCGACGCCTACACAAGCGCTCCTACAAGTCTTTCATTTGTGAGCATTCGTGTCCGCGCGATTGCACACGGCGGGCAATGTTATTTTTACCTCTCCGAGCGCATGCTAAGATTCCATTTTGCTCGTAGTGAACGCCTGGTATCTTTAGTCAGATTCAGTAGGCTATTATAGCGTAGGTATTTTAGATTTTGTATGAGAGTGACGTATCTATTACGCAATAACTATTAAGTAATCTGTGGTACAGGTGTAATATACTTACTTAAGAACATAATAATGTAATTAATAATCTGTGTTGGGACGCCTGGAGACCTAAAATACAAACTTTTTTTATTTAGCTTAGGTTCCAGCTTTCCATAAATGTACCTACTCTATTATGTAAGTTTTTTAGTAAGTACTTACCTAGCTTTGGTATTTTTTGTGGACGGATCACTAACGATATTTAGTTATTTATATTCTGTTTGTGTACCATTAACAAAATTAGTCTTAGTAATAATTTTATTAGTGTAAAACTACGTTCTCCAAATTTAAAACGACAAGAATATAAAAACTTATATTATTGACTTCTTCAATCCCAGTCAGCCATGACTGCAAAGAGCTCGAAACGTTGGTTACTTCGAAAAAAAAACAAAAAATATACGCTATTTACATTCGAAAAAATAATCAATTTCCGAAATTGTTTGTTGCAGTTTGTCGTCTTTACCGTGGCACCCGACAAAAAGGCAAGCAGGTTCTTAAGTTGCAGACCAGAATGATCAACAATATGAAATTTAACTCAATACCCAATTTTATTGCTCTCTACAAAATTAGAAAACATGTTACAATCATTTTAAGTACATTTATGGGCCCGGTAGGTCATGATAATATTGAGAGGTAGCTATTACATATTCGCCTGATTTGTATTTCATAAAAGTAACAACAAGCTTTTATTTTACTTATTTATTAACCGACTTTAAAAAAAGGAGGAGGTTCTCAATTCGACTGTATGTTTTTTGTATGTATTTTACGCGATAACTCCGGTATTTGTGAACCGATTTTGATGATTCTTTTTTTGTTGTAAAGAGGGTACCACCATAGTGGACCCATTTAATTTTTAAGAAAATCATCCACCTCTATGAGTGGCTGTTCACGCAAGAAGATTCATTTTTATAAATAGCGCCTAAATTTTATTATAAGGAGCAATTATTTTAATGGTTGATTTTGCTATTCTTTAATTCAAGGCGTTTTTCTCTCTCAATATACTTTGAGTAGTGAGAACCGATTTTTATTATCTCCTGTGTCAAGTCCCGTATAGTGGCGAACTAGGGGTTGAACCCGGGTTTGCGCTCTTACCGGTTACCGATTTCAATAAAACTTGATAATTATGTGTAATTCCACGTAGTTTTGAGGTCGGGTTTTTTAGTACTCTGTACTGAGATTACTATGATAAGTATCTATTATGCTGGGTACACATCAAATGACAGATGCAGTGACGAGGTTCTAGTGTGTGCACGTGAAATAGTCTTCATTCGCTAGAATAGAGTACCTGGTTATCGTCGGCTCCAACCACGTACACACTATGATTTTTGGTAATACAGTGTGTTGATTTGCATTCTCGCCATATTTAAGAAATTAATAATAGAAATAATGCTAAATCAACTAGAAATATTAAAAAATATTCTGTTCAATATTCTGGCTAATTGTATGTAGTAGAGTTTTGCACAATTGTCTCAAGGCGTACGCACCACGCAAGGGCAATGACCCCGCCACCCGCTTCACCAAGCGATACGTGATCTTTCTCGATAGCTTATTTACCTATTTTCTTAATTATGATTATTTACTAGTATTGTTATAATTTACTATTTATTTACATTAATGAGAAACGTTGACTGAAAAAGTTTTTTGTAACTTAGTTACAACTCGCTAGAAACCGAGTGTAGTGAAATTTTTTCATTAACATAATTTTTTGTGTCCTATTTAATTAAATATTAATTACTCATTGATATATTTTATTATTTTAGAAGATAATTTATGCGTACTTAAAAATAATATTCTAAGTATAATATTTTAAGTCTTTCGTTACAAATATTCGGTAACTGTGTAGTATGCTTTCGTAATTAGTAGATCTTTAAGTTTATTAATGAAATCTACAATTTTGTGTCTCTTAATTATTATTGTTCTGGTAGTTTCTTACACATTTTTACCCGACTGCGTCAGAAGAGGTATTAGGAATGCAGGGATAAACAAAAATTATGTAAAATATACGCTATTGGTTTATCCCCGCACACATTCTAATAAAATCCAAGTTATATTTATATTATAATATATTTTATTATTTCTTTAAATGTCAACTTATATGTATATTACATATTTTCTTTAGTTAACTTCCTAAGTATGACAAAAACCATAATTAATAATTCACTTAAGTAAGTCGGTACTTACTGAAAAAAACACATCGTATGCATAATTGCATATTTTTTTTATAATTTCAAGTAACCGGACGAACAAGTCGTGCATCTAATGATAAGCTACACGCTTGTCCATAACAGTTGCAGTGCCACCTAGAGCTTTAAATCGCAAAGATCTGAGGGTCACCCTGAGATATAAATTCATAAGTCCCATGTGGCTGTAACTTCACTAGCATCCTTGCCCTTCAAAACCTGAACACGTAATGCTGACATTACTGCTTGGCGGCAGAAATAGGTAAGGTGGCAGTACTCTCCTGGACAAACTCTTTCACAAAGCGCTCTACTGCTACTAAGTGCATTCAGCATTGCTCAAAAAAAGCTCTAATATTAAAGACTTGTTTATCCATTTTTAGTTTTTTTTGAACTCGGGTTTTTGTTTTTAAATAAATTTAACCATGACTAGTGTGCTTGAGTGTAGTTTGAGTCGGGATGTAGGTATTACAAATTTATTTTTATTTCGTTAAACGTATTTATTATCTACACGCATAATAAATAAATCTGGATGTTTCTTAATAATCTTACAAATTTCAACGACGTGCATATAATGTAAAGTGAGTGTTTAGGGAAATTACTCGCTTTGAATCCACTAGTAATTTTATACATATTAATGAAAAATATTATTTCACGGATATTGGAAATAATATACAATTTAGCGCGCAAGAAGGTAATGATAACACGTCTTCGTTCGCTGTCATTAGGGGTCCAACGTCGCCAGTAGATCGTTCTTTTCTCCGCATTTCACCCTTCTTGTGAATTTGCTCTGATACTTTAAGTAGGCGCGATGGAAAATTCTTCATCACAAAGTTATTTTGAAATACCATTTAAAGTATATACATTAAAAAGATTCGTTACATGCACATTTCATATTCAACAATGTTCGCTTCTAATTTTACCCCAACAACATGGAAAGTTTTCCGCTTAGTTATTTGTAAAATCTGATGAAGATTTTCCTTTCCGTGTAATGGATATAAATTCTTTCTTTTCATCTACTGACAACACGTACAATCAATATCCAAATTGAAACTACGCCAGCAGCCAGAAAAACTGGTCCGCATTTGTATTATATTATTTACACTTATATTCTTACACTAAAAGAAATCACCAAAAAATCAATTAGGGTATTCTTATGCAAACAAAGAAAATTTGCTAACATTTTTATTTAGGTTAACTTTTTGAATGAATCAATTAATTAATTAATTGACTTGTGGATAGAATAAATTATGATAATTCATATAGTTTGGTATATACATAAGTATCTCCTTCATAAACTACTCTTATCATTACTACATTCATTCTTTCCAAAAGCCTCAACGCGTACTAAAGGTCCCAATGTGGTCCCGCCCAAATGGTCTCATAAGTTCCGTTCTAGATGTTAATGGCCCTTTCCTCGTATATTTTTACTAGACTGCCTTAATGCATGGTAAACGATGGCGTTAGGAACTTCAGGATATTGTATGTTATTGTACGTATTGTAAGTTATGGGTTGCAGAGCTACAAATAGTCCTAGGCTACAATATACATTGTTAATATACGAGTATAATGTTAGTAACGTAGAAAAATCTGGACAACAGAAAATAGTCAAATTTAATTTTTAAAAATTCATACATTTTATTAAAATTTACCAACTTCCGCTGTCCCGATTCTTTTCGTATCTTGTACGTTTCGGATTTCGTTATAAAGAAGGCTGAAAGGGTGCTGGTGAAATTACAGGCACGTGGGACTTGTCAACTTATGTTTGAGGGTGACGGGCGCAGTGGTAGTGCCCCTCAGATCTTTGCTCTTTTAAAGTACAATAATCCTCTTGTGGAGTCGAAGCTCCAAAATCTCGATCATCGCAGAAAAGTAGCCTGCTTGTCGGTTTTCTATCCGATACATTTCGGGGAGTGTGCGCAGGAACTTTTCAATTTGGTTCCGCCCTCACCGTTCCTCCTTCGGTCGACTAGAAGGTCCGGAGCACTCCATTCTTATGTCGTTGATATTCCACCTATTCGCACTAAGCGCTTTGCCTCCTCCTTTCTGATGCGTACGCCAAAGGAATGGAATGCTCTACAGGCATCTGTATTTCCCGAAAAGTACAATTTGGGGCTATTCAAGGCTAGAGTGAATAGGCATTTTTTAGGCAAACGCGTCCCATCGTCGGTCACATCGTCGCTTAACATCAGGTGAGATTGTGGCCAAGCGTGTGTCTATTATATATTAAAAAAAAAAAAAGTGGCACTGTAACTGTCGCGTCCAGCCTCCATGAATGACCAACGTCCAGCCTCCATGGATGACCAGATTGCCAGGCCACAAAGACAGATTTACTTGACTCTCAGGAATTCGAAATTAGACCGACTTTGTTTTGGACAAAAGGCCGACCTTCCTTTCTTTGACAAAGGAAGACGAGGGCATACTATTAGACGACGGTCTTACAACAAAATTACGATACACCTAAGGTTATTGTCTAAAGGATACACTTATACAATCATATAAAATCCCATAAAAAACATCCTAAAGGTACAAAGCTTTTTTATTTTACTAGACAGTCAGTCCAAAGTCGAATACTTTACCAAACTGAATTACTTAACCGAAACTTACCGCAGTACCCCTAAATAATAACCCTTTAACCCAGCGGTTAGGATGTGTCACTTTACGTGAAACTAAAAGGGGTAACACACGACCCGACTGAAAAGTCAGACGTGACTTGACTTTGGGTACAGATTTGGTCAAGCGAAGTCTATTAAGTGCCTATTTCAAAATCTGCGCAAGACAGATTTACTAAGAATACAATATCAGGTGTTGTCAGTGGAAGCTGGAAGTTGTTTCATAATTAAAATTTGTTGTTTTATATAGGTAACCATTAATTTATAACCGTTAAACATTTTATTGTTAAATATAGAAAATCTCTTTTTAAGTAATATAAAGAAAATTATAACAAACAATTATACATCTAGATGCTAACATCAAAATGTATAGCTTTACTATGAAGAATGTATAATTTAGATTCCCTTCTTAATTATTATTTTAATACTATAATAGTTTTATTTGCATTTGTTTTACTTATATTATATTAGATTAAGTTATATTGAAATAAATGTATCTTATCTATCTTATATAGTGGAACTAAGAAACGAGAAAGTGATTTGTTTAAAGAATTTTTTTGAAGTGTTTGTTTTGTATTTTAGTAATGTATTAAATATGTTATTTATTTAAATAGTTATTTAGTTAGTTTGTTAGTTTAATATTACGTAAAAGATTGTATCTGAAATCGAGAAACAGAAAAGATATTGTAGCGCGGGTGGCGATAGTGGAGCTACCTTTATCGGAGGTGTTATAAAAGGTTGAGTGGGTCGGGCTGAGATTCTATTCCTGATTTTTGGTCAAATAGGTAAAAAGTAAAAAGGTAAAAAAGAATTAACTGCACTCATAGACGTGATGGTGAGAAAATGTACAAATGAATTACAAACGTTTAAGTTGTAAGACACGGAAGACATCTGATTTATTACATATGTTATGTAAATTTATTTAACAAGACCCGAGGAAAAGCAGGAAAAACTGTTTTGCTAACCGTTGCTTACTATTAAACTACGGTCTTACAAAAAGTATACAATACACCTAAGGATAATGTTTAAATAATGTATGTGTTACACAATAAGATGTTTCATATAAAATCCTGAAAACAGGCGAAAATAAAAGTCTAAAATGAATTATTTAAGAATAAATTTCCTAACTTTGTACGTAATTTTTATATGGAGATATTTCTCTTTAAGTACTACAGAAGACCTGCTAAATTTTGTAGCCCTATTCACGTTGATCCCAAAATTGCCCCACGGTTTCACGTTTCACTCATAGTACTACGACTTCGTTTAACTAAGGTAAACGATTCTTTTATGAGGAACTGTATACATTTTTACAATTAGATTCCGGAAAACATAATAATGTTATCATTTCCTAAGTTTAAAATTTACATTAAAAGTATTTTAATTGAAAATAGTTATTACAAAACTGAATAGTATGTTTTAGATAGAGGTCTGGAAAGACAACAAAAGTCTAGATTCCACACAATTTATGATTCGAAGTGTATTCCATAGCATTTAAGTTTATTTGAAAAGAGCAATCCCTAGAGTTTCTTGCTCGTTCTTCTCAGGGATGTCAGCGCAGTGAACGAGCAATAGCTTAAGAAGTAGCTTAAAAATGACGATTTCAAGTGTAAAAACTTTACCTATGGAATAAATGACTTTGACTTGACGACGACGACGGTTAGTGGCCATCTGGCGCTTGTCCACAACGGATCTGTGTCAAATTTTCTATGTATGTTCTTATTTTATTCATATTAATTTAAAGCGCGCGTATTGCGGGACGCGAGAGTCGCCCCGCTACACCGACCCTCACCTTCTAAAATCTAGACTCGCGTTGAAATACTTCGCCTTAATAATATGCAACAATGCATTACGACGTCAAAAACATTTTTGGCAATCATATTATTGAGAAAAAAACAAGAGGTTCTAAGTCTATATATTATAGCAGTATGGTTAAATATCTACCCAGACATATCCGGGCCGTGCTCCGTCAGGGGCTCAAAAAAATATCGTTGCGTATATTATGCATGAACTCGTTAACACATATCCGTGTCCGGACCGGCGCCGGGACGGGCCCGCAGTTCATACAAACTAGCACGCCCCGTCTACGTCCCGGGCACGGCCCTGATGTGTGTGGATAGTCCTTAAGTCGCAGACAGATCTGACACAATCAGCCTATCAATATATGTTATTCTACGTCAGTGAATCCACCAGTCGGCCAGCCATCCAGTCATACACAGATACATAAATATATATAATATAATATAGACATTCTGTCATTAATACAAATTATTCGTAACTAAACATGTTAGAAATCGCTGCCTATTTCTATGTACAAATTACTGAGATTTTGGGATTGGACTAACATTTCGCAAATTTATATTTAAACTTCACCACCACAATTACAATATACTTTATATTGTAAAAATTAAACAATAAATATATATTTTTTGTAATAAGACAAACGTTCTCAAAAGTTTGCTTATACGCTTTCGCTGTGTTTGTTACATCTATTTGGTTCATATTCATTTAAATTGTACATTTAACTAAACAGAAACGAAACGGAAAGTAATGAAAATAACGAAACAGAACATAAGGGCTTGGGCACAGTTGAGAAGTTAAACTAACTTAATTTAATAAAAAATAACCGATAATATTCTTTCCCTTTCACTCCACGACGACGTGGCGAGGAAATAATCATTGATAGTAAAAGTCCACATAATGTAAGACATAAAAACAAATAATAATATTTAGTGAGTCTTTATTCGCAATATAAGCTGATTCAACGTAATTTAATTTTTTTTCTAGGCATAATAGAAAACTTGTCAAGGTTTTTATTTTCAACCGATAATTTTGTTGTCTCAGCCTTCGTTCGTTTATATTAAAAATCAGAATACATTTTTTTAGTCTTTTGTTTTCCAGCACTAGTTAAATATATGCAGGATTTCCATTTAAATTTACTATCTCTTGTAGGCTTACATTACTTTTACTTCTTTTTTCGTAACTCCATTTCTGTCTTTGTATCTCTTGGTCTTTCTTTCCTCTGATTCCAAAGTAAGTAACTTTTAAGCATTTGTGTTATGGAAATCGAAAACAATGACAGTACGATAAACATCTAGTCCCGATACAATATAGAAAAGTTAGTTTTTTTGCATTAACTCTGCCGGGGATTGTACCCGGGGGCACAGACGTGGGAAACCATGAAAACCGATGTGCAAGCCACTCGACTACGGATGTCGTGGATTATATAGCATTTGAACAGTAACAAATAAGTACATAATTTTCTATGGTTAGAAAGAGCTCAATGTGATCACAGCCTTTTCCGTATCGTTACGCAACGAAACGTTACTAAACCGACAATAAAAAACCAAGAAAATATAACTTAGCTCTTTGAATAAACGCTCGCAAACGTGATCCAATGAAGCCTTACTACGTAATTTTAACTGTACTTTATAAAAACAAAGAAATATTGAAATAATTTGATAGGTTTCTTACCGTAATTACTGAAATTTCGTGACTAAACCGAAAATTATAATGTACCTGAAATTGAGGTGCGATCAAATTCACAGCTGACGTTTTAAAATAGGTATATGTCCATGATCCATTCGTTGATAGAACAATTATGCCTACATTATAATTGATTATTATTTGTTTTTAATGAATCTGTAACGTTCGATTTGCGTAACGAAATGTTACGAAACGGAAAAAAACTGTTACAGTAATATAAATTTATTTTTTTAAACATTGTTTCAAAATGTAATTATTTCTTAAAATTCTAATAACTATATTAATTTTACAGTCATAATATGTCAACTTCATGAATTGCTCTGCTAACCGGCGGCTGTAATGATCCGTTGAGTTCGACACCCGAGGAATGTGACATTTAAAATTTCATAGAAAGTAAAATTGTTAAAATTTTAATTGTTCAAAAAACTATTATAGTTTATTAAAATTCTAGAATAAATTAATGGTTTTTGATATAAAAACACCAGCAGTATATAATATTAACGATATAAAATAATATTATTGTATTTAATTATATTTTTAACCACGAAAAAGGTTTGTGACAAAAATTACCTGCAAATGTGCATTTTATATGAATATGACCCATTTGCTAAGTTTTATTCAAATTAGTTAACGGAACTACTATTGAGGTACCCCCTTCCCAATAAAAAAAGAATCATCGAAATCGGTTCACAAATGTCGAAGTAAACGCGTAACATTACACAAAAAATACTGTCCAATTGAGAACCTCCTCGTTTTCTAAGTCGGTTAAACAGTGAACATATGTACATTTTAAATTGAGTAAAATATTGAATAATTTAAAATAACGCCATCTATCGCTTCCGACAAGAACTTGCACGTGCATTTATTAGGGTAACTTCGCAACTTGATGAGAATGTATCAACGAGCTTTTAGAACATTTCGATAGATGCCTCGTAGTCATGTTTTTGCGTCTGCTTTTTTGCCCGTCAATATTATTTACGCATTGTCATGAATCTCCGAAAATTATTATATTGTCAATTGTTTCGTCAAAGAACACAAATAACTTATCGTATAAGCATTTATTGCATTAGGTATATACAGTATAAAAATAGAAAAATTAATGACACTTTCAATTCGTACAAGTTTATGAATTTTTCGCAAATGTTTTAATAGTAGGGCTCATATTCTTTTTTATCACATTGTTATACAATCAGTAGGTTTTCCTCAGAAATAGTGTATTTTATTTAAAACCGAGGATAACATTCTGAAAATATAAACTATTCTTACCAATTTTTAATAATTCCTTAAAGAATACAATAGGTACTAAATATTTAATAGCTAATATAGATGAATCGCTGTATTTTTAAATATTCATATTGAAATACAAAAGTGTTGATTACTATTTTCATATTCAAAAATATGCATAAGGCGAATAAATAATTCAAAAATATGAGTATCTAACAACTTAACCAAAAATTTATATCTACGTTTTTGATGCGTTTGCAACTTTTGAAGCAGAATTTTCCAAACTGCGCAAATATCTATTTAAATTTTCTGATGTTGTTTGTAAAATACTAAGGCCTAATCTATATTTGAATTCTATTAGACGCTTTAGGAATGTGAAAAATCCTCCACCTTGATTTAAAGGTGGATAAGTTATTACTTCAGGATTATTTGTAGGTTTTTGAGTTGTTATACTCGTAGATACAGGTACATTAACAGGTGGTAAAGATGGTGGCATAGTCGATGTTGTCTCAGATTTCAATTCAGTAGTTGTCTCAGTATTCATAGTTTTGGACTGAGTCGTATAGTCGGCCTTAGGATTCAACAAAGGACTGCTTATGTCAGTTGTGTCAGTTGGATTATTGGAAGTGAAGACTTCGTATACTCTAAACGGTTTCGTTGTTGTTTCAAGTTCGGTAGGTATGTCAGGCTCTGTCGTTGTTTTGCCTTGGCGATTAAAGTCTATTGGTATCGTTGAAACGCTTTCGATAAACTCACTCTTTGAAGTAGTAGGTATTTCTGTTGTTTTATCTACTTTAGAATCAGTTAACACCCCATATACCGTGAATACATCTTTCATTTCGGGCATGGCAGTGGCGTCATTTATTACAGGCCTGGACTCAAAAGGGGCCAGGTTTCTTATTGGCAGACCAAGGGATTCGTCGATTTCGTTGCTAATAAAAGTGTCCTTGTTGTTTTCTTTAGCTTCTTTCAAAATTTCTTCAATAGACGTCGAAATGCTGCGCTTACGACGATTTAAATTTCTCTTTCTTCTGTTCAGATTCCTCGGACCATGTTCGGGAACTACAGCAGGAGTAGCTGTATCAACCAATTCCTTGGGAACATTTCCTACTACAAATTTGTTGTCATCGGCGCCCGAACTTAAATTAGTTTCGTCGGAGTATGTTTGTTCTTCAGAATATTTCTGTTCATCAGCATCGTTATTTGAACCCAAATACATGGAGGTGGGAGGATAAGTCATAGGGCTGCTTGTTGTTTCGCTAGAATAGAATTGTCCCTCGAAGGGATATACGGGCTTAAAATCTGTATCAGAGGATGGTTTTACACCGTAAACAACGGAGTTTGATGATTCACTTCCATAAGCTGAAATACTTGATGGCCCTGTCTGAGGCGCGGCATAAATTGGTTCAACCGGAGAAGGTGTGTAATCACTTGGTCCTTTATTATAGACATATTTACCCTCTGTTGTGTAAACATGTCTTGTCTCATACTGATGCGGATTGTAATTAATAGGTTCAGCATATACTGCTCCATGAGCTATTCCGGTCTTTTGTTGAGGGTAACGAACATTATAATTAGGCTCGTATTTAGTAGCTACGTGGCGATATTTAATATCCTGTTCTTTTTTTACTGGGTATCGGTTTACATGAGCAGTTTGACCAGCGTAAGGGTTAAGTTTATGTTTTGAGTGCGCTGGCATTCCAGCTAGAACTGTTCCAAGCATTTCTTCTTCGGCTTGTCCGTTACCTTCGTTTGCGTATTCTTCAGCATTGTGTCTGTAAATGTCATCTTTCTTATCAACTTCAAATGTTCTTCTTACTGGAGTGGCGAAAGGATATAAGAAATACCCAGCTAAACCAACTAAAGTGGCTAGACCCAAAGCACCTACACCGACTGTCGGCATAACTTCTCTAGAGAAGTAATTATAGATTTGTGACGTAATTGGTCCTGTAAGACTTGTAGCAGATGGTTTTTTAGTTTTTGTTGATTTAGTTTTGTTACTAGTCTTTACGTCACTGACAGCCGTTGAAGTTTCTGGTTTGGGCTTTGAAGTCTTACGCTTCTTAGTCTTGTTCTTTTTTCTAGTTGACACGCGTTTTGGTTTCTTTGTAGTTGTTGGTGGGGTACTAATTTCAAGTTCAATTTCTTGCTCTTTAGGTTCCATGGGAAGAAGTGCGGATTCACTGTCTGAAATGATTGGTGCAGGAGTTGTACTTTTATGTTTATTTTTATTCTTTTTCTTTGAAGGCTTGGATGTGACTTTTACTTGAACCACTGAACTTGGTGCTTTGGTAGTTGGCTCTTTTTTAGTAGTTAAAGCTTCTGTTGAAGGAGAAACTGTAGTAGTTGTTGTGGTTGTGGTTGTGACTGTCGTCTTCTGAGTTGAAGTGTTTTTATTTTTCTGCACGTTAGACAGTACTGTGTCCTTAATTTTGTTGAAAACATTTTCATTTATTGCTGAACCTCCCGCAACAAGATCAGATTTATTTGTGCTACCAATGATTGGACGTTTCCCGGAACTTACTTTGTTAGTTTGTGGTCTCTTAGTCTTATTTTTCGAAGGATTTGCTGGCTTTTGTTTCTTTGGTGGCTCTTCTGCTTTAGTAGGTTCTGTGGATGTAATATTATCTTTGCCTGACGGATTACTTAATAAAATCCAAGTAGAAATGCCTTCATTGGAGGTAGAAGATTCACTGACTTTATTTTCCTTTTCTAGTTCTTCCATTGTAACAGGTACAGCAATTCCAGGATGAGCATTTTCTATAGGTTTCTCTCCATCTTCGTTTCTTGTCTTGTGTTTGAGGATTTGGTTTTTTAACTTTGGTGGTATTCTAGTGTCAGCAACGATAGGTGTTTCGAGAGTAGTATTTGATGGATTCTGCAGAAGTTGATTTGTCACCATTTTGATTGATTCACGAATGACTGGACTCTTTGTCTTAACGTTTCTTGGTGCATTTGGTGTTGCTGGAGCAGCACTTGTGATTTCTTCAATCTTTATCGTAACATCGTCTATCTTTGAACTCGAACTCCTGTAACGTAAAATTAAAAACATGTAAAGCTTTAAAATGGACAAATAAATTTTAAATGTGCTTAAAAAACCACAAACTTTCTATACTTGTGAGTAAATTCACTGATACAAAGTCGAATTAAATATATATAATTATAGCACGTTTAAATTAATATCGCAACTAAAATAAAACGTTAACTTTTGAGAAATGGTCATTAAAGTTTCTGAATATTTTCACTTACTAGGTTAATTTTAAAAACGAGAAATTTTCGTTTAATGGCGGTATTTCTTTCAACGTGCCGTATTAGTATCAATTAAAATCTTTATTTTAAACTTAACAAATTAAATTTAATGAATGTAAGGAAAATGAAACACCTTAGTTGTATGTATGTATTTAATTTGGTTCGGATTAACTAACAATAAATAATGAAGCTTTAAGTTAGTAACGTAAATTGATATAACTGTGACTATTTACAAAATTAAGCACGACAAAATATAATATAATTTTTTTTAAATCTAAAAGAATAAATTAAGGCAATAAGGTGCAATTGTTATGCTATAAAAAGTTTAAAATTATATATTTATTAAAAAAACAAATAAAAGTTTATAAAAGAACAGAACTTAGAGCTCAGACAATATTAAATTCTTAAAAATTTCTAAATACAATAGACAATACCAGGCTAATTTGTTCTTAACTCTCCACTAAACATATACATAATTTAACATAGTCATTGATTTTGTAACTCAATACCTAATGCTCGATATTGAATAGCACAGTTAAAACTAACAATGTACTGTTCACTTGTCACAAAATGCATTTTTAGAACACCTACTGACCTTTGCAGGGCGATTTGAGTCAAATTAAGCATTTTCGTACGCTACATGTATAATTTTATTAGTACTTGGTTGTACTTGTCCATGTATTGCTTTTCCGCTTTTTACTCGCACAATACATCTTTATAATACCCACAGTCCTTTACACGACAATGAAGCATTTCCTATACTTAAGATGTATTATTTTAATACTACTTTATTGTACTTGTCCATATTTCCCTTTTCCTACTTCTACTTCTCCTATTTTGATTACTATTTCGTCTTTTCTCCTGATCTTTTAATTTACTTGTTATTTCCTTCATAAACTGTTTTATTTTAAAAAATAAAGTAGGCTTTATAGAATTACTATTATCAATATCATTGTTTTCTTTGTTAAATCTTGGCAATCTCGGCTTCCATCTTCTATTATTAGGGAAGGAGTTCAGTTGCCAAGTTTTGTGGTGGTGGTCCCATTCCCAATGAGGCCTGTAGACATGAACTACTTTAGGAGCCTCTCTGCCCAAATTAATTCCCAAAGGAGCAAGCAGTGCTGCCATGCCTGAATACCCAGCTACAATTAATGCCAGCGGTGTTAAAAGAAATGATACAATGCCAAAACTTAGTGGGTTAATAGCAGCTAACCAACTCATGGCATTTATTGCCGGCTTGAAATATGACAGTACACCAGAGATAGTGAATGTGTCATCATCATTATTGTTACCAGGACGGCCCGGTTTATGCGATAGTGCTGAACTAGGCTTACTTCCATACCCAGCGGGTTCTCCCGATTCAGCCTCAAGTGCAGCATTAGCATTATTAGCATTAAGATTAGAAAACTCCGTAGCTTCTATTGAGGCGCTTTCAACTTGATTTTCATTTTCCTCAGAATCAAAGTAATCTGCCAATGGAGTACCTTCATCACCGGAATCGTTAGCTGAATCATCTGGAAGACCAAAACCACCAGAAAACAAACTTTCAGCATCTTCCTCTTCAGATTCAACAACAACATTTTTGTTAACTACATTCGTATTTACGGCTATATTCAAATCAGGGCATGCTTCTTTCCCTTGACCTTGAAAGGTATTGTTTAATGTCAAGTATATGGTAGGACAGTCCTGAGACGGCGCGCTATATTCTTCCGGTCTTATTACGATACGTTCAGTGTACGACGGTTGGAAAGTTGTGACCTCAAAATTGTCAACAGATGACTGTGGGTAATTATTATGGACTGAATTATGATAGTTATATTGGTTCTTTAACGGTTTGGTCACGCGAACAGGCTTCTGAGTCGTTGGCCTGCGATGTACGGTTTGCAATTTTTGCGGCCACGGCTTTGGATTTCCCACATTTGTGATAATTGGCGTAGGTGTGGGTGTTGTATATATATAAGAAGGCCGAACACTAGGAAAAGGATATTCCATGATATGAACTTTATTAGAATGTACAATAACGGTCTCTTCAGAACTTTGTGGAGTAGCGTAATATTTAGTGGTGTCCAATTTATTAAAGAATTTATTTGGATAATGTGAAATGGGATGTTTTTTCGCAGGTGTTTCTTCATCTACAATAATTTCTGCACTGGCGTCCTCTTCTATACTCCCTGAAGTTGTAAATGCCATAGAATCATCATTTTCATCTGATGTTGAAGTTTCATAAGACAGAGTGATATCTTCGTATTTTGTCTTATCTGTCCATTTTGTTATAACCTTCCTGATTATTGGCTTTCGATTTGTTATGGAAACTTGTTTATCGCGTATGGGTCTCTGATCATTTTTCCTATTCGGAAAAGATGGTTTCACTATGTCATTAGTGTTGCTGTAAATTCTTTTTATTATACGACTTTGTCTACTAGATAAATTTGATGACTCATTTTGTGAAGGCTCGAATATATAAAAGGACTTAAGATTCTTAGTAGCATTTATGCTATGTTCGAAACGATTTGAACCGAAGGTGTTATATTGAGGATTTACAGAATCAATGACTGAGTTATTAAATGCTAAATCTAAGTTGCTATGCCTAAATCTATACCTTATAGGATTCTCTGTAGCTATATCTGTTTGAACACTATTTGTTGAAGAACTGATGATCGCTGTCGGAGCTTCTTGAGGTCGCGAATGAACTAACGGACAAACAACAACTACGAATAAAACCAAAGTCCACTTTAAGCACACACTTTTTCGCCGCGTCATGATGAACACGAAATTTACCTGTAAAGAAAGAAAATTGCAGGTTAATAAACATTATTCGAGAATACTACCAATATACTAATAGCTGTTGTGACAATTATACTTCTTGTCTAGAAAATTTTTTTGCGAAACTTTGTACTGATCGATAACTTTGTTAAAGTATAAATTTAAAGCTTTTGTCATTATTTATTTAACAATTATCACTAGTTTCAAGTTTTTCCACCTCCCACTGCTACGCACGGATCTCCTCTATGGGGCGAGAGTTTAAGCCCACAGTCCGCCACTGTGGCAAAATGTGGATTGGGAACTGGTTTCGTGTAGATATCGATACTACTGTTCCATGATAAGACACCTCTAAGTAATGATAATTGTTAAAGCATATATGACGAAGATAAACTAACAAACAGTCTCATATGGTTTCGTAAATGTGGAGGGTGTTAAACATAGATACCTACTTATCTATATTTTCGTTAATAGGTACATAAAGTAAGTGTATTTTTTAAGGAAATGGACTTGCTCTAGACTACCTATTCCTGGAGCAAAGGTAACATCTACGATGGATCGCGATCACTCAAATCTTCTATTATTTGTATTCAGTTGCACCTTAGAAATACTCGGATTGTATGAGCTCGAAACACTGTTGGAGGCAGGAAATACCTTAAACAGCTGTTTACTCGATCTGAGTTCCTCATGGTCAAAGTTGTTTGTTATCATAAATACAAACACCTCTTTATTTGTTTCCGAAGGAACAGTATATGCATTATTAAATTTTAAAATATATCTATCAATGAATACACAATTGTTATCGATTTCGGTGAAAGGTAAAGAAATAAAATCGAAAACCGGTAATCCATTGGACGTGAAGAAGAAATCCGTTAACTCGTCGTTAACCTAAGATGTGAGGCAAACACACCGTTAGGACCGTGGAACCAAAGTTATACTTATATAAATACTAACAGAGATGTTATGGACGTTATATTATAGAAACAGGCCGTTGAAAAAATATTCTTTATGGAAATAAATGAATACCGTAATAGACTATGTCAATAGTCTTCTAGAATAGTAATCTACATCAAAAACATTCTTCAGGAACTTGATTTTTTTCTAAGTATATGGTGTAATTGTCACGCAAATCTATCTAATCTTATGGAAACGAAAGCCCTTTCCCATTCACGATTAATTTTATGTAAGATAAATATTATTATAGACTAATATAATCGACTTATTATATCGATATTTATAATAGTGTATATTATGTTTAGTAATATTTATAACATAAAAACACTTCAATTTGTAATGCCTATCCGCCTAATCGTTCAAAGTAGTCACGTCATTATTTAATGGAAAGCTTGATGCCTTATTCGCGATGAAATTTTTCTAATAAATTATAAAAGTCCACTTTTTAACCGACTTCAGTAAAGGAAAAGGTTCTCGAATTGAGATCTGTATTTTTTTTGTATGTATGTTAAGCGATTACTAAGCATTTGGGAACCGATTTTGATGATTCTTTTTTTATTGGAACCTCAGTGGTTAAACTTGAAAAAAATATTCCAACACCAAGGGTTTCAAACTACTACAACTTTCAGGTAACCGATTTCTATAAAACTTGGCAAATGCACGTAGTTCCACGAACTTTTGAGGTAATTTTTATTATAAAAAGGTTATTAGTAGCCATTGACTTACAAATAAATGGACGACGGTTCTAATACAAAAACCACGAAAAAAAAATGTCCCAAGTCAACCTATTTAAACGTAGTGACATGTAAAGGAATATGTAAAAGCTAAAACGTAGAATTTAAATTGTAATGTCATCGCAGTACTGTCTAATTTTGCTTGCTTCGCTGTCAGTCGAACAAACGAAGACTAAAGCGTGAATGACGCTCTGTATACGATTTTAACGCCCTATAAGTTCGGACACTTTTTAGCGCGAACCCGACGTCCATATAATTAATTGTAAGTCAATGTTAGTAGCGGGCAATTTTTGAAAAACACTTCCTTTTCAAATGAAAACATCGCAAGTCTCAATACAGTGTTTTGTAATTACAATAAGAATTTGCTGGTTATCATCCACGCTAAACCAATTTATTCATTTCGAATATAATCTTAAATTAGCAACAGTACAACTCCTTGTAAAAGAGTTCGTTGTGCAAGGAACTGCTGCCACCTTACCTATTTCGGCCGCTAAGCAGTAATATGAGCATTACTTCGTTCCGGTTGTGACGGGTAAGGGTGCTGGTGAAATTACAGACACATGGAGCACCACCACTGTTCCCGTCACCCTAATCATGTGCTATTTAAAACTCTGAGTGCCCTGGCAACTGTTAGGACAGGCAAATCATTATCTACCAGGCTCACCACTTGTTCGTCCCTGCACTTAGTATCATAAAAAAAGAATCTTATTTTGGAAAGTACAATTATAATGACTAGGTATGTAATATACGAAATAAGTTAAATGTGTCTTTTCATGTTATTAACATGAATAATTGCAAAATACCAAACAAATCTTGTTGTCCTTTGCTAAAAATGCTGCGACACGGTGAAATTGCGACAAGTGTGTATGGGTGCAAGAGGGAAGTCTCCTCCCACCACGGACCACTCCTTTCTTGTATATCTGGCGCATCCTAGGCAATAAACAGCCAGTACTTTGGTAAGCATTATAATGTATGCCACCGATACAAAAAGAAGAAATGAAATAGAATTATATTGATTTTGGTTATGATGGTTTTAGGATCGGTAATACTTTGATTGAATTTCAACGAAAATAGAATAATACTGACAATGCAAAAACTAATGAGAAAGAATATGTAAATATGGAGATGGATCGGGTATGAATATTACGAAAAGAATGTTTTATAATGAATCAGAAACATTAATATTTGAAACGCGCTTGCGGCTTTCGTATAAAACCAACTTCCATCTTTATGTGGGTTTTTTCTTGGACGGATTTGAATAAATATTAAAATGCAAAACAAATACAATATGCAAGCTAAGGACGAAGGAACATAAACTCTGTTACGGTATTGCAACATAATTAACATTGTTATTATTTATTTACGTTTAAAATAAGTCTAATAAAAATACCGGGGTTCGAAATTATTAACACATTTATTTTCTTTGATAATAATCATTATAATTATCCGATAATCATCCATGCTAATATATAGATTTGTTGACCGACTTCAAAAAAGGAGGAGGTTCTCAATTCGACTGTATGTTTTTTGTATGTTACGATACTTGTGAACCGATTGTTTTGTTGGAAAGAGGGTACCTCAGAAATAGTCCCATTTAAATTTGAAGAAAATATTCCATCTCTAAGGGTGGCAAACTACAGGATGAATGACTTTTGAGGACAGTTTTTTAGTACTCTGTACTGAGATTATCTCTTCAATTTTTGACTAGTAAATTGCAAAAATTTTTGGGAACACTGATTATTGGTTTGAGACTTTTTTGAGATTGACATTTGTCACTCTTGGATACGTCTCTGATATAGTGTTTATATTAGAGACGTATCACAATAATATACCATATATAATATATATAATAATATGTAACACGTGTTACAATAATATAGTCAGGATACATTTATCAAGATTATTATCGTGATAATTATCAATAATAAGTATTATCACTTCGAACCCAAAATATGAACCTTACATTGTTATTCACATTATTGATTATTCTTACATAGCCAAATTATTAATTGATTATTTATTGTTATCCTTTATTCCTTGTTAGGTATACCTATATAAAGTCTTTTTAGGTAATATATTGCTACTGATCTATACCAAAAAGTTGCGCATGCGCTATATTTTTTTTTATGGTATCAAGTGACGGGACGAACTAGTCGTGCGCCTGATGATAAGCTACACGCCTGTGCATAACAGTTGCGGTGCCTCTCAGAGCTTTAAATCGCAAAAATCTGAGGGGCACTGCCTCTGCGCCCGTCACCTTGAGACACAAGTTGACAAGACCCATGTGCCTGTAATGTCACCAGCACCCTTACTCTTCAAAACCGGAACACAGTAATGCTGACATTACTGCTTGGCGGCAGAAATAGGTAAAGTGACAGTACTACCTTGGACGAACTCTTTAACAAGGAGCTCTATAACTAAAACTGATGGCACAAGCACAATTTAAATTACATTAAATCAGTAATCCTTGATTTATAAAGTAGTAAATATAGGACGGCAAACATAAAATGGAAAAAAAGCAAAAAGACCAAAAGAAAACTGATACCAAATACCACTACAAAATTTCAAAAATCCTAACTATTCAACGTACACTGAAGACGTCAGTACAGAAAAGCGTAACATAAAACTGAACAAAATCATCAATGCAACTTAAGAAACTGATATCTTCGCGTAAGTGAGAGACGTGTCAGGTGAATGAACTAACGGCCATGACCGTCAGGCAACTGGTTCTTGTTTAAACTCAGCATTACTGACCTGGATAAACCAAAACAAGCTTTTTAGGCTTCGTTCCGTTACAGTGACGTGTAACAGGAAATCGGAGATATGTGTCATTAGAGTTTTGGTTTCGATATATGTTTATTTGGTTAACATTTAGATGATAATAATAAATCTGTTGAAAATATAATGTGACATTAATACACGTTTAGAGGAATGCTAAAAAAGGTTGTATTATGATAACAATATTCATAAAAGCAAACGTTTGAATGTAAAAATGATGACTTCGACAATCGTCTTTTCATTTCTAGTCTATGTATATAACCGAGCAATAACTGTATTTCCTAGAAAATTATAAACATCGAACTGCACAAATATTCTACAAAGAAAGTGGTAAACCATTAAATATACGGTATTATTATTATAATTGGTATGGAAACTTATATTATGGAAAAAAAACCGCGGGATGCTATTTACTTGAAAGTAGATTTGTAGATTTTAAATATAAAATAAATAAACATGTATTTCGGGGTTTTTCAACACAACCCCTAAAACGGAGTAAGTTAGGGTATCTAACCTTTTAAATTTGGTGTTAAAGTTTGTATAGGAACAGGTAGTGTCATTTACTTCAAACTTTAAACACAAAATAAATAAATACGTAACTCAGGTTTTTCAAAACAAGCCCGTAAAAGGGGTAAAAAACCTTTTCCATACAAACTCGTATTCCTTACAATAGCAAACTTGAATATTTTTAATTTATGTTTTAGTAGTATATAATGCGCTATGTAAAAATTTTACTCGGAGGAAAACGCTGGCAACAGCTAGTGGTTAATACGAATATTGTTATCATAAGCCAAACTTTTTTAGCGTGCCTCTATATATGTCCGTGAGTATATATATAAATGCAATAAGATATGTCATCTTTCAAGAGCATTGCTTGCGCATGCATTTCCTCGATAATGTTCAAAATTATCAAGGAGATGCTTGCGCAATATGAGATCAGGACTTGTTCAAGATCAAGACTGTTTAGTGTTACAACGAGTAATTATATAATTATTGTTATGATATATGTGTGCATTTTATACTTTGTTAAGTATGAATTATATAGAGGTATTATTAACTTTAAATTGTTGACTGTATTTTTTGTGTTATTTCTGTGGAATTTGTTATACATGATTGGTTTTTACGTGTTGCACCTTATTTATTGTTAAAGAATGTCTTGTGGCAGTAAAAAGGAACGTCATAATGTTGAATAGTTCTTGAATATTTTATTAGATTTTAAATTGTGTATTAATAGTTGATTTGCTCAAGTGTGAGTTTGTTAATTTTTATAATAATAATAAGAACGTTGCGTTAGCACACACTCAACATAGTTAGGCAAGGTGGGTTTTTTATTTCAGTTTTATATACATATGTGTGTGTGTGTGTGTGTGTGTGCGTGTGCGTGTGCGTGTGCGCGTGTGTGTGTGTGTGTGTGTGTGTGTGTGTGTGTGTGTGTGTGTGTGTCACAAAGATCTGAGGGGCACTGTGATCACTGCGCCCGTCACCCAAAGGCAAGTTGACAAGTCCTATGTGCCTGTAATTTCACCAACACCTTACTGCTTAACGGCAGAAATAGGTAAGGTACAATACATCCCTGTACGAACTCTTCCACAAGGAGGTCTACTGTTACTAAAATATATAATATACCTACTCGTAATATTGATTGTTTATTTGTATCAAGTAATTTTACCTTCAGGAAATTATCAACTTAATGGCAAAATAATAATAATAATAAAGAGCTTTATTTATATACAATGAAATAACAACAATTAAAAAAATAAAAATAAAAATAAAATAAAATTTATTTGACAACAGAAATAAATTAGAAATTAAATACAACACAAGAAACACAACTTGTTGCAGCGTATATCGCTTACAGAGAGTTGGTCTTGATTCCAGCACTAGGCTAAGCCTGTCTCGCAGGTAGTTAATGTTTCCACGTTACTAGTTACAAGTTAACAATTAGTCAACCGTCAACCGTGACCATGTGACCTGTAAAGGGCCCGAAACGTCGGTTTGTTTGAAAAAACAAATATACGCGATTTAAATCCGGAAAAACAGTTTAATTTCCTAAGTTAACAATAAGCGTAATAGGAACAGAATACCAAAGAAGTTTATCAATAAATTATTAGGAATAGTATGAACGAATCAAAATAAAGAAGGTAATAAAATACTTAATTAAACTTATTTTACATATAATAAAGGAAAGGATTGACGAATACTATATCCTTACAAAGTTGATTATCGTGTGTTTGTGTGTGTGTAAATGTGTGAATTAGTGGATACGAGTTTGTGAACTGTCTGCCGGTCAGGACCCGCGACTGGAGGCAGAGCATCGCAAAATCGCATTAGTAACGAACAAGTATGAACGCTGGTACATTGATAAGCAGCACTAGGATACGTCTTTTAAAATATACTCCATGTTATTATAGTCCAACGCGTCTAGGAAGCAACTGACCTTGTGCTCAAGGTCGGGCATAGAGCAGAACTTGATGCAACATAACGAGTTTATCTTATTGTAGATGTAAGGATGCATAAATCTAGGAAATCTACTGGCAAAGATGGTATTTAAAGAGGGGAGCGAATATCCATAACGTCTTTTTGCAAGAGACTCACTATAACTAGCAGAAGAAATTACAGCTCTGTGTACCCTCATTCAACCTTAAATAATATAATCTAAAGTTACACATGTAGATAAAAAGGTAAAAATCTCAGCTGGAGCTGTTTTTCAGACTTTACCTCTTTGTTGATACTCGCTACATTTTATATTAGTAATAGTAGGACGCGTCCAGCCCCAATAAAATTACCACCAAAATAATCACAACTCAAACTTATAACTATGATCATCATGGTGGTACCCGAGTCAGATCAAATATGCAATTATATATTCCAAAACACTTAATTTGAAGTGTAGATAGGGATGAACGGTGATAAATGGTGCTTTTACTAAACTAGTTCAAAGTTACATTGTTCTTACAATTAGGTTGAAACCGTCAGGCTAGAACGTATAGTGCATCGTAACATAATAACGGTGAAATGCAGCGGTCTCTTGCGTATGTGCTATAACTAGCATTTCATAACGCTCGTACAAACTAATAATGAGTCAATACTTGAGAGTTAGTTCAAAAAAATTATCTTGATGACATGTTTCTTTATCACTTACAATTTTTACAGAAAAAAACTTATTTACCAAATTCAATTCTAAAGTTCATATTCTAGGGTGATGGCACCAATGATGCGCATTTTAAGGAAAGTGTGTCTTTAAATTTGAAATATAATTTTTATTTGTGAACATATATCAATAGGAAATGAAACTATTTTTCCGGATTTAAATCGCGTATATTTGTTTTTTCAAACAAACCAACGTTTCGGGCCCTTTACAGGTTCCATGGGTCACGGTTGACTCCTATGGTCATGGTGACGGTTGTTTGAAAAAACAAATGTACGCGATTTAAATCCGGAAAAATAGTTTCACTTCCTATGTGTAACAATCGCGAAAACCTAAGAACACACATATATCAATATCCAAAAAATTTCGCTGTAGTATGTTTCAGAAAAAAACTATTATAATTATTACTAAAAACTTAAATTAGAATTTCTCTAAATCTCCATTACTGAACACCAAAAATTTACTAATTAACTAACCAGTAACCGACACACACAATGAACACCCAGTAATTAGACTTACCAATAACAAATGTGTTACTATGATAGAAAATTTTGTCCTAAATCTTATTAGAAATTAATTTAAAAAAGATGTCGAACAGTGGTGCTTATCGGACACTGGTTACGTTCTTTTTTTTTTCATAACACCAAGTGACGGGATAAACAAGTCGTGCGCCTGGTGGTAAGAGACAAGCCGGTCCGCATCAGTTGCAGTGCTACTCAGATCTTTAAATTTCAAAGGTCTGAGGGGCATTGCCACCGCGCCCGTCACCCTAAGACATAAATTGACCAATCCCATATGCCTGTAATTTCACCAGCATTCTTACGCTCACAATACTGGTTGGCGGCAGAAATAGATAAGGTGGCAGTACTTCCCTGGACGAACTCTTTCACAAGGAGATCTGACTGAGACTGCTACGAAAACGTTTATGTAACGTAAATGCTCACAATATCTGTTGTACAAACCCGGAATTCAAATTTCTTGTAATTTGTACCTTATATTGTACTGCTCTAGAATTTTTTGGAACTACAACGATATTTTTATTGTTTTCACTCAGGCGTATATTTGTGTTTAAAATTTATTTCTATGTTTTCTTAACTATTTAGGATGATGGCAGAACATCAGCCATAGCAATGTACTTTACAGTCTTCTGTAGCTAAGTCATAGCCCAATTTGACGAGCGTGTCTACCTTACAGTATCTACTATTAATTTGCTATTTTGTCCTGTATTGAATTTCGTGTCAAATAATCTATTTTTCATTTTCAATAATTCTGGAACAGAGCAATGTGTTTAGACTTTATTTTTTAACTTTAAGAATGGATTGTATTTAACAATCCTTTTAAGATAATCATTCTTCATGACCATCAAATGTATTTATCTCGTCATGCACATTTGAAATTTTTTCTTTAAGATGTTAACTAACTCCGTTGTAGAGTGTTCAATTTATTCCATTTATATCGTAAACAATATTGGACTTTTTCTAGTAGGCCTGAATCGTTTTTTGAGTCATCGTAATTCATACCATCTTTCCACCTTTCAGTACTTACTGTGGAACTTTTCTACTAATACATATTCAAATTTTGACATTCAAAGCAAAACCTTGGCGCTTGCATGTTTAACGTTAGCATGAATGATGCTTGACCGTATCTACTTAATTACTCCTATAGTGCATTAACACCAAGTTGCGAGGTACTAACTGGTGGCGTTATTAGCGTCTCTTAACAAATTAGACTGAAGATTTACCTTATTTACCGTTTCAATAAATACGATACTGATCACAGTTTCATTTGAGTTATTGTCATGTATTTTATTTTCAGATTTTTATTTATTTTCGGCATTATCGATCTCTTCATTGTAAATTAAAATCATAATTGTAATTTGAAAAATAAAATGTTGATTTCCATTAATTATTGCTTTCCAGTTACATTGACATCAGAAATGTAATTTTGATGGTTAAACTTCGAACGATTATTAATAATGTGCCTTATTTAATTAAAAATGAAGTCGATAATATATAAGAGAATATCCTCAAAGTTGTATCAGAAAATCAAGTTAATAAATATCACACTGGATCTATTACTGTCATTCCAATATCTATATCGCTAATTCCTTTCCCCGGCACCGTCATGATTATTATGTTAATGATATAACTGGAGACGCGTGCGCATCGGTATGCGTTCTCATTTCCAACAGCGATCTGTGCTTGTTCACGACTCGTTAAGGAAAAGAGGAACTGGCTGACAAGTACATTTGTAAATACAATCAAGTATGATAAGCTATCATCGTACATTAGTGGAACTTTTTTGCAGAAGAAACTGATAACTAAGAAGTGAACCGTACTCTAATTAAGTAGATCGAGAAATGTAAGAGAGACAGTAGGTCCATTCAAATCGATTTTAAAATTACAACAAACGTAACTAGTTTTAAAGCGACTTTGATTGTAACAATATAGGCAGACTGTTGAGATGATGACGATGAGATGTCTTTGACACAGCAGACACAACACTACTAAATAATAATTTAATATTCTCAGTAAAGCCCACACGCAGCGTCCAACTAAACTTTATAATAAGGTCATTATGAGTCACACAAAAGCTTTACAAGAAAATGTTTACACACGTAAGAGAAAACGACTCAAACTGGAACAGCCGGTATTTAAGAAATATTTTGCTATTTAGATGTATTTAAAATTATGTATAAGCTGATGAACGAATACTAACATACAATGGTAACAAATAAAATTAATTTAGTTTGTCTTCCTGTGAATAACACGAAAGACATAAAGAAGTTGTATACCGTATTAGAAAAACAAGTCTATGACTATCACGAATTTAATGTAGACACCTGACGTGATGTCAATACTTTCTCAAACAAAACGGTTTTTCTATGACTACAAAGTCGTACGTTGGAAAAACCACATGCATTATAGTCGAAATTGATGTCAAGGAAATGTTAAATAATAAAGAGATCCATAACACACGTTTCAATTTTGAATCAAGGAAAACAATCCCCTGCCGGTTCCTCCTATTAAATATTATGACATCAATGATGCAATTTACCATAAATAATACAGTTGCAATAAAGCCATCATAACGCTACAAATGGACAGGTAACTCCTTAATAAACACTTTTGAGTATTACGATAGAATAGTATTGGTACGAGGATAGACCGCAATTTGCGTGCAACGTGTTGGTTCATCGCAGACGGAAGCGCTTTCCAGTTTATGTCACTTTATGGTCGAAGACACTTGACGAGTAATAATGTGTAGTGACAAATTAGAGCGACAAGTTGGAACTCGAAAAAATTAGAAAAGTCAAAGGTAAGTGAAATTTGACAATAGCAATAATAAATTTAATAAACGAAACTGATTTTGTACAAATTTGAACGTTTCCTATAAAACTAAAGAAACCTGAAACAATAAATATACGAAATGTCAAACAAAATAAAAAAAATAAAAATCAATTACCCATAAGAGACCTTGACTAAGAATGACACTTTGTGGTTAGACAATAGATGTCACGGTAATAATCTGATATTATGAAATAATACCACAAGATTTCCAAAAAAAAAAGTGAACAAATAGAAATGATAAAGTTGATCATAGGTAACTTGAACTTATATTAGCGCAGTAAAACGTTTTAACGGTTGCTTTGAACCACGGCACGGGCCCACAAGCAGATGCTAATTTCATATGACACGTTAAACTAGAAGAGTGAAAACCAGTAAATTTTCACTTCTCACTACATCACTCAAGGTGCGATATGGGCAATTTAAGACCCATGAAAGTGTTGAAAACCGCAAATAGAAGAAAAAAGGGCATTACCTAAGTAAGTTGCATTGAGTTAGCGTTGAAAATCTATTTAGGGGAACAATTAGTACGAAAGATGTGACATTTTGTGTTGCAATATTTTTGGTAGTAGAGTTAGTTTTATAGTAATTTAAAGACGTCTCTGGCATTATCATGACAAGCATGATGATGCCGTAGCACAATCACATGTTTTTACCATGCATATATAGATTGAGCAGGTCTGAAAAGTGTTAAAAAAGGTAAAAGAAATTTACTTATCTGAAAAGATTTGCACAGATTAGTACAGAATGGTTTAGGCAAATAACTAGTTGTAACAGTAAATGCTACATAGATAATACTACTAAGTTACTTGTTGTTGGTACGTTTAGCCCGTAATACCAAATAACTAAGTAGTAGATTTGACTGTACAATGACAAAGTCAACTGAAATAGAACTATGATAATATTAATAATGTATGTATTCATTTACAGCTCAAAGAGTAGACACTTTTTATAAAGAAAATCCGCAAAGAATATGATATGATAAATACGATTACAGAAAAATCTGGACAAAGATTCAGCTAGAGAATGTACTCAGGATTACAAAACAAACTAAAATGTTATTCTAAATTCGCTGAAAATGTTTTTCAATGAATAACGTGACGGATAACTAAAAATATACAGACACATTTTTTTCACGACTTCTAAATACTTTTGTTTATAAAAAAAGGACTCACTATCTGAAATATGATAAAAACATTTTGTTACACAGCCTGTAGATACACAATCAGCAATAGATCTTAGTGTGATCGCCACAAATAGGAACAATAGAACGTCCTTTCATACCGTAACTAGGTTATAGAACAAAAACGTTTATTTAAGGTTGAGTGTGCCAAATACCAATCACGAAAACAAATCGGTGAGCAACGGGACTTTAATGAAGACAATGACGTGCCGTAATTTGGTTTCATACGATCATGAGATTATAATGATATGAAACTAGATAGATTGATGACATGAGGCCTATAATGTCTTTACAAAAAAAACGGGTAAACAGCCATGCACAATCAAATTTTGAGTCGCAACTTGAAGAAAACAATGCTGTCAATAAGAAGCTAATTATGATAGTGATGATTACAAGACTATGAATTATCTTAATTGTTACGAGTTTTTGAAACGTAAAAAACCTTCACCATTTTTTTACTACTTCGAGATAACAGCAAAAAATTTGGAAAGTTATTTTACCAAAATATTAACGTTTTGATCAAAACAAACAATAATGATACTGAAATATGAAATTGTCAACCAAATGTTTTTTTTGGTGTCCTAAAAAATGTAGAAACCTTATTAAATTGTTGCTTAGAATTTCATTCATTTACTAAAAAGGCCTGCTATTCAATAAAGTTGTACAGTAATACCAGATGTTAAGTGGAATAAAGACATATAAAACACTTAAGTGAAAGAAGAAATACAAAAGCAATACTTAATGATATTAAAATCATTGAACGAAACTGTAACAGACATCTAAGGGGCAATAAACAACAAGAACATTTTCTAAGGCCCAAGGCAGTTTAGTTCTTAAAATACTATAAATTTCTAGCCAGCGAAAGTGACCTTAATTTACTCGAAGTATCGGGAACCAACATCGGACACCATGGAGTATAAACAAGTGCATACATGCGGCCAACTTTCACCGCGGGCGGTGTAAATAGTTGCATTACCAAGAACTTGGAACTTCCTTAGACGACGGAAGGGATCGGATTTTGGATTGAGGCAACGTTCGAAATATACTAAGGAATAATATTTTTAATTAATGTCTCGCAGTCACAGATGGATAGTAAACTACTTACGGAAAAGCCACGTATCCATGAGTTTCCTCTAGAAAGAGAGCATCAGGCCGTGGTCAACGAACCGACATGGTGTCTAGTGATATGGATCTTTGAATTCTATCAAATTTATCCAATTGTTTCAACGTAATGGAGAAGAATATACACAGATTTATCGGTGATATTTGTGGTGTTGCCAGTGTCTGTGGAATGTTGTTAGTAGCCATAGACATTGGCAGTTGTTTATACATTTTCCGGCATAGTAGCATAAGTTTTTTTTTTCCATATGCCAGGTTTACATTAGCCGATGCTAGATTACCAACAGCTGTCTAGACCTTGACATATTTTGTCTGCAATATAACTCATAACTTTGACAACTGACTACTTTAGCACAGACTACCGCGTTCTACGATACCTAGTGGTGGGACTAGTGGTGTGACACGCCTATCCATAACAGTTGCAGTGCCACTCAGATCCTTAAATCACTAAGTCACCTGAGATATAAGTTGACAAATCCCATGTACGTATAATTTCACTAGCACTCTTACCCTGCAAATCCGAACGCAGTTGCTCTCATTACCGTTTGACGGCAGAAATAGGTAAGGTGGCAATACTTTCCTGGACGAACTCTTTGACGAGGAGTTCTACGGCTACAAGTACGAATATCCTGACACACATTTTTCCTCCCATCAACACACATCGATGCTTTGTTAAATTACCATCGGTTAAGGTGCTCTTGTCATAGACTTTCTATCAGACGTCCTCAACTTGGTCATAGGAAGTTCGGCTTGGTTGATCCCTACCAACTTTCCCGGTCACTCTCGACTTATGAATCGGTTTCATCAATCTTTTTTCATTTTTAAACGACTTCAAAAAAAAGGAGTAGGCACTCAATTCATCAGTATTTTTTTTTTTTTGTATATATGTTACGCGATATCTCGCGGCATTTGTGTACCTATTTTGATGATTCTTTTCTGTGGGAAAGAGGTTACCTCGGTTTTGAGTCCATTTAAATTTGAAGAAAATATTCCACCTCTAAGAGTGGCAAACTAGGGGATGAATCTGGTTTCACGCACTTTCCGGCAACTGTCCGCAAACTTGCTGGCAACTTGGCAAATAGATGTACATATGTCTCTACATATCCGAACCATCTAAGCAAATGGAAATTAACTTTCCTTAAAGAAGTTTGGAATTCCACCTCCTTATGAGGTCGATAGTTTAAGGTTTCCATAGCAGGAAAAAGTCCAGAAATCGCTGTTGTAGACGAAACGTAAACGAAGAATTAAGCCTTTTCATCTTTTCATCACAGTCCCCAACCCGCATTGGGTCAGCGTGGCGGACCATAGCCTAAACCCTCACCCTGAAAGGAGACCCATGCACACCAGTGGGACGTATAAATGAGTTGATGATGTATTTTACAGTAAATACAAAGATTAAATGAATAAATGTTTTAGGATGTAAGTACTTAGCGAAAACAATATTACCTACTTTCTGATTTTTCTCACCAGTTACAAGACATAGTTACTGAGATACATGGGAAGGAATTTCCCGTTACAGAAATAGATCAATGCTGATCGTTCAGTCTACCGTTAACTACAACTCCGTTAGGGTAATGATTATATATTTTTTAAACAGGTATTGGTAGTATTACCTAGAAGTTTTCCTATAATCAATCTCCTTACTGTACCCTTCCTTCCCCCTCTTAGAGCATAGCGTTAATACGCTGTTTAAACATTGAAATAACTCATTTTCTTTGTAACGCCTTTTTTAAACAAATCAGGATTTAGGTGGTAGCTGTATGGTTTGAACTACCGCCTCTCAGGCAGAGGCCGTGGATTCGAATCCGGGCTAGGAACTCTGAGTTTCTCGGAATTTATGCGCGAAATTTAATTTGAAATTTATTATAAGCTTTTCGAGGAAAGAAACCTTTATGATGAAACTTGTACGTCGAAAAAGGTTCGCCCTCGAAAAACGTGTGAAATCCCGCATTGGATTAGCATGGCGGACTATGGCCTAACTCCTCCGCTGAGAGAAGACCCATGCCCGGCAGTGAAACCTACCCGCTACCTCTGCACTTTTGTTAAAGTAGTATTATACTAATAATTATTAACACAAAGATCGAACATAAAGAAAAATTCTTTCACTGGTCACGTAGCGCAGTTGGTAGAGCGGTTGCCCTAGATTGGCAAAACAGACACAGGTTTTTGTCCTGTCAGATCGAAAGAATTTCTTTATGTTCGATCTTTGTATTAATAATTATAATAATGTATGGAAGTCATTTCACAAAAAATAATTAATGTCATTGTAGTAAAACATAATATTAATTACAATCAATATTACAAGAGAAAAAAGGATTTTTTTATGATACCAAGTGGCGGGACGAACTAGTCGTGCATCTGGTGGTAAGCGACACATCTGTTCATGTCAGTTGGAATGTCATATTATGTATAAGTCATATATATATTATGTATAGTCACATATGTTTTTTTGAGCTTTAAATTGCCAATTTTCAGCGCAAAAAAAATCTCCAGCTTTAATTCACCAATACCCTTACCCTTCAACACCGGAACGCAGTAATGCTCACGTTACTGCTTGGCGGCAGAAATATGTAAAGTGGCAGCAGTGCTTTAAGGACGAACTCTTTTACAAGGAGCTCTATTGCTACTAAATGGTACAAGAATTATAGTGTTCTTTTTCAGAATACAATTTTAAGTTACTAAGTTATATCCATATGTTTGCGAAATATTAAAAAAAATACTCTCAAGTAGATAACGAGACATAAGTTGATTTGTCGAATGGACGACAGCGACAATCGTTACGAGTAATCGGCACGTGCAAAACTGACCACAAATTCCTTGTAACTAAGACAGAATTTACAATGTACCGGTAAATAGAAACGTATGTAAAACAAAATTAAATTGTAATTAAATTTTAAATAATTTGCTTGCATTTCATGTTCAATTTTGCACGCGTCTTCCGCCCTCTATCTCTGACTTAGTAAAGGTGCTAATATTGTAAAAGAACACCCTAATAAGTACTAAATTGTTTTGTCAAATTTGGGTTCAGTAACATATTAGTACAGTAAAGTCTTTCTTTTTGTCCATTTATGGTGCCACTGAAAACCAGCGTAATGAGGCGTTCTTCAACGTCTCACTACACAAAGCTGAGTGGTGACCGTTTTGGTAACATATAATGTATGATTGTGTTTGTTTTGTAATATTTATTGTAAAATGTTGCCAAATAAATTATTTTTCTTTCTTTCTTTCTTTCTTTCTAAAGTAAAGGATATGGTCCATTTTATTATTAATACGAAAAATAAAAAAAAATAAAAAACTTTATTTCTTTCTTATTAATGACATTAAAGTTGGGACTTCCTAATAAGTATTACGAGTATATACCTGTAGCAAGAAGGCCCGCTCCTCCACTTTTCTTTAGTAATAAAAATAAACGTACTAATCACAACTCGTGAAAAATACTAACTGACACTAATCAACTCAACTTAATAAACTTAATAACTAAAACTGTAATAAGAAAATAATAAATAAAATTGCAAATAAAAAGAGAAAAAAGTAAAATAAATAAATATGAGTTTATATAAATACTTGGTACTTGGCGAACAGGCAAGGCGCCTATTTTGCGTGTGGGTTTATATAAATAAGTGACTATTGTATGTGTACATTAAGGGAAGAGTACGTTATTCGTTTAATTGTAATTAAATTAAAATAACCAATCAGTTAAAGCTTATTTGCAGATGGACACTGTAAGTGAATATTTTGTAATTAACTATGATTTACATAGATCACATATTGTCATACATTTTTTTATTGTTTAATCATTATTTTTTACTATGAGACTATTTTTTTTATAATATCAAATGATAGGACGAGCAAGCCGTGCGTCTGGTGTTAAGTAACACATCTGTCCATAACAATTTCAGTACCACTCAGAGTTTGAAATGGCAAAGATCTTAGCGGCATTGCCACTGTGCCCGGAACCCTGAGACATAAGTTCAAAGCTTCACCAGCGCCCTTCAAAACCGATGACAAAAATCCAAGGTAGTGACCCGTTTAGCTCTCGCAGGATGTCCTGCTCTATCATATTTGAAGTAAATATTGTAAACGATAGATATGTACAATGAATGTTTATTTACAAAAAGAGTTTCTCACTCATTATTCTCAGGGTAATCTACTTTACGAATGAGCAGTAGAGTTTAATAAATTAATGAAGTCAAGTATAATTTTTTTTACCTATGAAAAAAAAATTAATTTGGTTGTAAAGTAGGGTAATAGTACCAGTGACCGACAAGCACCACTGTTCGATATCTTTTTTTTTAATTCATTTCTAATAAGATTTAGAACAAAATTTTCTAATGAATAACGCGTTTGTTATTGGTAAGTGTTAGTTATTGGGTGTTAGTTATTGTAATCTTTCTTGAAGATTATATCCGTCAAGTAAACTAATCACTATTGATATAAATGTTTAGAAACAAAAAAGTTATTTATTAATATTTTTTCTTAATAAAAAATAAACAATTTTCTTAATTGCGATTAATGTGTAGTACCTAGTGGAAGATTCATCACTTGTTACTGGAATATGTCTAGTAATAGCAAAGAGGGCGGCGTTGATGAGAGGCCTACAGATCAACTGAACATCCGTAGGTGCTATAAATTATATACTAGATATCCCCACACGAAATAGGCATAAATACTGTTACTATTTCTTGAATTGGCTGTACAGTAGCGCCCGCGCCCCGTCCAGACATGTAAGCTATTGTTTAGGATACGATGGAACTGGCATATACATTGTACAAAAGTTCCTGAATAAATAAAGAAAATATTAAGTTATTTAAAATTTAAAGACAATTCCTTTAAAATACGATCATTGGTGCCATACACGTCAAAAATGTAGAAAAGAGTTCAATGTAATAACTTTGGAATGCAGAACGACGTAACATCCACTCTCCGTGTGTTATTTTCTGGAATTCTAGGTATATATTTTTGTTGGTTATCGTTATTATTAAAAAAAAATCAAACTTAGTTTTAAGGAGATTTTTAACCATTTTCTTTCCGTATTTTGTTATGAAACTCGTACTTAGCAGTGGAACGTGTTTGAATTGATACGTTAAATGGTGTTCTGATAATGCAATTTAAAATTATTGTTTACCAACGTCCATAATTTTTAGTTTCATTATCATATAATAATAAATATGAATTATCGTATTAATAACTTACCGGTTATTAAATATATAAAACACACACGCAATAAAAACCCGCGCGTCTTATTCAACGTGTCCGAACAGACTGGCGGGCGAAGTCGGGCAACGGTACTATGTGCCACTTCCAGAACGTTTCACATGTGACGCCTTCTGGTTATTTGTTATTTTGTCATTGTGTTATTTATTGACAGGATTATGTATAAGGTACAATGCAGGGGGCTGGTAAAACTGTATTTTATGGAAGTGCTTGAATTGACACTTTCGTCTTACAGGTTCTATAGGTTCTAATCATTGACTTACAAATAAATGGACGACGGGTCTAATACAAAAACCACGAAAACAATGTCCCAAGTCCAAGTCAACCTATTTAAACGTAGTGACGTGTAAAGGAATATGAAAAAGCTAAAACGTTGAATTTAAATTGTAATGTCATCGCAGTACTGTCTAATTTTGCTTGCTTCGCTGTCAGTCGAACAAACGAAGACTAAAGTGTGAATGACGCTCTGTATACGATTTTAACGCCCTATAAGTTCGGACACTTTTTAGCGCGGACCTGACGTCCATATAATTGTAAGTCAATGGTTCCAATGTTCTGATGTATCGTTGCCTTAGAGTGAAAATGTCGACTATGCATTGTTATGTATTATATATTATTTAGCCTATTTATAGTTCCACTGCTGGGCACAGGCCTTTTCCAACAATGAAATGGCTGTAGTTCCCAAGCGAGCTCAATGAGGATTGGAAGGAACTTCACACACATTGCTTTACAGGCGTGTGCTGCTTTCATCACAATGTTTTCCTTCACTGAAAAGGTCATGATGAATTTCAAATTAAATGTCGCACTTAAATTCCGCAAAGTCTAAGGCGCACGCCCAGATTGGAACCATTACGCTACCACCATATTATATTATATTTTAAGTAATTTTTTTTAACGCAAACCTTGTTTCAATATCGACACTGGAAAGGTAAAACGTCTAACGTGCATTTGGAAAATATTACAAGAGAGCGCTTTAAAGTAATTTTTTAAGAAAATAAATCATAACTCTAATTTTATTTGTTATATGGAAAACTAAAAAGTTTCAGCTTTTACATAGAGGAATTGAAGCAAAACCGTCTCTGTCCAAAACAGTGACATGTATTTTTTTTTAAACAGTGAATGTATTTTTTTTTGCTATTGCTTCAAGGCGATAATTTCAGTTAGTTGGGTATAGATTCTCCGAAAATCGCTCCGAAAAACGGAGGTACGGCGCAAACTTGACAATGACATGATTGGGTAAGGAACAAAAACGATATTGTCAATTTCAACCAATCACAGCGCATTTTACTTCTTAGATTCAATATGGCGGTTGTAACTTTTTGTAAGGAGATTACGCTTGAAAGCTTTATTGTTTGTTCTGTTTAATTCTTTGAAAATTGAAGAAAATGTGCAAACAGTTTTATCCAGACATTTCATGTGACGTAGTCGTGATCCAGAAACATTTGAATCCAATAGGACAGAGTCGACTTTGTTTCTATACCCCTCTAATTATAACAAATAAAATTAGATATCGAGTTCTTAGGTTTCTGCGATTGTTACACATAGGAAATGAAACTATTTTTCCGGATTTAAATCGCGTATATTTGTTTTTTCAAACAAACCGACGTTTCGGGCCCTTTACAGGTCCCATAGTCACGGATGACTGAGGTGGTACAGGCTTCAACCAGTTATGTCTAATATTAATGCAAACCACCCAATATTTTTACTATAGTTATTAATTAAATATCTTATTTTTAATTTTACAAAGAAAACATTCCTATTTACGCTGCATTAAGGTTTACAAATTATTTTATTGAATGATTTTTTTATTAAGTTCAATATATTATTAATTATATAATATAATATTCAGGTATTGTTTGAAAACGCTTCTCATAAACAAAACCACTGCAAGATCAATTTATACTTTGCGCGTGAATCTAAAGCAAAATTTCAAAAATCGAAGCCCTAATAATATGATTGACATTAACTGACTAGACAACAGTAGTAAACATACAATGTATATGCACTGTATAGGGTTTCTTGTTTTTTTAACGTTTCGTTACAAATACATTTTTTGGCAATAATTTGCCGTTATACTAATAAAGCGCCATCGCAATAAGAAATCTGTACAATTTCATGAAATTTAAATGGGAATTATAAACAGCGCCACCTAGCGACATAACTATAAACTATATCACGACCTCCCTAAGTCTTAGCATACTTTTAAAGGCGAAGTTGTTTCAACTTCGAAGTATTTTGTAACTAAACCGCTAGATGGCAGCACTTTAATAACGTTTGTAGTGCCACCTTATCTGTTTCTGCCGCCAAGTAGTAATGTCAGCCTTACTGTGTTCCGCTTTTGAAGAGTAAGGGTGCTGGTGACATTTCAGGCTTAAGGGACTTGTTAACTTATGTCTCAGGGTAACTGGCGCAGTGGTAGTGCCCAGATTACCATCAGGCCCACGACTTGTTTGTCCCATCACTTGATATTATATATACGCATAGGTTATTTTAATGTAAAATCTGTAATGTTACTTTTTAAACAACTTCAAAAAAATTACGCTTTCTCAATTCGAGGTTTTTTTTGCGTATTAAGCGATTACTTAAAATTTGTGAACCGATAACGAGGATTCTTTTTTTGCTGGAAAGGGGGTAGTACCTCAGTATGGACCCCATTTAAATTTCAAAACAATATTTCACCTTTAAGCGTGGCAAATTATATATATCTGGTTTATGGGATTTCATCCACTTTTCGTTAACCGATTTCAATAAAACTTGGCAAATAGATGTAGTAATTCCATAAATTTTTGACGTCAGTTTTTTAGCAAACATGTTGGCATTATTTCAATGAATCATTAAAGTTCTGCGGGTACTTACTTACTTACGTATTTACTTACTTACTTTAGACAGATATTAATTTCTTTGAACGAAAAAAAAAATAGATTTTCGAATATTTCTCTCTTCTTATTAACATCGAATGAGAAATGTCTATGACTATGTTGCCATAATAACCTAGCTATATAATTTTTGTTTTGTTTTAAAACTAACCTAAAACATTCTGACCATAAGGCACGCGTAGATCACAAACCAAGGAAAGCGAACAAAATCGATCCAAAGCACTTTCCACGCGACAAACTGGTTTTTATTGGAATTATCTGAGCACGATTTTCTGTTACACGCCATGTCAGAAACAACATGGGATTTTTCGAAACAACGTCAGATTTTCCATACAAAAACCTTGTAAAGACTAAAAAAAGTTTGATGCAATTTTCACCGCTAACTTCGTGTAATCTAACTTTAAATCATAGCAATTAAATAATTTAAAAAGTTTGCTGTTTTTCATCTCCGGATGTCTTATTAATTGGTGTTGCCCCAGTGGATTTTCTTCTACCACTTATCTCTATCAACCGTTGTTACTCCCTCTATTATACGTATCAATATTATTATAATTATGAAAATGAGACAATATTATTTGATTTTTAATTCGGGACGTAATCATATATACAACAAATTTTAATTACGTCGACGTTTCGGACGTATTGCAACGTCCGTGGTCTCGAAGATGTCGTGAGCGTTGTGTTTCGGTTTAGTGAATACCCTAGAGCACAAATAAATAATGAAGACCAAGTGCGGGTAGTTGTAGCCTCTTCAGTCCCTTCAAGTCCGTAGACGTTGCCAATACGCCAGAAACGTCGAGGTAATTAAAATGTGTTTTATACAATGATTAAGTCCCGAACTAAAAATCAAATAATGTGTGAAAATCGTCAAAGTTTAAATCAAAGTATGAGACAATATGACGTTCAGAATACAAGAGGAGCAATATATACTTTGTTAGACATAAATAGAGACTTAGGCAAAATCAAAACCCTATTAAAACCCTGACCAAGGAAAGAAACACCATATTAATTGCTCTCTCACAAATAAATATCAAACAGCATAACTTGTAAAATAACATTCATAATTTAAAATTATATTTCAAAACAAACGTCTCTTTATTTCGTTACACAGATTTTCGTTGATGATATGTCCTCAACTTCTCTAAATAACTTGGTATGACAAAAACTTTAAACAACAGTAAAATAATGTTGACCAAAAACTCTGCGCGCTTTTTGTCACTAAAGTAACTTGGAACAAAAAAGAACCTTTTTCTTTTAAAATGTTGTACTGTCTATGGTCATTTTAAAAATAATATTATGGCGCTCAGTTTAATACCTGGCGGGAAAGTTACAAGTTTTTATTAAGCAGGAAAACGTCCAGGGCTGATAAATAGTAAAGATGTCGTATTTCATCATGCTTATATCGACCCACACACTTCTTTACAAAGTTGCCAAAAATTAGTGCAGTTAGGTAGAGATTTATTACTTCGTCCATCGTATTCGCTTGACATAGCCCCTTCCAATTTTTCACTTGTTTATGTCTTTACAAAATACTTCGAATGGATACGACTTTGAAAAACAGAATTTTTATAAAGGAGAACTTGAAAATGATCAGAAATATGACAAAAGATTGTAAATCAAGATAGCCAATACTTCGATTCTTCGAATTGTCGAGTCAATGCCAATGACCAGCAAAAAACCTGTGTTATATTTCTTTCGCCCCAGTATACTTAATTGATTTGGTTAAATTTTGTATTTGTTTAATTAAATTTTTTTTGTTTATACTTTGATACCGCAGGGACTTTATGACCAACACAACATTTCGACACATTAACTTAATTTTTGAACCTGCTCTGTTTTTATTTTGTTTTTGTTTCTTTATTTTTTTTTTCACTAAATTCGTTTTGTTTTTTTTCGAATGAAGTTTTTTGCTTCTTTACTTTTTTTAACAAAATTCGGGGAGCATAATATTAGAAAATAGAAACGGCTGTTGTTAACAAAAATGACAGAAAATGACCAAAAAATAAAGTTGGCGTAATGTTCTTTGGAGGTATCGGTTAAAGATTGGTAGAAGCTCCTTTTGAAAGAATTATTCCAGGGGAATACTGTCACCATACTTATTTCTGCCGCCAAGCCATAATAATTATAAGCATTACTGCGTTTCGGTTTTGAAGGATCAGGGTGCTGCAGAAACTACGAAACATGGTACTTGACCACTCTGTATCTCAGGGTAACGGGCGCAGTGGCAGTTTCTCACAGATCTTTGCAATTTAAGTTCTGAGACGCACTGCAACTGTTATTGAAAGGCGTGATGCTTGCCACGAATTGTTCATACTGTCAATTGCTAAAAAGTGTCGACAAGAGGCTAAAAATGTACCTAAGAATTTGATGGTCTTGACTTTTTGGAAAGGAATGTATTATTCAATCTATGCAGGTATTCATAGTGAGGGTTATATGTAACAAGGGTGCCAAAAATGGCTGTACTGATGTTAACCAATAGACAAAACGAATCCTACAAGATTTTACATTGATGAAGTTCCTAACCTAATTAGAGACTACAACAGGTTGTTGAAATAGGTAAACCCATCTACTAATCCATGTTTAATCTTAGCACTTAACTAGGAAGCATTTATCAAACATTGACAGAGTAAACGCAAAATTAAAATTTACTACAAATTATGTCAAATTTCCTCCGGCATTATACGTGTACTTGAATGGTGAAATATTTGAATCGCCTACAATAATGGTAATACCCAATAAAATTTTAGCTTATGTAACAACATAAACCGAAATATCAACAAACTACGAAAAGCTTATAAATAGAATCATTAAAGAAAATAATAAATAGACTTACCAAGTAAATTCATTTGTCCGACCTTTAGCTGACCGGAATATAAACAATCTTCTTTAACTTACTTATTTCATCTCGAAATCCGTATTTCTATGCTTTGCTTTGTTTTGTCGCTGAACAATTACTAAAAGAAATTTAGTGGCAATAATTAGTAAAAGTATTTTCTGCCAATTCTTATTGTGTTATAATTAAAATTATTGCTTGTCTAACCTTTGCAAAGGTTACGTTCTATGAGTACTGCCTTTGACAAGCTACATTCATCGTGTTTAGAATTGAATTCTGTTGCAATATGTACTGTATTATCATCACACACGTTTCTTTCATATGTTCATCAGTAGATTATATATTTGTGTTGTCCATCGATGATTTATTAAGTCTGCGTTGCAGATTCCACTTTTCCTTTCTTTAAAAGACGTGCGTTACTTATTTAATAGTACATAATAGTAGCTTATTGTCGTTCTATTGCGCAATGTACGTAAGTACTTAGGAACGGACGATAAAATTTAAGTACTTTCGGTTTTTTGATTACCTCAATAGTTCTTAATTCTTTTGTTTCTTTTGATATGTAGTGACAATGTTTTACGTAAATCTTTCATATGATTTATTATGTTCTTTGTTTGTCAAACCTTTATTTATTAATCACAAACTTATACATTCAAACTTTCGAATGACTTGCATCCTCCAAACTTTGTCTGCATCAGCCTATTAAAATGTCACTAAATTTCTCGAATCTCCTGAATGGACTTTGTGCCGTTGAACAATAACCTCACCAAGTACAATATCATTTGTTCATCCAAGAATGTACATAACAAGATGTTTTTTTCCTATCCTTCATTTTATTTCTATATTCATCTTTATGAGTCATAAGGTCGTCGTAACGATGAAAGTTGTATAGGAAACATTAATTTCCTTCTGCAATTTGTCTCTCTTCACTTTCCACGTTGATGACCGTTGATGCCCAGCTGTAAATAAAAGAAAACACCTTATGAGCTTGTTTGTAATTTTACATGATTTATATGTTTCGCGTATCTTTTTACTTGGTGTTTTATTTGAACGACATAAACTTGAATTGCTTCTTGTGTTTATTTATTTTATGTGACACAACTACAGCTTATTACGACTAGATTACATTGAAATGATATAAAACAGAACAAAGCCAATATAGTTATCTAATTACATGCGAGAGTGAGATGTAGATACTCATGAATTTAGTGTGAGCTGTTCAAAAACTAGTACACTAGCTAAAGTAGTGTTGTGTAATATATTTAAATGGCATACTTTATGATTTTTGTTTATTAGACAATTTTCTTACGTTGTGCTAACATAAATTGGTTTCTAAACTTTTAAGCAACGAAGGAACGAGCAATAACACGTGACGTCATTATGATTATATTGGGGAAACCTATTAGGCCCGTGTTAATAACTATCTCATATGCTGGATCGATAATTAAGCTCTTATTCAACCGTTCTTAGTAATATAAAATATCACTTGAGTACATACGCATTAAAGATTATGCTCCATTAGAATTATCAAAATTTCTACTCATTAACAAGCATTACCTAGCACTTGAGGAATGGTTCTAGATCGTTATCAAGCCCTAATCAAAAAAATACAGTGTCTTGCTCAATTGAGATGTTATTATACAATGTGCCGGTGTTTATAAACAGGTGTTTGAGTGTCGTTGTATTTAGGGGCTGGATTTATTTATTAGTAAGTATCTTACACAACCTGATCGAAATATTTTGAAGGGTCACATCACGATATTCGGATGCACTTTGGGCCCGATTTTGGATTCGAAGCATTTCATGGTACATCCGCCCAAAATGAAGTTAAAACGATTATCGTTTCTTTGTATTTTGGATTTTAGATCTCTTCATCTTATCGTATCGTGTTGAAAGGATTCGCCTTTCGACGTAAAGTACTCGCCGATTGTTGAAAGTAATGGTCTCGGATTTCAGGTAAGTCTACAGAAAATCTGGAAGACCTCTTCGTTTAACGTCGTTCCGTCCTCATCCGCTCAGTAACGTTGTCACAAAGTAAGGAAACATCATATAGGAGATTTTTTAATTTTCAAGTAACAAATTTTTTTGAGATTGATAATTAAGTAATCTTACGATGACCATGACCAAAGCAAGAAACCAACGTTTTAACAATGTCATTTTTGACAGTCGCATAGTCTTTTTGTTCGGGTTGTATCCAAAAAATCCAAGATTCTAATGAAGCCATTTATTTTCACGGTTCTATCATGCACGTTTTTCACACTAAATAAAACGTTAGATAATCCAGACATAAAAATCGATCTGCACTTTCTAACATTTATGGCATGAGAAATAAATGTTTTAACAGTATTGTGTAACGTCGAGATTGTCATTTTGATGGTAAAGTAAATCCGCTGATGCATTAATCGGCATTCACGTATATCGACGGTTTGAAGTTAAAAGGCTATTGATACTTAGGTTAATTGTGATAGACCTTCTAATATTATCCACAGACCTTACTACCTAGATATTTAATATTTTGGTGACTTTGAAGACCTTGGTGGTCCTACTTCCCGCCCCGGTAGGACCTATTTGGGAACTTTTCTGAATTGGTACTGGTCTGAGTTTTCTCGGCTGTGTCTCGGAGTGAATTCCGTTGCTCTGGTTCTAATAGTACAAGGAATTTACAGCTTTGCGACCATGCATTTCATGTGACATATTATTATTATTTACAAACTAAATGTCGCTTAGCCCGTTTACGTTTTAACCGTGGTTACATACACGATATTTTTATTTACAGATGCAGACAAAATGAAACTTTAATAGATCTGTTCGATCAGTATAGACATACAGGTGTAATCGTTAAGTGTACCCAGACGATTATACCGATAGTAATGATAGCCTCTTTACGAATTTCGGTATGGAAGCATTAACACGTTAAAATTTGGATATTTCTAGTTCTAGTTTTGTTGTCAAAAAGTTATTGATGTGTTTTATTATTTAGGTAACGTACTTTGATATCACAGCCCTGCTGATTTGCAGTAGTAATTGGTAGGAGCCAAGGAACGACAAGATTTAGTAGTATTTCGTTAATTAAAAAATGGCTTGCTCCTTGTGAAAGAGTTCGTCCAGGATAGAACTGCCACCTTACCTATTTCTGCTGCCAAGCAGTAATGTCAGCGTTGCCGTGTTCCGGTTTTTAAGGGTAAGGGTGCTGGTGAAATGACAGGCACTTGGGACTTGTCAACTTATGTCTCAGGATGACGGGCGCAGAGGTAGTGCGCCTAAGATCTTTGCTCTTTTAAAGCTCTGAGTGGCACTGTAACTGTTATGGACGGAGGTGTAGCTTACCAAGCACGACTCGTTCGTCCCGTCACTTGAAGTCGTAAAAAAAGACTTTTCGAGCTTTTTATATAAAATATCTATTTTATTTAATAAAATTTAAGCGTGTATCTACACGCTTGGCCACAATCACACCTGATGCCAAACGACGACACGGCTGACGTTGATACGTATTTATCTAACGAACGCCTATTCAGCCTTGCCTTGAATAGCCTTCAATTGTATTTTTGGGAAACATAGACGTGTATATGCATTAGGAAGAAGCAAATCGCTTCGTGCGAATTGATGGTATTGATATAAGGAAGGTGTATCCTGGACTTTCTGGCCGACCAAAAGAAGAACGGTAATGGTTGAACTGAATAGAAAGCTCCTTGCAAAAGAAGTCCGTTATCTACCCAGGATGCTGCGAGAGGCCATTGTAATTAAAAAGCATCCTAATTTCAACAGGGAAGATGGTTTCTCCGTACCACCAGTTTGGGATCCAGTATTTCCTCTAATGAAAAATCCCAAACAGACATAAGACTGCAGTACTAATTAATATGTTTTAGTTTATTCTAATTTCTATTAATAATAAATAATAAATTGAACTTAATAAAAATTCATTCAATAAAATAATTTGTAAAACTTACTACAGCGTAAATTGGAATGTTTTCTTTGTAAAATTAAAAATAAGGTATTTAATTAATAACTATTGTAAATATAGTGAAAAAATAGGGTGGTTTGCATCAATATTAGACATAACTGGTTGAAGACTGTACCACCTCAGTCAACCGTGACCATAGGACCTGTAAAGGGCCCGAAACGTCGGTTTGTTTGAAAAAACAAATATACGCGATTTAAATCCGGAAAAATAGTTTCATTTCCTGAATAGAAAAGTTATCTACGAAATGTATCCGATAGAAAACCGACTTCATATGATTAGTCTGAGAAAGTCTCATAACGATTAAAGTCGTATTAAGGGTGCAGTACCATTAGCGACATTGTTACTTTGTAATTAAGGGTTACAATAATTGGTCATCTTGTGGTTTGCTGTATTGATTCACACGGGGCAATTGATGTTTTCTATGTCATGGCAGCGTTAGATTTACAAGAGATTCTCTACTAAACCTACAAAGATTGGACAGAACCAACTGCACCATTCCGTATCAAGCATGTTCCACAGCCTGGGCACAGTTGTCTTGCTGAAGTGAAATTTTATAGAGTAATAATGAGAACAGCGTATATAATAGTGAGATCTATTCCTGTGGAACTACAAGCTAGTAGGATGTAGCTCTGAAAAAAATCATGTTATTAAAGCCACGGGAAGATGGAGGGTGGGTCTTAGTGCCACTGCCACTAATACTTCTACTCTACTGTGGCACAACCGTTATGTTGCACGAAAGAAATGTGTTCTTTTAACCGACTTCAAAAAAAAGGAGGAGGTTCTCAATTCGATTGTATTTTTTTGTATGTATGTATGTATGTGTAACTCAAAAGTGGTCCCATTTAAATTTAAAGAAAATATTCCACCCTAAGAGGTAAATTAGGTGATGAATCCGGTTTCGCGTAGTTTCCGGTAACCGATTTCAATAAAACTTGGTAAATAGATGTAATTCCACGCACTTTTGATGTCGGTTTTTTTAGTACTCTGATTGAGATTATTTGTTAGTCCGATATAGTGTCGGTCTGTTGGGTAAAGGCTTCTTCTTTGAACTTCCTATTCTCTCTGTCCGCTGCTATCAGCGGCACTCATTTAAGAACGCGTCTCTGTCATCCCGCCATTTCCCCCTGGGCATGCCACGCCATCGACGGCTATATTGTGACACCCACTGAGTAACAATATTATACTCTTAATACCGTACTAACAAATTAAGAAACCATTATATTACAAAGTATCCTAACTAAAGCTGTCATTTAATACCCCCATTAACTTGATGGCTTTTTTTTTATTAACTTATTATGCAAATTTCACTTTACCACTGTTATTATAGGCAACAAAGAAAATTTCTTGCATATCATTACATTCAATAACCCTGTAATTTTACGCTTTTCACAAACTATTGTATTGCAGGTGATGTAACAAACAGAAGACTAACAAGATAAATTTTGACCCTTGATTGTTGCGAAATTGCCAGATTCATTAGAGAGATAGAAAAACTAGTGTCTGAACTGAACATAATCGGGGAAAAAAAATCTGATCAACTTCGCTGGCTAAGATATGTGGAAAGAATGGGAGATAATCGAGCTGTCAAAAGAATGTATATGGAGCAACCTACGGGTCATCGTCCAGTGGGCCGTCCAAGATATCACTGGAAGGATGAAGTCGTCAAAGACCTAATGGAACTGAATGTGTCCTAATGGTAGAAATTGGCAAAAGACCGAAAGAAATGACGTACTTTGGTGTCGGAGGCCAAGATCCAATTCGGGTGGCTAAGCCGGCGAAGAAGGTAAGTAAGTGTTGTTGCGAAATATTTCTATGCACATATTCATGTTTAAAAAATTAAGAACCGAGTCGGTTAGGTATTGGGTATCCTGGGCTCCTGGCCTCTACTGTGCCCAACATATTAAGCGCACCATATCTTCCACATCCAAATTCTGTCTTAAGAACCAATAACATTTTTTTATTTGACATCTCCAATAAATAAAACAGCTTCGATACAGCTATATTATTTACTTTTTGAATAGTATTCTACTTACACAACAAGAAAATTGAAGTCGTCATTTAATGTCACTATTTCAAAGACCAAAGGTAAATTAAAAAAATTTAATTGATTCACTTTGCAAGATCCGGAATGGTAATAAAATATTAAGCAAATTTTTTACAGTCTTTAACAGATTTCTCCTCTTAAAAGGTAACATAGCCGGAGGTAAATCGAGCTTATACGCGTAGATGAGTGAATTAATCATACAGTTTAAATTTAATTGTAGTGAATATAACAGTTTATTATTTCAGGAAGAACTAAGCGTCAAGTTTTATGAGAAAGATTGAAGCGACAGTGATTATTTGACGCTGACACGCTGACTTGCTATGTGTGTTTGGTCGGTTTTCGGACCTACGCACGCGAACTGACAGAGACGATGGGTTCATGTTGTTTTATCTACGAGTACTGCTTGACGTCAGTAACTGACAGACTGATTTATTAAATAAAGTCCCAATAGTGATCCTCTGTTTCATTCAGAAGGATTGACTTTAAGAAATATATTTTTGCCAATATAACAATTGAGTTTCACGATAGATGAAAAATTGCAATGTATGTACAAAGATGTTTTTAACTCTAGTTTTCGATAAAACTTCTACTACCTCTCAGGAACTTTATTAGTTATATGTTATTTCAAAAATATCATCACCTTGTGTAGTTGAAATTCAGAACTTCTGGAAGTAAATTTTTATTGAATTGATATTCAATAATTTTTTTGTGAAATTACTGCTATAGTTTGTTATAATTGTTAATATAAAGATCGAACACTTAGAAAAAAATCATTCCGTGGCATAGTTGGCATAGCGTCTGACACGGTTTGCTAGAAGACGTCGGTTCGAATCCGGCCGGATCGAAGGAATTTTTTCTAAGTATTCGATCTTTGTATTAATAATAATACGTGCAAAGTTTAAAATATTTATAAGTTGCCATATACATATTTTACTTGTCAGTATGCTACAGGATATATCACGAAGAGTATGCGATGGAATTGCACGATTTGATTTCGCCTTCCACTTTCTATCACCCAGGGACTAGACGTAGGTTTTTTCCACTCCCATGTTGTGGATATCCAAGGATTCGCACGAAGCCAATTTGAGCCTTTACAAGGCGAGAGTGAAAAAAATTAAATAACTTTCAGCCCTTTGCCTGTGTATCTGATCTGTCTATGGCATCGTAGCCCCAAAGGAATGGACTGAGCAGTTTTTTTATTTCAAGACAGGTTTAATCGGGATAGTTCTTTACTTTTTTGGTGAACATCTGGCCAGCTGTATAATCCCATGCAAAGTGGTAAAAACTGAAAGTAGGCAATTCGCGTGTCTTTATGTTTTATCCGTTTTTTTATCCACAATACGTAGTGTTATTTTGTTCTAGTGTACCAATATTGTACCTTCTGTGTATCGTGGAGAAATAAATGTCTTTTTATATAATTTTTTTTCTAATTCTTGAACGACGTTCAAATTTATCCGCTCACGCGATACATGCAGCTTTTGCGGCAGGATTTGCGATGTATTACTGCATTTTATTTGAGATGTTTTTGTTGGTAGTACGGAGGGTATTTATTTAGCAATGCAGAATAATAATTTTTATTTATAAAAACTTGTATTTAAACTGAATGCTTTTCTAATTTGCGAAACCAAATAGCCGCCATTTTGCGGTAGGAGGAGCGCATCGCGTGAGCGGTTATACACGATGCGTAGATGGCGGGTTAACCTAGACGCGTTCTTGACCGTCTGGCCGGTTGTGTGTCTGAGAGAAGTCCAAGAGCCTTTACTCAGCAATGGGATATTATGCAGTCTAATTCAAAATAAATGAGTCACGACTCAAGCAAGACACTTCTAAGGAAAAAGTTTAAGACATCATTATAGTAGACCACTGGCCCAATACAGGTTAAGAGACTTGATATACTTACAGAAAAAGTCTTATTAAAAATATTTTTGATAAGACTTTTCCGACATCCACTTCTATAGTAGGGATTGCGGTGGTAGCCCACTGAGAAAAGCAGCTACTTAATTGAGCACTCTTGTGGCGAGATGTCGATACTACGTCGATAATACTGAATAGTGAAGGGATAAATCGTCATTAAACCTACATATCGATGGACTTAGGAAAAATAGTGAAGTCCCCAATCCGTGTGGCTGAGACTATCGGTAAACCTTAAAGAAAACTCGTGTCCATCCCTGGAAAGTATAACGGGTTGATAATGATGATTAAAACAATAATATAATATGGTAAAAGAAGTCGTCGAAAACATATTCCGTCTTAAGCCATTGAAATGTTAAATCTACACGACGCCATATTATAAAGATAACAAGCACGAAAATGCAATCAAAATATGAAAATATCGGAAAACGCTATCCAATTTCTTGCTCTCTTTCCTTCATGTTAACTTTCGTTTTTAAACGATTAAAACTCTGACATATAGAAGAAACATCTAGGGCAAACAACTCACGACTTGAAAAAGAATAATCATAAAAAAATATGGACATCACGAAGTTAAGTTTTGAGACACTGCCGGTGAATAATTAGAAAATACAATAATTTGGAGAAATTCGTTATTAATCACATACGTGATAAGTTTACTTAAATTTTTACATTTCCGAAAAATTTACGAACTAGTTATTATTATAGTTATGCAAAAAGATGATTACTCGAATGTCGTTGGCAAATTTCTATATTTTCTTTTCTTTATTCTATAGAATGAGGGAGAAAAGAAACAAATAAAAAAGAACAAAAAACATAAAATAATAAAAATAGACAAATATACAAGTAAGATATCATCGTTTGTCACGTGATGTGTCGAAGTGTCGTTTGATAAGAATTATCTAGTAATGTAATCCTTATTGCTTTTTTATGTACTACAATTGCATTAGTTCCTATATATGCGACGAAATGAAATAATGCATTAAATCTTAAGTTTGTAAACGCATTATTCATTTATAGAGAACGATTGCTTCTCCATTGAGAGAGTGATGGGTTGAACCCTTGTGGTAGCATGTATAGTAGCTATACCTCTAGAGAAAGGCGAAGGAAAACATCGTCATGAAACCTGCATCGAAGAATGTTCACATGCCTTAATAGTTTGATATTATCTAAACCCTCACCTCAAATTTAATTTGGGTTAATGATGCTAATGATTCATGTATTAACAAATTAAGATCTAGCATTGTTGCAATTTTGGCAACTAGAAGAAGAAAACATTACTTAGAGCAAGACCATTACGTAAAAAGAGTGCCGATAATTTATTTTAAAGTGACAGTATTTGGAGTATACTTTTTTTGTTAATTTGTAAAAATACTTTTTATTCCATAATTCAAAATATAAAACCCACACTGCCAGTAATTACACGTTAGGTCTATAATTCATTGGAACCTACAATTACGTTCCCATAGGAACACCATAACTTTCAAATGATTATATACAACACCACCTTCAATATGAAATTCACTGCATCCACACTTTTTACACATACCTATATCTACAAACTTTCAACCCAGCCTTCTTGAGAACACACTCAATCTGGTCGAGGTATGTACGTAGAGGTCAACCTGTCCATGTTTCCTTCCATATTCGCGCTTCAAATTAGTATCGTTATTCTACTAACGACCATGGTCAAGCTAACTTTTCAATTTTAGTTACTAGTTTAGTTAGTCATCGTTCACACTTCAGAAACTTCTCCTGTAACATTGTTCCTCATTCTGTCCCTAGAATTTACACTACACATAGCTCTTATTGCTATAGTATTCACCCTACTTTCAAACTTCTACCATACCCAACTTTCATAACCGTACATTAGGGTTGGAACCAGCTTGCCGAAATGATAGTCTGATACGCGTTTAGTTTTTTAAAAAAGAAATGTGGGAATATTTTCGAGAAATCGCAATTTACCTTTAACGAAACGGAACGCCGATATGGATAAAGATTAAACGTATATTATAATGATATTATCTTTCTACGGTATGTGCATTTTGATCTGCTCATTTTCATAGTATTTGATGCGTTATGGATAGAAAGAAAATTGCTCTCAAATCTAGTAATGGATAGGCATCCATCTGTAGGAAGATACTGTCTTAATGCACTAGTAAAGGTAACTATATCACGTTATTAAGGCTACCTGATATTTGGATAGTAGCTTTCTGTTTTCAGGTCTAAGCTCAAGTTAGACTCAGTAGATAAGATAAATGACCAATGCAAAGATTAGTTGAAACTTAAAGCTTGATCGATTAACACCAGATGGGATCAACTCAAAACACTTTGTTTGATCAATCTAGAATATCTGGATTGTTTGAGAGACTGATCGATCAATTTGTTCAATTAAGGAAGTTTCACTACCGCTTTTTTGTTATTTAACGTATTATTTTTAGTTTTGTTTTCATAATATAAAATATCTACAATGTTTTTTGGGATTTTAACTTTATTTTACACGTTCAGACCGGGAACAAAATTACCATTATTCGCTGCCCGGTGGGAAAGATTCTCACATAGCTACCTCATTGGGTGGTACATCATTGCTCCATCAACCAAAAAATGTGCCGGGGCGGGGTACGCCACCGATGTATACGGGCGCTAATCATGCTTTATATCTTTCTAAATAACCTATTATCTTTCAGTTCTGACTGTTCTAATAAAATAAATCAAAAATAATTAACAAAATACACTTCTAGTTCTTCCAAATAAATACTTTTTTTAACTGTGATTTTTTTAAATATCAGACTCCATAGCTACACTATGAACATTTGACTGTTGCACAGGGCGGGAACGTTAACTTTAAGCACTTTCTCTCAAGGCGTCGTGGGTTTCTTAGTATAATAAAAGTTAAGTGTCGTGTGACATGTGTGACCACCGGTGATACACTACACCTGATGGACCAGCAGTCCGTGCTCCACCGTTGGTACACGCCGGTCTGAACGTGTTAAAGTAACACGCGTTTCACCAGATGAATGAGTATCTTCTATAACAATTTAATATCCCATTGAACGGTTATAACTATATATACATTCATCACTAGATTACTCCAATCGGTCCAAATTACTTGTCCAAGGGTCTATAAACTCTGCAAGCCATCATTCCTTTCTCCTGCGGTGAAAGGATGCATTGTATGCACCATGCAGCTCTGACCTACTTATTGCCACTTTCTAAGGACCACAATAGCTTATAACCCGTAATTTATGTAAAAAATTATTGGAAAAGGATATGACAGAGAAAGTTGTGATGAAATGCATTGTGATTCTAATGGGGGACTACCACTATCACGCCTTAATAGAACCCGCTTAGATTTCAAAATATAAAAATATTCTGTCAAATTAAACGTTTCGCTAGCCATATATCGTCAGTGTCAATGCAGCGGTTGAATGGAAACCTTTATTACATGAATTTGAGTTCTAGATTTAATTATGCGATATCTAAAATGCTCCACCGGTTAAAGTTGTCGTCAGATTATAAAAAAGACAAAATTATCCAGTCAAACTCGAATATTACCAAAAGAGTAACAAGAATATTTGGTTAAATTTCTGATGCTTGTCTCACTAATGATAATAAACTACTTTAGGAGAAAAAAAAAAAATTCTCGGTCGAAAATCGGATCATTTTCGTCGACTTGGAAGGTAATCATTTTATATATCCTTGAATATGTAATAATGTTATTACGACTTCAAATGAAGTAGTGCGAATAATCGTAACAGCAACGAGATTCCATCTTTTTAATTATAAATACCATTTAAGTCTTTACCAAAGGGCTTCTCTCATCTTGATTGAGTAAACAGGCTTTTGTTATCGTCATTGATTTCTGTTCTTTGTTATTTTAGATTTACTTATTGCTATTTCGCTTTGTCATTCTAAAACATGGATGCTATCGGATGCTTGAGTTGTTTGTTTTGATTTCTTTTTTAATCTTTACGTTTTTTCAATCGATTAACTGCCTTTTTTCTTCATCAAAAACTCAGTGTCCTATTATATTTCTTTTTTAATTTAGTCAACCGTTCGTTACAGTTTCGGTAAAATGTTTATTGTTCCATTTCCATGGGTAGGTATACATTCTTTTAACAATTTCTTGATATTTTCGAGGCTTATAGTTAAAGAATAATTTCACTACAATGCTACATATAAGCTAAGTATTTTTAGTATAATTTCTCAGAGACCGTACACTATGTTTTATAGAAAAAACTAAAATAATTTAAAGAGAGTTACTTTCGAATAGCTAGTTCTATTTACGTCTCTTGAGGTATCCCGCCATTCCTCTACTTATGGTGAATGCTAGGGTGACGTAATTCAATTAACGATTAAAGAGAGAAAAGGTGCACTCTCGAAAGCTACTGTTTGAGAATTGATGGTAGCTACATCAAGATATTATCTACCATTGACGAGCGGTCGTCACAACATGATTCTTAACGGTTTGCTTAAGTAATTTATTCATCAATTAATAGTAGATAATGAACAAACAATATCTTGTGTTGCAGAAGCGTACCTTCTGTATCGGCTTCCCTTCTTTTATTTGCCACTCTTTATCACTGTTATCTACCTATAGTATACAGATTACGGAAATATGATTCGACATTAACAAATACATTTTTAATAAACTATATCAAGAGATTCTTTGCCATCTTGGATTTAGAAATATGTGCTATATTCGGAATGAGCAGCCCTTAATACCTTGAAAACGACACCCAACTTGTAGTGGGTCCATTTACTATTTCAATCACTTTGGCGCGATTTATATAGAATTTAATTTCTTAGTTATGTACACATGTGAATATTTCGAACCAATACATCTCGTTAACAATGAAGGAAAACATTGTGATGAATTCTGCATATCTAAGAAGGTTCATAACCCTTAAAATCCTTTCAGTAGCAGTAGAGCTCCTTGTGAAAGAGTTCGTCCAGGGAAACACTGCCAAATTACCTATTACTTCCGCCAAGCAGTAATGTGACCATTACTGCGTTTTGAAGGGTAGGACTGCTGGTGAAATTACAGGCACATGGAACTTGTCAACTCAGCAGCTCCCTAATATTTGCGTTTTAAAAGTCTGAGTGGCACTGCAACTGTTATGGACAGGCGTGTCGCATAGTACCAGGCCCACGAGTTGTTCGTCCCGTCATTTCATACCATAAAAAAAAAGTGTATTCCCAGTATTAATAGTGCATTCCCAGCTACAAATTTGAACCAATTTAGTACAGACAATTTGTCACCACATTCACAGTAATCATTAAAATATGGAAGAGTCCTGTAAGTATACAGTCCATGCCATAATTTTTTATTCTACAGTGGTTTCTCGCTCCATGATCACAGATTGACAAATTATGACAACGAGGCGTGATAAGCAACCTGTAACTAATGCTAATCGTCTAGTGAATAACCACGGAAGTCTTTAAATTTCTATTACTTTAAGTCTCCATTTGAATAAGCTTTTTAGTGATGTTAAAAAGTAATAGGTGTTAAATAAATGACGTCCCATTGTAGAAATGTCCATTAGCTTAGTTTTGCTGTGTGAACGTAAATGACAGAATCACACATTAAATTTAAAGATTCTGTAACGTATAGCAATATGAAAGCAAATGCAGTATATAAATTTGGAGCCTTTGTTTGTGTATACGGATGGACTGATCTCATATCGGATTTTTTTTATTTAAAAGCTGATTTAGCCGTTAGCTTTTAATGATCCCGATGAACATTTGTTTAAATATCATTAGTTTGTCCTCGATTAGTGTAGGGATCTCTGTCATAAAATTAATATTTGTTTTACTTTCAACAGTTCGTTCAACTTAAAATTTGTTATACTATGTTAATCCGATGATATTACATCGATATGGTAATTTTGACCCGATGCTTCTATTAGCACTACCAATTACTGTAGAATTGTCGTATTTGGTCTCATTTTAGTTTCGACGAGATGTTAGCCTACAGTTAGTAACTATACTGACTTTTAGGAGTACACTGGTTTTTAGTGGGATTTTCTAAATGTTAACACATTCGCGCGAGTTACGTATTGTGCCGCCCTAAACATTTATAAGTGATATAGAACAACGTACTATTGCGTCGTTTAATCGCTATTTGGCCATACAAAATCTTAACAATGACGTCATTGCTACCCAACATATCAAAATATTGAACCTTTTGCGTGTACATTATAAAATTTTTTCGGGATAAGTAAGCACCCTAAGCACTACTCAACATACCAATGGTTGGTTGGCATACACGCACGTCTGCGGGCGTCATTCTTGTTAATTTAATAGTCTGTAGAAGGAACGTTACAAACGTTTGTATTCTTATTATAAGAAAAATATCTGCCACAGCCCATCAAGCGGAAAGAAAAATATCTGCCACAGCGCATCAAACGGAAAAAGCACGGTGCTCGTTAATTTAAACGTTATTCTAAAATATTATTTTATAAATCAAGCCTCCGGTGATTTTAGTCAATCTTGCAGTTATTTCCGCCAAATTATAAATTTATCTGTCCAACGGGAAACAATGCTAGTCTTGATCAAAAGAGATCAAGATGCCCAAGGCGAGGCTATAAATGAAATTTTCTCCCGTTAACAAAAAATATTAAAGGTGGGCTATTTTTATACATAATGAACATTTTCAGTAAATTGCGTAAAACAGCCTAGACATGTAAAGACATGGGACATGTAAAGAGCCAGAAACGTTAGTTTGCTTGAAAAAACAAATAATCGCGATTGGACCCGTAAAATTAGTTTCAATTCTAATGTGTAGCTTTCGCGAAAAGAATTTGGTATGTTTAGTACATTACTTCCTCTACTTAATGCTATGTAAATATCGTAGATATAATATAGTAGATATAAGATACTTTATATAAAATTCCATATAGACTAGAACTAATTTGTGTTCTGGATACAGTCCTTAGGTGCTATTATTTCCAATCATCAAAAGGGTTACCTTCAAAACAATAATGTTTTTCAGAGTCATTGACGTAAATTCCATATCAAATTTATGATTCTTGTTTGTCGTTATGATTGTAGTTTTTATTCCAAATAAATAATTTTCCTGTTCAATAGGTGTATTAAGCATATTGCTACCGCTTGAAAATGTCAGGCTTTTACACCAGTCGTGATAGTTTTGGAGCATCACTGGTATAATTTTACTCGAATCACCCGTACATTTAATTAGTTCAACACGATCAATTGCAAATTTATGAATTATCATAACGCTACATCAACTCATTTATATGTTCCACTGGAAGACATGATTCCCCAGTTCCTTTTCCTTTCTTTCCTTCTTCCTTTTGCTACCCCAATGTGGGTTGGGGACTTCACACGTTTTCCATGAGTTGTGAATCTTATTCAACTTGTAGGTTTCAACACGATGTTTTCCTTCACCGAAAAAACTAATGATAAGTTCAAATTAAATTTCGTTTTTTTATTAGACAACATCACATACATTGCTCTGATCCCAAAGTAAGTAGCTAAAGCACTTGTGTTATGGAAATCCGAAACAACGACGGTACCACAGACACCCAGACCCGAGACAATATAGAAAAGTTAGTTTTCTACACTGACCCGGCCGAGGACCGAACCCGGGTCCTCAGAGATGGCGACACCATGGGAACCGGTGTGCAAGCCACTTGACCACGGAAGCCGTCAAATTTCGCGCATACATTCCGAGAAACTCAGAGGTACAAGCACGGATTTGAACCCACAGCGTCTGCTTGAAAAGCGGTAGGCCAAACCATTAGGCTGCCTTGGTTTTAAAATGTCTGATAAAGCGCAGCGATACGAAAATTTATTATTTGCGAAGAAAAATTGTCTACGACAAATGACTTTAATGTAACCGGTCATCTCAATCACCAGGTACCATGTTATTCTCAATATAACGAAGTTTTCAAATCCTAGAAGTTTAACTACTAATAATACACGTAATTGTGCAACATTTTATCTTTGCTCTACAACCGGTCGACCTACAACTTCCTATAAATAGTAAGGCTAACTTAAAGTAAAAGTACTGAGCCTATGGCAGCCTAAACGTAGGACGAAAGTAACTGGGCTCAAAGTAAAAGCTGGCATTTGAGGCTAGGCTAGAAGCTTCCAAACACTACATTAGTATTAAGAGGATCGATATTGGGAATGTGCAATGCAATACATTTGAAAAGACTTAACCGACTTCTGAAATTGAAACCACGAATGAGATTTTGAAATGTACAAGATTACGTAACTGCTTTTCTTGATTATGACAATAATGAGCAATTCTTATATTTTTTTATGATACTAAGTAACCTGCACGCACTTGATGGTAAGCGGCACGCCTGTCCATAGCAGTTCCAGTGCCACACAGAGCTTTAAATCGCAAAGATCTAAAGGGACACTGCTACTGTACCCATCACCTTGAGACATACTTGGTCAAGTCCCAAATGCCTGTAATGTCATCGGCACCTTTGCCCTTCAATCGGAATGGTCAATGTGGTAGTACTTTCCTGGACAAACACTTTCACGAGGAGCTCTACTACTACGTGTTCTAAAAATACACTCAAATTAAGAGTTGTCAAGTCTATTTTGGTTGAAATAACTCAATGTAGGTAACGAAACGCATTGTTATATCCCTTCAGTGTCAAAACGATGTCTACGTTAAAAGTCAGATTTATATCAACGAATGAATTACTACGCTGTCGACCTGTCTCATTTCAAAACAACTTCGGAACAACCCAATGTCTGGCGCCTTCCATCAAAGTTGCACGTGGAGCACCTCAACGACCCTCAGGTCGACATAAGTCTATCGTGAGATTCGTCTGAGATTTATAAAATGAACTTTGACTTCGACTATTTTTTTAGAATTAGAAAAAACGTAAACACGTCAACAAATAACAGTTACACATGTAACGTCATGAGATTTGATGACAATGGCGCGATAATGTTATTATTTTATAAAAAGTTTCCGTTTAATGTTTGTAACCTATGCTTTTTAAGTTTTTATAGTGCACGTTTTTTGTAAGAAATTAAGTATATTTTAAAGTGAATGTTACGAATTAAAGAAACACAATAATCACATAAATTTAGTCACTATGTATGAGAGAGAGAGAATTTTATTTCACGTTTCGTGACTTGTTCTTTATCGCACCGGAATGGGATCCTTAATAATAAGTGATACTCTGATTGTCGTAATTCTATACATTCCACTGTCGGGTTCATGTGGACTTCACACAGTTTCCGAAGTTTATAAAACCTTTTTCGATATGCAGGTGTCATCATAAAGTTTTTTTCTTAGTGAGAGGTATTTCTACTATATAATATTTCCAAAAATACATAATTTACAAACTAAAGCCGAAGCTAATTTACCTCAGGGACTCGAAACGTAGTCCTCTTAATTGAGAAGCAATCGTTTCTGAAATCAGCAACTCTCCTAATGTCATGTACAATTATTTATTATTTAATTCCAAATTGTTTAACAACCAGTAGTTTAAAAAAACCTAAATTTAGACAGCCGTATAGTAATTTGATATCATCCTGAGTGCCTTTTAACCAACTTCAAAAAAAGGAGGAGGTTCTCAATTCGACTGTATGTTTTTTTACGCGATAAAGGCGCAATTCAAGGCGTTTTTCTCTCTCAATATACTTTGAGTAGTGAGAACCGATTTTTATTATCTCCTGTGTCAAGTCCTGTTTAGTGGCAAACGAGGGGATATTTCAATAAATCTCGGCAAATAGATGTAATTCCACGTATTTTTAGTACTCTGTACTGAGATTATTATTATACCAAGTGGCATGGTGGTAAGCGACACGCCTGTCCTTAGTAATTGCAGTGCCACTAAGAGCTTTAAATCGCAGTGCTGGCACTGCTTTCGTCACCCTAAGATGTAGGTTGACAAGTCCTGTATGCCTGTAACTTGACCAGCACCCTTACCCTTCAAAACCGTACACCGTCACATCACTGCTTGGCGGCAGAAATAGGTAAGGTGACAGTACTTCCCTGGACTAACTCTTTCACAAAGAGCTACTAAGCCTACCTTAAATTGCAAAACCTTAGCCGTATCAAATGTTTCACTTAAAATGTACACTGTATAGGCAAAAACCACAAAGTCCCTCTAAAAAGAAAACCGAGCCTCATTTTCGGTTGTTTAGCTTTGCACCAACCACCACGAGCTTCACAACTGGCTGCCCTGATCTTAATCACATAACGACTGTCACTGAGCCACGCAATTACCCAGTACTTAAAAACAAAACAAAACCCAACCATAACACAGACGAATAAGGTTCAAAGATTATGAACTATAAGGTAATCGTCGCCATACTTTGCCGCTCCGGTTTACATGACAAGTTAACCTTTGTATCTTTTGTATGTTTACTAGGATCTAGAAAATTTGTTCTAGATCTATCATTAAATTGATATAGTTTGGTTTTGGTAAGTTGAGTTAGGGATTGGAAATTGAAATCGAGAAATCGATTTTCTAATACAATAAAATGTTATTGAAAATCGATTCACAATAATTGCCGGTTGACTAATTACAATTTTGTGCAGTACAAATCAATATTACATGGCATTCAGCGAATCATCATCAATTAGTCTCGGTAATAAAAAAATACTACAACTACGGACTTTTAATATTGTAAAGTAGATGTATAATGGTTACTATAAATTAATTCTTATATGCTGAGAATGTTCATATTTTTTTACTTCTACTGTGTCTAGTTACAGGTAAAACAAAAACCTTACTTTATAAGACAATAAGGTGCATACTACGATCACTTCCGTGTATGCAATAAAATACGTGTTATAGGAAAAGCGCAACGTTCAATTGTTTTGGTATCTCTACCAAATGAATAAACAATTTCAACGACGTCATTGCATTCCACTGCAATCACAACGCGGACAACACTTTACGTAAATTTAACGTATTTTAGCACTTTCATATAATGTCATACTTTCGTGCAGAATTTTTGTAATGTCATTCGTGAAATTACATACGAAGGAAAACTTGCTACAATTTTAGGCTTTTGTTTGGAGACACTGTGAGAATTTAGATAGTTTTTGTTTAATTATTTCAACGTGTTTATTAAGCACGATTGCGGGCTACAATTACTGATTTGTTAATGATAATAATGTAATAGGATTTTAAAGAATTCTGATTTAAGTGTATTCTGTCTAAATTCAGTGAACAAAAAAGCTTCGTTCGAAGTTTTTCTCAGTAAAATTGTACGCAGCTTAGTAGTTAGTCGCGAAAATACTTAGTGTCACTTTTCCTGTTTATATTAACTTTACAGAACAGCGTAGAAATATAAATTTAAAAATTACTTACTCTTCGAATATTCCAAAATCGAAACGAAATAAAAAAAGTATTATGCGAAACTGACAACCACTCACAACACCATATTTTCCTTTTTTATCCAAAATGGAACGAATTTTTCGTATAAAAAAAAATGAATTTTCTTAGAAAAGAAAACAAAACTGTCATCGAAACGACTGCTTTACTCTGTACGAGTTAGTGTAATGGTCCACTCCAAGTGTGGCATTGAAGCCATGCTCTTACTATGCTATCATGCTTTCATTTTCAACCATTCCGCGTTTGCAATAAAGCATGAATTCAAAGTTTCTTTACCAAACATCTGTGATAAAGGTAAAAGTGAACAAGTGAACTTTTTTATAATGTTTGCATTGCGTATAAGTCACTTTTTTTTTAAATTCGATAACGCACTGGATATTGAGTGAAAGTAAAACCGATTTGTGCTAATTACCAAAAAGGATTAATATAGTGTGTCAACAATACATATGTTCTTTGACGATGTAATACAGGTTTATATTTTTTATCATTAAATTGTTGAACGCAATATATCTACAACGATATTGCACCAGGTTTACGTAACTCTAGTATTATACAAGTGCGTGTGCAAACATATGATACTGTATATGTATGAATCTCAAAGCCTTTGTGAAGTAAATATGTATTTTATTCTCATTGTGTTACATGGTGATCTATAAATTCAAATAGTAACAACATGACTCTATTAGGGCGCAGAAAATATAACTACAAAGTGATGTAAAAAGGAAGACAATGTAACAATTATTTTTAAAAAAGAACTATGTAAAAAAAATTACATAACATAAGTGGCTTTTGTACAGTAGATGCATAGACCTGCTCTCTCGGCTCACCTGAGTAAGTAATTTTCCGGTTAATTTTCTCTAACTTCGGCGACAATTTTTATTCTTCAAATATTGTAGAATATTATCATGGAGTCATATTTAATATTCGAGTGTGGTAGCTCAAAATATTATTCAATATTTAACGATAACTTACTGGAACACTTAATAATAAAAATTGTCCCGCAAAAATCCAAATATTCGTTCTACTCTCCAATTTTTTTTATTTGTTCACAAATCCTCCTACTACAGTCCAAATTGGTTAGTAACAAGAGAAGCTTATATCTATTTCAGCGTGCCTACATCTAAATAATTTTGTTAAAAACTTCGAAAAATAAATTCGTGCTTTAACAACATGAAAAGTAAATTTCTGCTAATCAGCACTCGGGCAAAATGGCGCATGTATGGCGAGTTATATCCTGCCGCCACAGTTATCAAGATGGAGTTTGGACTGGCCCGCAGCCTAAAGAATGAGCCTGTTGATGTGAAATCACGGAATGATTTACAAAAATCAAAACATAATTACGTAGAAAAAAATTTTCTTCCAAATATATATCGTAGTAAAATAATCGTACATCACAAATGAAAAATATAAAATAAAACAATAGAAACAATTCATAAATAACGTTTTGATAGTATTTTTGTTTGCACTGTCAAGGGCACATAACACTTTGGACGGTTTTTACTACAAGGAGGGAGCATGCCAAAAAAGTTTTGACATTGGCTCCGCCCAAATTTGTGAATCAAATATATGCCTGAAGATCGCGTGACGTGCGACAGGAGAAGTTGAATTTTGCGCATTAAAAGTACCAAATTCGTTTAAGCGGAATAACTCTAAAACTAAAGGGATTTAAAAAATCCGTAGTGACAGTTCTCGATCATGCATAAATATAATTAATTACATAATTTTTGTCCTAATAACCTGTAGCATTTCGAGGATGAATCGAAAAAATGTAAAAATTTGAGGTAATTTCGTGATTTTTATCTATCGAGGGAACTTTATTGTTTTATGTTTCTGATTAGTGTCTATGCTTGAATATATCGTGTAGTTACTCATGCAATATTTTATTTTTAACTTTAAAGTGGATATACCCCTCTAAAACAAATATGTGCCAATAGTACTAGAGTCAGAAAGTTCAGATCGAAACGTAGAGCCGTGAAATATGGGGTGCCTCAAGGAAGCATACTGGGCCCTCTATTATTCCTAACATATATTAATGATATGCCAAAATATTCTAAATATCCCGTAATATTATTTGCTGACGATAGCATAGTAATTTTTGAATGCTTGGATAATAATTACAAACACTATGAAAATGAAATAAACACTACTCTTAAAAATCTTGTAGCTTGGATGGTTAATAATAATTTAAAGATAAATTTAAATAAAACAAAAATAATGCATTTTAAGCAAAGATTGAGTATACCAGATATACATATCAAATATGACAACATTTGCCTAGAGAAAGTTGACACCACTAAATTCCTTGGAATAAGTATCGACGAAAACATGTCATTTCAATCTCATTCTCAGAACGTTTGTGCCAAACTCTACCAGTTCTCTTACGCCTTGTTTAAATTATCAAAAACAGTGGACCGGCAAACGAATCTTAAGGCGTATCATGGTTTCGTAGGGTCGACTTTACGATATGGAATCATATTTTGGGGCAACTCTAACTACAGGAACACAATATTTAGAGCTCAAAAACGATGTGTCCGAGCAATTTGTGGATTAAAATATACGGAAAGCTGTCGTCCTTTTTTTAAGTCTCTGAGACTGTTGACTTTTCCTTGCCTGTATATTCTTGAAATCTCTAGATTTGTCAAAATGAACTCTTATTTCTTCTCAGTTAGACCGACGGTACAAAATCGTCATTTACGTCCTAGACCACATTTATTAAGCACAAAGATCTGCAAAACAGCTCTTCTTAGAAGGAGTGTTGTTCAACTCGCACCGGTCATATACAATAAAATTCCTGATCGTATAAAATCACTTGAAACGCATAAGTTCCAAAATGTGTTGAGCAATTTATTAATAGATAAATGTTACTATGACATCAACGAATTCTTAAATGACACTATAACTTAATATTTTTCACCTGACAAAGCCGCTTGACTTTTGTAATTTAATTGTTGGAATGAATTAATTTGTTTTTTATTATATTCACTATTTTGGACATTAATAATTGATCTGACATTCTTGAATACTAACGATATTATAAACATATGTAATACTTTAAATATATTTCCTTTTTTTAATTGTAATTGTAATTGTGTTTGTATTATAATATTCATATACCAAATATACTTCCAATATGTTTGTATGCCAAATGTTTGGCCGGACACAGTGAAACTATACCTACTCATTTTGTACATGTCAACTTGCATATCTAACCTGTGTTTTCACAAATAAATGAATTATTATTATTATTATTATTAAAATCAAATCGAAGATTAGAAATTTTCCCTCTGCTCCCTCTTAAATAAGCATCAAATTTGACGTGCTCGAATCTGTACATTCATACAATTTAACCACTTCGTAACCTTGGTATAATAAAGCCACACATACATGCTTGTATCACATGGAAGTCATAAAAAAAATACGAACTACGTATTACTCGTATTTATATGATGATTTCAAGTGTAATTTGGTTACTTATGAAATAAAATTGATTTGACTTTGTCTTACACAAACGAGCTTCCGTGCTCTGTCTATACAATATTGCAATGATTACCTTATAATTGAAAGTATATTTTTTTAAAAGGGGGATTATATCATAATTAGTTTTGGTGGTAATTTTTTTCCAATTATACGTTTAGAACTTCAAAATGTAGTAAATCGATTACTTAATAAAAATAAGGTGGTATATAATTTACCATTATTTTATTAAGGTATAAGGTATCTTATAAAATTACAGTGTCGGTAATATATAAGTATTTAGGTAGACTTATGTGTATATATTTATGAGTATTTATATATTGACGTCATTTATTATACTTTATATAATCTATTTAGGTATATACCTATAATAGTTAATAAATAAATAATAAATAAATAACGCACATACTCAACATAGCCCCGCACTAGAGAAATCCTGTGTCGCGGGTGCCATGGACACACACATAGACAACCACAAATTACACCCAAACTCACGAGATCAATAAATGTAAGCCATACAAACATTTCTCCCGGACCGGGAATCGAACCTGGGACCTCTGCGTGGCAGTCCGGCATGGTAACCGTTCGGCCACGGAGGCAGTTATGTAAGTATTGGTATTTTTATTTATTTATCTAGTAGTTTATAATATTTCTCCCCCACTCTCTTTTGCACGCTGTTGACCTTAACTCTCACTGCCCTGGGCAGATTGGAAGAGATCTTTTTATTGATAAGTCCACCTTTGCTCATCTTTTGTTCAATTAATATTTCTGTTGGTGTAATTATTATTTGGTGGAATAAAGAATATATTGAAATGATACCATAAATGCCCAAATTCTTGCCCAATGCATAGCCATTTAAAAAAAAAGACACTGCCAGTATTTTGGGGACCCCGACAAAGTAACAATTTCATCCGTTATTTGACTCCAGTTTGGAGCCGTTTGGTTTTTTATGTATGCTTATTATTTACGTCTCATAAACAACACAACAACAATAGAGAAAGCGAAATATAGAAAATAATATGATAGAATAGGCGTAGTATTACTAGAATATGTTCCATTCGACTACAGATAACTGACCTTAATGCGATTTGCTACCGCATAATGATAACTATCCTATTACGTGTTGTCACAGGTTGTATACAAAAAATGTAAAAAATAGCATAACCATTTTTTTAATCCAATATTGATTTCTTCTAAACTCAGAAAAGTCTCAAAAAACACTGTAGTTTTTAAGACATTTCTGGTGATTTAACTCTAATAACTAAACGGTTTGAGAAATTTGTATCTCGTACTTACCTTTTATAATAAGATTCCGGTTGATAATCAACATGTGCCAGTTACGAGGTTTATAACTATAGTAAAATAATAACTCTATACACAAGGTTTATTATTATTTCACACACACGCACGCACGTACGCACGCACCCACACATGCACGCACGTACGAACGCACGCAGGCCCGCACGCACACACGCATGCACGCACGCACGCACGCACGTACGCAGGCACGCACGCACGCACGCCTATAAACATACAATACTATAATAATGTAATTATAATATATAACTATTGTATATTTACAAAAAGCAATCCCTACAGTTTCATACTCATTTTTCTCATGCGAATGTGGCTTTAGAATTTAACTTAACTATGAAATAGAGAATAAAAAATAAGACTAGAAAAGAGTTCATCCGGGGAAGTACTGCCAACTTACCTATTTCTGCCGCCAAGCAATAACATGAACATTACTACATTCCGGCTTTGAAGGGTACTGGTAAATTTACAGGCACATCAGACTTCTCAACATGACGGGGTGACAGACTCATTTACAGTGCCCCGGCGTAGGTCTTTGCGATCTAAAGCTCTAAGTAGCACTACAACTGTTATGGACAGGCGTCACTTGGTATTATAAAAAAAGTTACTTTGAAAACATATTTAACTATAACATCTTAGAATAAAGAATAAATAAAAAAATCTTAGAATAAAGAAATAGATTCTGTACTTCTTGAAGAACAATTGGCTATAATATTCAGTTAAAAACTCTCTACTACAAATTCTGTATGTACTCGAGATACAGATCTCATGTCTAAATACAAATGATTTTTATTAGGATGAGAAACATTTGTATTTAAACATTCGGGTCGTGTGACTTTTTACTAATTTACTATTATAACTCCGTAATGAACCCGCACTCGGCTCCACACACATATGTCGTTCTAGATTTCTGTTATTAAATCCTTGTTTTTATTTTAAATTAAATCCTAAATTTTTTTAGAATGATATAGTTTACCTTAATGAACTACTGAGTGATACCTCAAGATAACACTTCTTCACTAGATTTCAAAAAAAAAAGGAGAAGGAGGATATTTGTGAACTGATGTTGATGGTTCTTCTTTTGTGTGAAAGGGGTACTTCTAGAGTGATCCCATTCAAATTCAAAAAAATATACAGAAAAAAGAACACTTGTTATATTTGGCGTGAGTATGGACAAAGCTGTTTTTCAATTTCAGAAAGGTTCAGATTGTAAACGTTATTGCCTTAGTTGAAATAAACACAATATACGGATTAAAATAGAAATTAACAGAAATGTAAATTAACAGCTAGAAGAAAAGAAACAAACAACAAATAATTAAATTAAAATACATACAAAACAGCCAGTGCCGAACGAATAATAGTCAATAATGTGCGGGGCAAGTCAAATAGGTCATATCTCACTGTGGATACTGCCCAAAACAGTAGCGTTCCTTGAAAGAATTCATTCTATACTGTACCTTTTTCTGCCAAGTGTAATTACAGGCATGTGGGACTTAGGCTTGTCAACTTACGACTCAGGGAGTCGGGCGCAGTGGCAATACCTCTCTGATCTTTGCAATTTAAACTGCAACTGCAATGGAGAAGCCTGTCGTTTACCACCAGGAGCATGACTTGTTCGTCCCGTCACTTTATATCATAAAAAAACATTATATCACCATTATATAATTATATACTATAATACACCACCTACTAATACTATATAACCTACTAATCTCACACATTTTTCAGAGTCAACTAAAGTTGGTTTCTTATTCAACAAGACGCCTATCATCAAATAAACCAATCACCATGACGATCATCACGATTTCACCTTTACAAAAAACAGTTTAGTGTGCGAATTCTACTTTGTTTACCCGGTAACCAGGACTTGTAATGGTATCCAATTGCACATAAATAATGTGGGAAGTTCACGCATTGTCTCTGGTGTAACTGTGTTGTTAGCACGTTTTAATGCGGTTAATAATGGCTCTATGTATGATCGTAGGATTACTATAAGCCCTGTCTTAATCGATTCTTTATTTGTGCGGATTATTATAAGTAATCCTGTATTTTGGCAAAAGTAAAAAAAATAAGGTTGAATATAGCCCTTATTTACTTCCATTAAAAGAACTGTCCCATGCCGTGTGACAGGCAACATAGCTTTAAATGGTTTGGCGGTTGTTATGCCTTTTAAATATAACAAGTTCATAATTTTTCCGACGGTTTTTTTTTGAAATGTGTAGAAAATTCAAAAATTTTTATATAATTGGGAACTTTTGAATGAATATTTTTAAGATTTCGTATTTCATTTATGAGAAACTAATACATCAAAACCTTAATTTTTAAAATTTATATATTATACTCAAGTTACATAGACCTACAAATACATTGCTTATAAATTAACATACATAGCAATATTATAGACTGAGTGTACTGGATATTCATTTGAGTTATATAGGTTATTGTAAATAACTCTTAAAAAAGCGCTCTTAAAAGTTTGCTTGATTTCGCTGTTTTATTTTCATTTGAATGGGATATATGTGCCAAATTTTATTGAAACGGATTCATCTCTTAATTTGATACGTTGAAAATTTGAATGAAACTACTATTAAGGTACCCCCGTTCCAACAAAAAAGAATCATCGAAATCGGTTTACTACGAAGTAATAAATTCAGACCAATTGAAAACCTTATCCTTTTTAAAGTCGGTTAAAAACAGGATTCTATTTCTCTCATATACATATATTCTTCAGGATTCAGGTGTATTGCCAACAACAACATTTTAAAGAACCTTTGTAATCTCTATCCGTCTGCAAATACAACTTGGTAGCGCTATAATTTGTACTGATACATCATGGGAAAATAAAATGCGCTGGTGCGAAAGATTATTTGAGGTCAACGCGTTGGCTCGTGATAAAGATGGGAATTACTTTGATCGGACAGTTTAAAGTGATTGTAGTCGAAATTGCTGGGAAGGCTTCCTAAGAAAAAGCTTCCATAGAATTTATAAACAGTGTACTTCTCTGCCTTTAAAATTTTCGAATACTTTGGGATCGTTGTTACGCTGGCGTATTTCTACAGAGATTCTCGACAATGAAAATGCAAATGTTCAATTCTTAATACAATACATGACACACTTAAAAATTTTAGTAGCATTGCGATTCTCAGCATGACCAATTTAGGTAATGTAAATTTTCTATATTGGTACTGGATATTGTCTTTTGGTGTAAAGCACGCGGAGTTACCCGCTCTCATGGATGTCACTACTTTTCATTGTTACGTGGTGCTTATATTGAGTCAACAATATGATAATTACGCTCTATCACTGACGGCTGATCCCGTCAATATTTCGCACATTGAAAATGACAGTGACACAATGCAAAATTTTTGATTTTGTGTAATGAGCAATTAAAGTTGTGTTAACCGCTTTTTGACTGCAGTTTTCAAGTAAAATAAACGGGAACCTACATAGTTTTAGAAGTATTACACAAATTTTCACCTACCACAACAAAATAATGGTATTTTTAAGAATTTCGTTTAGTATCACTATTCCTCATAATCTTTTCATGTAAATTGACATTTCTTATTATGCAGTATAAAAGATTCATAAACGCAAATTATGCTATACAATTTAGTTTTAAATTTCAAAAATAAAACGGTAAATTACTCTACATATATCTTACCCACTAACCAGCGCAGATCTGGCTCAGCTATCCTGTATGTCTTAGTCTTAATGCAAAACGACGCTATACAAAAAATTATGATATACTTCCCGGAGTTATTGGTAAATTATTTCAAAATTCGTGATCTCTGCCACTACAAAAAAAAAATCAGTATCGCGCTGTCTCCTATGCCTCGTCCCCTTAACCAGCATAACGTCATTACGTCATGTAGCAAATTCTAGGCAAACAACGTACACGTTCATGATGATGAACGTGCACGGGGGTTTTTGCATTATAAAGTTCGTACTTTCAAATCCTAGATGACTTTAAAAATAAAAAAATAAGTTTTTTGTTTAATGACGTTATCATTCTCATTGCGCGATTTTAGTATAAAAGAAAGTACAGCTATAACAGTATTAATAGGATGATTGCCTGTGCGTCATATTGAATTAGTTCGAAGAATAAGTATGCATTTTAGAAAAAAAATGTTAAAAGCTTACTTTTGCTGTTAAACAGTTCAATAACCATATACACCCACGAATTTTGTCAGTACGTTGTTGGTACTTTTCTATGGGGAAGCAATAGGCAGCAACTATAATTGTTTTTTTTTTTGAGATCCGCATAGCGTAGAGGGTACCTCATGCTTTCATATTCCGATATTTAATTTTACGATAAACGCTGTTACTGTCTTGTTCAGGGAATACATTATTTTTAACCGACTTCAAAAAAAGGAGGAGGTTCTCAATTTGACTATATTTTTTTTTGTATGTATGTTACGCGATAACTCCGGTATCTGTGAATCGACTTTCTTAATTTTTTTTTTTTGGAAGTAGGGTACCTCTATAGTGGTCCCATTTCATTTGAAGAAAATTATCCACCTCTAAGGGTGGCTGATCACGCATGCACATTTATTTTTATAAGTAGCGTCTAAATTTTACTTAAGGAGCAATTATTTTAATGGTGGTTTTGCTATTCTCCAATTCAAGGCGTTTTTCTCTCAATATACTTTGAGTAGTGAGAACCGATTTTTATTATCTCCTGTGTCGTCCTGTATAGTGGCGAACTAGGAGATATTTCAATAAAACTTGACAAATAGATGTAATTCCACGTACTTTTGAGGTCGGTTTTTTTAGTATTCTGTACTGAGGTTATAAGATAAGATATTTGGTATGATTGTCTGACTCATTATTATTATTATTACAGTATTCCCGAATGTGCCGTTACTCATAATGTTATTGCTTTTTAAAGTCTTTAGACACTGTTGAAACTACTTATTGGGATCTACTGTCCTACGCGTATTGAATAATAAGCTGATTTCACATACTTTCCTGACAACCAGCAAGGGTTGTCACTACCAGATGATAAAGAGAGAAATACGTGAATAAATCGGATCAGTGTTATATTTTAATATTCGTAATCTATCGAGTTCTTAGGCTTTCGCGATTGTTACACATAGGAAATGAAACTATTTTTCCGGATTTAAATCGCGTATATTTGTTTTTTCAAACAAACCGACGTTTCGGGCCCTATATAGGTCCTATCGTCAAGGTAGATTAAGGTGGTACAGTCATCAACCAGCTATGTCTAATATTATTGCAAACCACCCTATTTTTTCACTATAGTTACAAAAGTTATTAATTAAATACCTCATTTTTAATTTTAAAAAAGAACATTCCAATTTACGTTACATTACGTTTCACAAATTATTTTATTGAATGAATTTTTATTAAGTTCAATTTAATATTAATCAATAATAGCAATTAGTATAAATTAAGACATATTAATTAGTACTGTAGTCTTATGTCTGTATGGGATTTTTCATCAGAGGAAACACTGGATCCCAAACTGGTGGTACGGAGAAACCGTCTTCCCTGTTGAAATTAGGATGTTTTTTTAATTTCAATGGCCTCTCGTAGCATCCTGGGTAGATAACGGACTCCTTTTGTAAGGACCTGGGGTTTGTCAAACTTCATTGAATGTGTAGGTTTATCCATGACATACTCGCAGACTGCAGACTTGTTTATGCGACGGTGTTTGACATCAGCTATATGTTCTTTGACGCGGGTACAAATATTTCGCTTCGTTTGTCCAATATAAGAGAGCCGCAGTCAAGCTTGTAAACTCCTGCATCCTGTAAGGGGATATTCCATACACCGGGTCTTAGGAACCACCGACATTCGAGCGAAGACCTTCTATTTTACCTTACGTGAGAGGTGTTACAAACAAGATAGGAAGAGTCCTCAGCTGTGCATCTATCAAGACCTATTTCAAGCCCCTGAGGAAGATGTGTCAGTTCCTGAGACAGTGTTATTTTAACAAATATTAGAGCTATCATGACAACCCTATTAATACAGAGGCAAAGATTAAGCCATCACGCTCGAACTTTCGCGATTTTCCTGTCATGTCTCTTAGAAGATTTAGAAAGGAAAATGATGTTACGTACTATTAAGTCTGTAGGTAAATAGCCATGATACCGAGTCATTTGGAAGTCATTCTCATCACGATTCTATCATAGATTAGAAAATGGATGTCATTTTAACAAAAGAAACATTTCTATTCCGAAATTTAAAAAAAATATATTTGTCCAATATTGGTTTTTTAAAGGTCTATCGGGTCGACAAAGAACAAGGGATAAGGGGTAACGCAATTAAATTAACACACTGTATATTACGTCTCATGCATATGAGAGCGAAAGTACCTACTTTAAATACTGTAGATGGGATTTTTCGGTTTACGGAGATATTACTTTATTTTTCTACTCCTGTACTTTAATCTGTCAATTATAATTTCATAAACCATATCATAAAGACGCTCTTAGTTCTGAATCAAAATTCTATTGTCTATGGGAATCGCCACTGAGAGAAAAAAAATTAATTGAAAGTTCTGCACCTACGCAGAACTATAATAAGTTCCTTTCAAAAAAGAAGTCTTATTTTTTCTAATTAAAATATCGACTAGGACCACGCAAACGTTATACTGCCTCCTGATTGGTTAAATTGGCCTAAAAGTCTTGGAACCAGGGCATAAATCTTTATAAAAAATATAATGGTTAAAACATATGCGCTCCTTGGCCATTTCTATTCTATCTCACCATTGACTTACAAATAAATGGACGACGGGTCTAATACAAAAACCACGAAAAAAATGTCCCAAGTCAACCTATTCGAAATTTAAATTGTAATGTCATCGCAGTATCGCGCTGTCCGTAGAACAAATGAAGACTAAAGCGGAGTGTCGCGCTCTGTATACGATTTTAGCGCCTTACAAGTGCGGACACTTTTTAGCGCGGACCCGACGTCCATATAATTGTAAGTCAATGTATCTCACTCGTTTTTTGTTCTGTAAGTGTTTGTTTGGCTATCGTTTAAATATATGAAGAGGCTATATGGTGGAACCTTTGCCTACTTCGGGTAGGCAGATGCTAGGTAAATGTGTCAAAATTTATTTTTTTTAAATTGTGTTTAATTTTTAAATTTTAGTTTAAAAAAATTTACTCGTGGAAAAAGTATATTATCTACACACATATCATAAACCCTCTATGATATGTTCAAAAATCGCAAATTACGGCCAGCGTAACGAAAAACTGATTTTAACCGACTTCAAAAAAAGGAGGAGGTTCGCAATTCGACTGTATGTTTTTTTTCTGTATGTATGTTATCTGATAGCTCCGGTATTTGTGAACCGATTTTGATGATTCTTTTTTTATTGGAAAGAGGGTACCTCCACAGTAGTACATTTCATTTAGAAGAAAATCATCCACCTCTAAGGGTGGCTGTTCACGTATGAACATTAATTTTTATAAATAGTGCCTAAATTTTACTTAAGGAGCAATTATTTTAATGGTTAATTTTGCTATTCTCCAAGGCGTTTTTCTCTCTCAATATACTTTGAGTAGTGAGAACCGATTTTTATTATCTCCTGTGTCAAGTTCCGTATAATGGCGAACTAGGGGATGAATCCGGGCTTGCGCACTTTTCAGTAACCGATCTCAATAAAACTTGGCAAATAGATGTAATTCCACGTACTTTTAAGGTCAGTTTTTTGTTAGAACAAATTACCTATTTGTGAAAATATTATCAATTAACATCAAATGCGATTTTATTATTACATTCAAATTTCGAACATCTCTGAAAAACAAAACCATTTTATTCGATTTCAATTCTAACATCAGTCAAGATGAAGTTTCATTCGAAATGAAATGTCTGTAGCCAATAGCAAACAATTTTGACAAACACACGTTACTTGATATCGAACGATATGATAGTCGGGGTCGACTCTAGTTTGTCTATGAATTAAAAAAAGAACTACGATTGTGTGTTTTTTCATAAAAAAAAAGTTTTTGTTTGCCGCCATTTCGCCAGTCGTAACATGCGGTTCCTGAATACATCATAGAGAGCTTATAACATGTGTCTAAATAAAGCAGTGTATGTAACAGTACATAATTAGGCATTATAACACTCGTGTGATAATTTTACTTAAACCCACACACGTATTTGAATGCCCTTTCATTATGTAACAGTCACATAAACTACTATGCAATCATTACATAATAAGATCTTAAAATCTCGTACCTATTACTTAGGCCACTCGGCTTGCAAATACTATTTTAAAAGTAAGTAATACCAAGGATCAATAACTCACAGAGGACTGCCTACTCTCCACATTATAGAAGATACTCAATCCGTACCTAAACTCAAATTACTTCGAAGTTAGAAATTAAATAAATGGTGCATAGTCCAAATTATATTATACACTTGTAAACACTTGCCTATAAAAGCTAGAGCGCGAAATTGTTACCTATTCTTGTTTGTAAACGTTACAAGTATCGAGTTAGGTTTTCGCGATTGCTAATTCGCTCGACATTGGAAAGAAAAATATTTTTCGGATGTAAATCGCGTATATCGTGTTTTGGTATTAGAAGAATGAAGGCAGAATAACTGAGACAGAACGAATTGTAAAAGATAGTCTTATCTAAAAAGCAAGATAAATCAATCTCAAACCATCTAATACAGTTAAGTGGAGGTGTGATCGAATTAATTAATTAAGATGCTGAATTAATGGCATCTAATTACCATTTTACGGTGATTTAAAATGATTGCACATTGACTGTGGTATGTATACTTGAGATATCAGATATGTTTCTGAGATAAAATAAATTATAGGGAATCTTAAGAAAGTCTTTTGTGATTAAACACTAGAAAAACACATTAAAAAGTTGTTTCTTTTATTTAGTAATTGTGTTATTCATTCACACGAAGTTATTAAAAATATTATTGTTTACTACAATAAAACTACTAAATTGTGTTCATAACTTCAGCGCCATCTATGTAATTTATGTTGTACTTTCATAAACTCTGATGGACAAGTGTAAAAAGGTAAAAGTTCTCGTTGAGAATGCAAGCGAAGTAATTCGTTTTATTATTCCTAGATGGCACTGTCAAAAAAATATTTATCTTTTAATAATTTTGCTTTCAACGTTGTTTTTCAGTACTTTCTATTATATTTATACCCCAAAGTTATTAAAATTTTGTCAATATTTCCTAGCACCACACTCCATCCAGCACCATCACGTTGTATTCTTTACAAAAGTTTCGTAGTCCACCTATTCGTACCCATCATCATCAACAGCTAGAAAAGGTCCACAATGGTTGTTACTGCGTCTAATTAGAAATCTAATTAGCTTTTATATCTAATTAGAAATAATTCTTCACAGTTCATAAAACCAAAGAGTCCCCCCACCATGCCGGGATAAAATACTAGATATCATACTTAAGCCAGGCTACGTCATTATCTTCAAGCAAGATGGAACTTTTCAACAGTTAATTACGCCAACGTTATTTCAGACTGCGCCATTCATTCAGCTGTAATTCCTTAGCAACCAGTTGAAAGACAGAATTAAGCACCTAATCTCACTCAGCTTCACTGCTATGATAAAAAGAAATGTAACTTTACGCAGTAAAGTTTGCACATTCGAAATAATATTACGTGACAAGTTAGAAGTAGTACAGGATCAATCAAGATTTTTGTTATTGGTCAGGATACTTTCTCATTCTAGAAATTTCTGAAACAAATCATAGAACTAATTTGGGCACCCATTCTCCAGTGAATAGAATTAGTATGCATATGGGGAGCTTTGACATCGAGTGCCAAATTTGAATATTTTCAATAATTCCTTGCCTTTGTTGAGACATCCCACACGCAAAATAGGCGCCTTGACGTCGAGTTGCGGACACCAGCCCGTTACACCAAGTACCAAGTTGTTCAGACATCGTGTATTGCAATCGTTATCAGGTAATTTAAATGGAGTATAATATAATATAAAATAATATGTTTTAGTATTAAGTAAGTGCCTATTGATAGTGTAAAATCATATCACATAACTCCTAAACAATAATTTAATTTATAGTCGTATGAATCCAATTTTAATTATTTAAAATTGAAAATGTTTATTAATCTATTGTGACAAATAATGTATGAGTATTGTGTACTCCTTAAAGGGGTGTGTATTAGAAATTAAAATAATTATTTAAGTATTTTAGGAAAATGTAATACGTGTTCTGTGGATGTGCCTTATTAAATAAATAAATAGTTTAATTTTTATTGCAATAGAAAGAACTTAAAAAAACAATATACTCGGAAAAGTCATCTGTAAGCCAACTACGTGCCGAGACCATTTCAATGAGCTCAAACACCATAATTCTGATGTGAGTAGGTACTTGAGAAGTTCGGTAATCTACGGACTGTCCTGGTTTCTGATCGAATACAGTTTGTTTATACAGGGTTA
>NW_020653383.1:8263951-8269540 GCF_003589595.1 Hyposmocoma kahamanoa
ATAAAAATGTTATAATAATATTAGGAACAAATGGACAATGATTATGTCACCTAGTATGGACAAAATTCATGTCTAGTATGTAGACGGTGCTGATACGTAATGATGAGTGGGACCCAACCCTTATAACATATATCAAAATCATACTTCCGAAAATAAGTTACGCCCATTGTTTTGTTTCCATTTTGTCACATAAACTCGTTGCGTGCTCTATCAGTCCGCGATCAGACGTACTCCCGTAAATATTTGTTACAAAAAATATTGTTCCATTGTTTGTACGCGAAATGTGGGAAGTCGTAAAATATTGAAGGTATCAATGTACGCCTAAAATGTTTGTGAAAGCCTTTGATCCCCTGATTACCATAGAAAGTATAAATATATTCTGTTCATGCACAAAGGACATGTCGATCTAAGACTAAGTAAACTAACCAGGGGTGCTTATTTTTGTACGCCATCGAAATTAAACTTTAGTCCATAAAAGAGTCGCCAAAAATTTGTATCGTTAGCGTAATAAGGCCATATTTAGAAAATGGAAACTTTCCTTTTAAAAGAGGTTTAAAAAATTTACGAACGAAAATAGTCTGTTCTAATTATAAATACAAAGATCGAACACAAAGGATGTTTTTTAGATACGGCTGGATTTAAACCAGCGCCTCCAGCATACCGTGTAAGGTTTAGCGACAAGTAGATAAATACAATACAAAAATTCAATATAAGTCTTATTTAGCCTCTAATGGTGGGACTTCACATGACTATTTGTATTTGCGTATTTGATATATTTGGCAAACAATCACCATGTGTAGATACCATATGTGACAAAGTATTTGCCCTGTTCTACAAATACAGCAAACACTGAACACGCGTTACCGCGTGCTGGTGGTTTCTCGACACACGTCATAGCGGCACTTTACATGGCTAGTTGTATTCGCTATTGGGTGTTTATTGTACTTGGAAAAATATTTGACGAACAGATAAACACACAGTCAAATATGATCGTCTACACATGAAGCCAAATAAGGAGTTAAAATAATGTATGTGTCCATATAGTGTGAACGGTTTACTTGCGTAGTTGCCTAATGGACTCCTTACATGGTGGCACTTCTCATGACTGGTTGTTGTACAATCACTGTTTTTGTTTTGTTTTGTTTGCTACTAAAATTCGTATTGAAAAGTCAATATAATGTGAAACTCGTAATAAACATAAATTACAAAATACAGCACCGTCAGACATTTGAAATACTAATTACAGAATACATTTTAATAAATAGTAATTGAAATACAAAATATACACACATCAAAAAAAGTTTGCGATCACTTTTAAAACTTGAAATATTTTTTAATTTCTAAAAATATTTCAAAAACCTCTTTAGTGATACTATTATTTGTTTTTAATTTTAATTATTTATTTAATGTTGTACTTTTAACAAAAAAACTATTTATTACATATTTCTTAATAATATTTCCACATATTAAAAATATGTTAAGTTTTCAAACTGATCGCAAACTTTTTTTGATGTGTGTATTACTATACTATATACATTACTAATATTCTGTTTCAAATTCATTTCAATTACAAGTAATTTAATTACTGCCCAGTCCTGAATATAAGCCGCATATTTAGCTTTAGCAACTTTGAAAGTTTAATGAGATAACAGCATTTTGCTTTGGGGTAGTGCCGCCGATGTTAATAGAATCTTTGTGCCGTTAGCGCAATTTGTAATCTAGCCCCAAAGTGTTTTTGAGAGAGAAACTCTGAAAAACACTAGCGTCACAGTACTTTTATGAAAATGTTATTTATGTTAAGAAGAATAGTAATTTTCTTATGAAAGACAGGGATACATTTATCGTTAAATTTATTGCCAAAGCAACTAACAAAATAAATTAAGTGTTGTCGTTTACAAGAATATTATTTTTTTAAAATGTATTAAATTTTCTAAAGCTCATTGACCTGACTTCGGTGGGTTGTATGCCACCGAATTCAGTAAAGCTCCCACTGAAGTCACAAAATCTACCACTAAAGTAATTTTTCCCTTGAAAAGCAATTTTTTTATACATTTTTACGTATATGTGTTTAGTTGATACTATTGATTTTCAGAATGTTATATTTATGTCACTACTTACCTTGAGCTGAAAATGAATGAAAACAAACTCAGTACAGGGTTCTAAAAAAACGACCTCATTCATCCCTTAATTTGGAATATTTTCTTCAAATTTAAATGGGACCACTACTAAGGTACCTTCTTTTCAACAAAAAATAATAATGTCATGCCGGAGTTATCGCCTAACATACATACAAAAAGAAACTTACAGTCAAATTGGGAACCTCCTCCATTTTTTGGAGTCTGTTCAAAATCAGAAAATAATCATTATAATAATAATAATAATACATTTTCTGACAACGGTGTAATGTTGTGTACATTACATTTCGGTAGAAGTTGAACACGTTGAATCACATATGTCAGTAACTGTTAGGAATCTAGTTGCCCAATCAACAAAATCTTATGTAAGTTTTAGTTCTTTTTTCCTTACAGCTCAATGTATCTCTTGAAATTAAGAAAAAAAAGATCGGACCACCGAAGTCAGAAAAATTTGCCCCTCTTGGAGAACCCCACAGATTGATTTGGTAGCAAAACGACTACTTTGTAATGTAGAAATGCAGTCGATGTATAACAACAATATAAAAAAGTTCAAGATAAATTAGGCACAAACACTCTGTATACTTAACCGGAGTACCAGTACACAACAAAATAACAAATAAAATCAAGGTTCCGGCTTCACCGTTTAACTTTAAGATTAAATTAAAAAGTTTACTTTCAGAAAAGCTTTCTTACGACAAAAAGATATGGTATTCAGTTTTGCCGAAAAACCTTGCGGTATCAAAGTGTACGTGAAAAACATTTACAAAATAAGCAAATATGTATGGTAATACATAATTGATTAAAGTTGATATTTGCTTATATTGACAATTGGTAAATTATCGTAACTGCCTCCGTGACCGAACGATTACCATGCTGGACTACCACGCTGAGGTCCGGGTCCGAAAAATATTTATTTTTTTAGTTATTTGTTTTTTTTTGTTAGGCCTACGTTTATTTACGTCGTGAGTGTGGGTATAATTTGTGTTTGTCTATGGCACCCGCGATACAGGGTTTCCCTAGTGCGGGACTGCGGCCTTATTCAGAGGCGGTGAGCGCGGGTGCGGGCGCGAGTGCGTCTAAATCAAATGTATAAATGATGCTTGTTGCGTTCACAGTGACCGCGCGCGTCGACGCCTGTGTCGAGGCGGGCACTGTGAAAGGAAGACGCTAATACCCGCGCGCCCGCAACCGCCACCGCGCCCGCGCCTGCACTCTGAATGAGCCCTGAAATTACCATCGTAACCATGTTGATCAACAATCTTTTGCCTATTCCCCTTTCATAAAATTCTTGTCTTTACTTATAATTACAGCTCCGAGTATCGTTTGATGACCTCTCCGTTATCAAAGTCGTGTTCATTCAAAGAATGGTTGTAAAGAGCGAAACAAGTGAAAATTTGAAGGGGCTCGGGTGGATGAGGTATCAAATCCCAACCTAACTGCAATGGTTTTTGACGGTTTTGTAAAGACGTGTGTGGTCTTCAATTATCATGTCGAAATAGACCTCTAGGATTCACATTCCTCCTCCTGAGTCGGTCCTTCGCTGCTGAGGGTCATGACTTTGAGCAACTACAACGTCAATCAATTTTCTCTAATGCACTCTATCTTCAGCGAGGTAGAATGCAACAAACACCGGTATTATCAGATTTCTTTCTTTTCTTTCTTCTTGGCTACCTGTCACACCATCGTTTCGAACTTCGTCCTCTACTTCGTTTTTACGAATTATATAGTTACTTATATGTGGGGCGCACTATAAGTTTCCGGAATGAATAAGAAAACAATACTATACATGGTCAGAAATAAATGTATTGTTTCTCAAAATATTCTCCGTTAGCGTTAATGCACTTTTTTGTATGAATGTACCAATTTTGAAAACATTTATGCCACTCCTCCGTGACAATCTCTGAAACATGTTTTTCACACTCTTCGACACCCTCTTCAGGTGATGAAAATCGTTGACCGCGTAACTGGTACTTAATTTTTGGAAATAAATAAAAGTCACAAGGTGCCAGGTCGGGACTGTACGCGGGATAGCTCATAAGGTCAACGTTATTCACCTTCAAAAATTAATTTGTCTGTCTGACATTATCGTGGTATTATTATGGCATTATCGTGGTGCAATATGATACGGCGTTTACGGTTATTTTTACGAAGTTAGTCAATACATTCCGGCAAACAAATGGTCGTGTACCAATCACTATTCACGGTACAATGATTTTTTAAAGCAACAGTAGCCACGTGTCCAGTTTTATTAAAAAAAGAAGCAATCATCCGCTTATCTATGTTTTTGTTGTTCACAGCAGTGGACGGGCGACCGCGTTTGAATTCTGCAAACCAGCTATAAATAGTCAACTTACATGGTGCTTTATCGCCAAAAGCAGTTTGAAGTCGAGCGAACCTCCGCTGAGCTGTTAAATTACACTTAAAGTCGTAAAAAATCATACTACGAAAATTTACACGAGTTAAATCCAAGGTGACTTATGGTGACAACCAATTTCTAAAATGACGCCACAATGTAAAAACAATTGACAGTCAGATAAAACAAACTGTATTCTACAGCCAAAGAGTTCCATTTTCAAATGTTGTAATTACTTTTTAAATATTGTTTATGTAAGTGGCCAGTTCCGAAAACTTATAGTGCGCCCAATGTACAATATTTCGAGCATTATTATACTATTAAAAAAAATTAGTATAATTGCGTGTCTAATTATAAGTGAGCACCACAAGCAGTAAAAAAATGAACACAGTAAAATAAAAAATAAAAAATTAAGAATATATGAAAGAAATAACTAACGAAGAAATTTTTCTCAAGAGAAAGTATAACACGACTGAGACATTAAATAATAAACAATGTTATGTGACCGAAAAAGAACAAAGTTTGTTTTTACATTAGCAGTAGAGCTCCTTATGAAAGCGATGGTCTATTACTGCCACCAAACAGTAATATGAGCATTACTACGTTCCAATTTGGATGGATAAGGGTTCTGGTGAAATTATAGGCACATGAGACTTGTCAACTTACGTGACAGATCCTTGTGATTTAAATCACTGAGTGGCACTACAACTGGTCTTGTAAGAACTTTAAAAAAAAATTATTTTGGAGACCATGGACAATGTAACATTTTAAAAGAAACAAATCTCGTAGTTTTTAAGGTCAGGTAATGGCGAAAACCGCACTGACTTACGTCACTTTACGTTGTACTGTTAATGGCTTGATTAGTTATCTCTTTGTTTGTCTGTACCTTCTATATAAATCAGTTTTATCAATATGTTGAAATTAATTGAGTCTGGTGTACTCATCGCGATGAGTTGACAGTAGAGGACCAATTTTATTAATTGAACTCGACTGTCTGTGAAATTGGAAGTACCGGCGCCGGCACCGGTTTGAATATATTGCTTAGATTTTAATACTGGCTACGAGGTTTCTATTTATTTACAAAACCGCCGCTTCTTTAAA
>NW_020653383.1:8269550-8280763 GCF_003589595.1 Hyposmocoma kahamanoa
CTGGCTACGAGGTTTCTATTTATTTACAAAACCGCCGCTTCTTTAAATGAAAAGGAATGTTAGTTGGACATTAATTTAACTAACTAGCTGCCTTCATGGTCGAACGGTTACATGTTAAGGTTACATGAAATATTTATATGGCCTACATTTATTTCTCTCGTGCAATTTGTGGTTTTCTATGTGCGTGTCCATGGCAACCGCGACACAGGGTTCCCCTAGTGCGGGGCTATGAGTATTAGGGGTGGAAAAGCCATTGCGCGTTTCGCTTCCACTCGGACCGCGAACGAATAACGTCTTTGACTCTCTTGTTGCGCATCATCTGCGCGTATACACGACGCAGACGCGCCGTTGTTAATTGATTCAAACGCGTGCAAACATCGCGTTGCAAGCAGGAAACTTATGTACTCGACTGGAGTTTACAGTTAGAATTTCATGTAGTTGCTTCATTTCAAAAATTAACTGAAATTATTAACAAAACTAAAATTAAAACTATATCTTATCAAAATGCGCGATACCCACGCGCGACTATAGCACGTCTGCCGCGCGTATACGTGCATATGTCGTCGGCGACGCCTATAAAATAAAATAGGCCGTGTGCATAGACTCTTATTATTTCCTTTTTTTATTAAGTGCAAATCAGGTATATCAACGGCTGTGTTATTGTTTCCAACTCCGCTGTACATGCCAATCTATCATTTATCGATGGCAAACGCGAGAGGTGCGATTTTTCACCTAGAAACACACATCCATCATTTAAGGTGTCAACCTTGCGGTCTATATGCAAATTCAGAATTTCACTATATATGAGGGCTTATTGATATTCTACGGCATTTGGAGGTGTTTTTTATTATAAAGAGTATAAAATATAAAAGTTAGAATATTTTCAGAAAAGTAATGGGATAGAGGCAAAGCGTTATGAAGATGTGCAAGAATGAATGAAATATTCTTTATTGCATTTAAAAAATTTATATGATAACACAGAACGGAAATGTAAGTATTACTAAGTGTACTGTTACTGTAAGTATTGCTAAGTAGCAACTTCTTCCAGACAACCTAAGGATATAAATGTAAGAGCTGGAAAATGGGGTGCGACCAAAAAATATCTTCTAAAGGAAGTTTTAGAAGGAAAACTGCCTCCGTGGCCGAACGGTTACCATGCCGGACAGCCATGCAGAGGTCCTGGGTTCGATTCCCGGGCCGGGAGAAATATGTGTATGGCCTACATTTATTTCTCCCGTGAGTTTGGGTGTAATTTGTGGTTGTCTATGTGTCTGTCCATGGCACCCGCGACACAGGGTTTCCCTAGTGCGGGGCTATGTAGAGTGTTTGCGTTATTATTATTATTATTTTTAATTTACTTTTACGTTTACTTTTATCAGAAAAACCGACCTCAAAAGTTACTAGCATATCGACTTTTTATTGGTATTAAATCTATCTAACAAAACTTGGCAATTTTATTTAAATCGGTTAACGGATTCATCACCTAGTTCGCCACCCTTAGAGGGGGAATATTTTCTTCAAATTTAAACGGGTCCTTACTGAGGTACCGCCTTTTCAACAAAAGAGAATCATCAAATCGATTCACAAATGATGAGTTATCGCGATAACAAACATACAAAAAAAATACAGTCGAATTAAGAACCTCCTCCTTTTTTTAAGTCGGTTAAAAATAACCGTGTATTGTTGAAATAAGAAACAAAACCAAAATCGAACGATTACAATTCACTTGAAAGGAACGAAACCATAGAAGATAAATGTTACGACCATTGACTTACAAATAAATGGACGACGGGTCTAATACAAAAACCACGAAAAAAAATGTCCCAAGTCAACCTATTTAAACGTAGTGACATGTAAAGGAATATGAAAAAGCTAAAACGTTGAATTTAAATTGTAATGTCATCGCAGTACTGTCTAACTTTGCTTGCTTCGCTGTCAGTCGAACAAACGAAGACTAAAGCGTGACGTGAATGACGCTCTGTATGAGATTTTAACGCCCTATAAGTTCGGACACTTTTTAGCGCGGACCCGACGTCCATATAATTGTAAGTCAATGGTTACGACGTTGACAATGGAAATGCAAATGTCATGTGTCAAAATAGATAGCGCTTGGCTAAAAAACAAAATCGGTTTTTATTGCGGAAGTATATCGCACAGACGACAATTTTCTAGGTGGGCCTTACAAAACTCTATTTAAATCTTTATTTTTTTTCTCAATAAACCTATTAAATTTCTTCGGTGTTCAAGGAAATAAAATTATAAATTTAAATTACGTGGCGCCTTAGGGATTCCAACTATAGACCTCTCAATTAAGAAGCAACCGTTCTCCCACTGAGCTATCACTGCTCTTAATCACATCAGTAAGTATATTTCATTTTACGCACTTGTCATTAGCACCAGATATTTACAAGCCGCCACACTGCATAACATTTAATTAAACTTTTTGTGCATTGTTTTTTCTAGTAAAGCAAACAAAAATAAGGAAGCTTTCACGGGGTGTACAATGTTTACAATGTGTGACCGTTCCGTTGGGATTGCGGTTTTGTGAGTTTTTATATTTTATACCCTGAGTCCAAATGACAATCCCTTCCAGCAAACATCTGTTATACAGAGTAAAAAAGGGAACACCTTAGTAAAGCTGGCACTTACTTACTTACCATTAAACCTACCTAAATGTAGTTTATTAAATAATTAATAACCATTAATTATGTAATGCTCGATTGCCCTCTCTCTTTATAAAAGTTAACCTTTAAGTATTCAAGTACTTAGTCTTTACTAATTGCTTCTAATTGTGTAATTTTAATTTGTCTGACGTGATACGCTTTAAACCTCTCAAGGATTTCAGTGTTTTACTAACTGCGTATCCCTATTTCTTATAATGTGTAAATATAAAATAAATTTAGAGGAATATTAAAAAAATACAGGGACTTCTCAACCTATGTCTCAGGGTGACAGGCGCAGTGGCAGTGTCCGTCAGGTCTTTACAATTTAAAGCTCTGAGTGGTAAGCGACATGACTATCCATAACGGTTGCAATGGAGTGGAGTCATTTGCCTGTCAGGTATAAAAAATAAAAAAAATAAAAAAATGCCACTCAGGGCTTTAATTAGGAAAGAATAGAGGGGCACTGCCAGAGCGCCCATCACCCGTATAAGTTGACAAGTTCCATACAGGTAATTTTGCCAACACCCTTAACCCTTCAAAACCAGAACGAAGTAATGCTCACATTACCGCTTGGCGGCAGAAATAGGCAAGGTGGTAGTATTTCCTTGGACGAGCTCTTTCACGAGGAATCCTAATTGCTACGAAAATAAAAGTAGAAAGAAAGATTTTTAAAAGCCAAGACCATAGCAAAAATTACTAATTTCCTGTATAAAAAAATTATAGGCAATTGATATTTGAATGAACATGAAACGATGAAATTCCAAACATGGCCGTATTGCTTGATAAAACTATTATTCTAATAACAATACAATATGTAGATACATATCACTAATTACCGCAACGAAACTACTGTATTATTGTACATGAAAATCTCAGCTCGAGGAAACAAACGTGTTATTACTTTCCAAAATCTTATAATGCTTGTTGCTTGACCGCCATCTTGCATGTGCGCTTAAAAAAATCTTTGTATTAATAATTATGACAAACTAGTGGAGTAATTTCACATAAAAGTAATTGAATATTAATTCAATAAAAATTTCAATACAATGAATAGCGACATCTCTAGCCAGCGCTGGTAGCTGTAAAGGTATCTAACTGGGTGACGAAATACTTAAGATTTCTTCTACTTAAGACTTCTTACTATAAATGGTTAGAATTGAATTTATTGTTTCTCAAAATATTCTCCGTTAGCGTTAATGCACTTTTTCATACGGATGAACCAATTTTGAAAACATTTATGCTACTCCTCCGTGACAATCTCTGAAACATATTTTCATAATCTTTGACAGCGTCTTCAGGTAATGAAAATCGTTGACCACGTAACTGATTCTTAATTTTTGGAAATAATTAATAGTCACAAGGTGCCAGGTCGGGGCTGTACGCGGGATTGCTCTTAAGGCCAACGTTGTTCATCTTCAAAAATTCATTTATCTGTCTAGCCGTGTGAGAACTGGCATTATCGTGGTGCAAAATAATACGGCGTTTACGGTTATTTTTACGGAGTTTGTCAATAACTTTCGGCAAACAAATGGTCGTGTATCAACCACTATTCATAACGGTTCTCCAAAGCAACAGTTTATTAAAAAAAGCAGCAATCATCCGCTTAGAGGCACTTTGCACGCGCGCCACTTTGGTTGGTTTCGGCTCATCTCGAAAGACCCATACGCTCGGTTGCTGCTTTGTTTTGGGATAGTAACTATAAATCCATGTTTCGTCACCTGTTACTATGTACCACACCGAATTTGACGCCCCTTCGTCGAATCTGGTAAGCACTCTGGTAAGGCAATGCAACAAGTGACGAGATCCGTTTTTTGAGCCTCAGTCATATTGTGTGGATTCCACCGAGAGCTTTTTCACCTATATGTTTGTGTACTATTGATTGTATTTGACTTATGCCTATGCCTAACGATGCCTGAATCTCATGGTATGTCACATGCCTGTCTGTTTTGATCACACGGCGCACAGCATCGATGTTTTTGTTGTTCACAGCAGTGGACGGGCGACCACCACGAAATTCGTCACTGAGATTCACACAACCGCGTTTGAATTCTGCAAACCAGCTATAAATAGTTGTCTTGCATGGTGCTTTATCGCCAAAAGCTATTTGAAGCCAAGCGAAGCTCTGCTGAGCTGTTAAATTACACTTAAAGTCGTAGAAAATCATACTACGAAAATTTTCACGAGTTAAATCCATGGTGATGTAGACAACCAATTTCTAAAATGACACCACAATGTAAAAAGAAGTGACAGTCAGATGAAAGAAACTGTATTCTATAGCCAAAGAGTTCCATTTTCAAACGTTGTAATTACTTTTCAAATATTATTTATGTAAGTGGCCAGTTCCGGAAACTTATAGTGCGCCCTATGTAGACCAAATTATCAGACGCATGATGTCAATGAAGCTTCATACTTGACCATGTTTTTGATTTGGTCGGGAATTACTTATTTGGCAGCAATTGTTTCGGACGGACAACAAGAGTAGACACCAATGCCATATATTGCGTTTTTAAAAGATCTGTATGCATAATAATCTATATTACTACCTACAACTTAATTTCTATGCATATTCAAAGTACGTGCCATAATATCTTGAAGGAGTGTAAGCCGTTGTCTGCGCCATCTCAGTGAAATTAGTGTAATCCACCCGGTCGTAATACGCCTTCATTACGCCAGGCTTAAGACGAGATGGCTTGAAGCTTGTGGAGGCTTGATTCGGCTTCAGGTGATGCGAAATGTCATTTCCCGTCCCTGGGCTTTAGTTCTCTACATTTTAACGTAACACTATGTCCAATTTGTATTCTAAATCTCGTATTTAAATGCTGATATGGAATATTCTTCCTTTTGTAATTTGAGTAGTAAAAAATTGTTTGCAACATTATGTAACAACAATAAACACATACACTCATAACCTCGAACTGGACACACACATAGACAACCACAATTTTACACCCAAACTCGCGAAGGAAACAAATATAGATCATGCAAATATTTCTCCCGGCCTGGGAATCGAACCCGGGACTTCTGCGTGCCGGACCAGTATGGTAACCGTTCGGCCACAGACGTCAGTTAGTTAAAAAGTGTCAAATAACGCAATGTTATTGCATATGTTATGTATTTTTTTACAACCACACCCATCTCCATTGAATTTCCTGTACCATGAGTAACAGAGCACCAGTATATACTCCGGGGCACTACCCAGAATACCCAAACCAGAACTAATTTAGAAAAGTTGCCCTATGTTGGTCCCGGTTAGGCCACTGAGGTCGTCATCCACTAATCACGCTAATAATAACTGTCCAAAACATTCGTGTGGTTTTTGCTACGAACTTAAATAAACATTTTTTCTTTTCAAACTTTTGTCTATGGTCATTTTAAAAATATTTTAGCGCGCATTTTAAGAATAAGTGGGAACGTTTATAATTCGTGAAAACGCCTAGAACAGGTGAACCGTAAATGTATCGTATTTCATCACGATCGAACTCTACAAAGCCGTAAAAAGTACTGCAGTTAGGTTGCTATGTGTCACCTCCCGTATTCGCTCGATATATTCAGATTTTCACTTGTTTCGGTCATTATAACATACTGTAAATGGACACGAAAAGGCCATCAAACAACACGAATTCCAAAACTTATAAATCGATTTTATATTAATCTTCTATGCTTCTGTACAAAATCAAATTTTTTTTTAATATAAACCGCGATAATTTTGTAAGAAACCAAAGTTTCGGGCCCTTTACAAGTCCCATCGTCACGGCTGACTCTCTGACCCGAAACGTTGGTTTGTTTGAAAAACCACATATACGCAATTTCGATCTGAAAACACAATTTCATTTTCTACGGTGTTCTTAATCGAGAATTATAATCGCCAACTTGTATACTGTCGGGTTTAACTAACTTTAATACCTTAAAATAAGATGCATTGTCATTTTAAAGCTTATTTCATAATTTTTTTCTAATTCCCCTAAGATATTCCTACTTACTGGAAAAGACCATTGGCTGGAATTCTAAGGGAAACTTACCGAAATTGCAAATGACAGAGTTTGATATCTAATATAAAAGTTTCATTAAAACTAAAAGAGTGTAAGCTAAAAAATATACATAATTTCAATAAGAAAGAAGATATCCATAATATTAACCTTCGAGTTAAGTCCAAACTCATAGTACCACTATTTCATTTAACCAAGGTAAACAATCTTTTATGGGGAACTGTATACGTTTTTACAATAAGATAAAGGAGCATATATTAAGTTTATCATTTCCTAAGTTTAAATCTACATTAAAAATATTTTGGTCGAAAAATCATATTACAAAATTGAAGACTACGTGTTAGATAAAGATGTATGCAAAGACGACACGGCTCCAGAATCCACACAAATTTGTAATAAACAAAATTGTGTATTCAAAATGTATTCCATAGCATTTAAGTTTATTTGAAAAGAGCAATCCCTAGAGTTTCTTGCTCGTTCTTCTCAGGGAGGTCATCGTAGTGAACGAGCAATAGGTTAAATATGACGTTTACAAGAGTAAATTTGTTTTACCTATGGAATAAATAATCTTTGGCTTTGACTATTCAATTTCAGAAATATCAAACAAGATACAGTCGTCAAAAACTGCAAAATGCTTTGCAGTTTTTGACGACTTGCATTGAAACCAACCAAAAGACATTCAGCTAATTTAATATGTTTTCCTTTCGCGAAATGCACATTTTCTTGTTTACTTAGCTCTCGTTTTATAGCAAATAGCTCTCAAAGAGGTACATTCCAAGCACGTTCAATTTATTAAAGTCTGATGTCACTTTTATCTTTACATATGTACATATAATATTAATGCTAGCAAACCCATCATACGCCATAATTGCATCCTCTGAAATCCTTTAACTGAAAATTTCAGTGTTCAAAATTGAATCGTTGCCTTTGAACACATTCTGAACCTTATTACGTGTTGTATATTCAACAAATTCAAGTATCATTCTATGTTCATCCGGAGCGTGAGTGATTTTCGGATATCAACATGGAAACTCTGCTTCTATGGCGTTGATCATAAGGTTTAAAATGAAGAAGCTTGGGAAGGAACGGTATGCCCGGGTCTCAACCGGGTGTATTCGCTCTCGAATAATCGATAGCTGACGTCTGGCCCCCCCTCCTCCCGCCCAGGTGCACCCCGTACGCGTCCGAGGTTAAGGTACCGTTTTGTAAATGCGATTCTTTTAGTACGCTTTTGTGTTGTGTTTTATAGCTACGTAGTAGAAGCCTTCACGATGCAATTACAGTTCTGTTTTCAAACCCTAGACCAGGGACCTGATTTTGATTGCCTCTTCCAATCGGAAACTGCGTCTTTTCGTTGAGGCGTATAATATTGCGGACGGGCTACCCGATCTATTCCGATTTGAATTAAAATCAGGACCCAGGAGAATATTGTATTACACACACAATTGTATACGCTCGATGATGACATTGTTTCGCATATTTACTTGTCGCTACCATACAATTGATACTGGGGCGGGATTGTAAACCTATGTCTTCGATATCACCCTCATGGAGTCATGACTTCGCCGTACAGCTTGTTGCAGTTTACTTATTCCCTCCAATTCCGACATTCTTCGTCATTGTCGCATTACATTTTATTCTTTCTAACCGGTTTCTGATTTTATGCCTCCTGAGTTTTTTTTCATGATACCAAGTGACAGGACCCACAAATGGTGCCTGTCCATAACAGTTGCAGTGCCACTCAGAGCTTTCAACCACAAAGATCTGAGGTGCACTGCCACTGCGCCCGGAACCCTGAGACACAAGAAGTTGACAAGTCCCATGTGCCTATAATTTCACCAGCATCCTTACCCTTCGACACCGGAACGTAGTAATGCTCAATGCTTTGTAACTATAATCATATCGCTTTCTCAAATTTAATAGAAAAAACTGGATAGAAGGTATTGAAAACAGTGTTTTCACAAAAGACAGAAAACAAATTTCAGCCCCTAGTCGCATTTAGCTTTATATAATATACTGTACGAGAATTATAATTACTTTAAATGGAGTTCAATACAATGCAAAATTATTTCCTGAATTAATAATACCAACAAGGCCGTCCGTTATACATTAGCTTACACTGTGAAACTTACATTACTGTTCTGTGTTGTCACTGTAATTTTTAATGTGGAATAAACAATTTTTCATTCATTCATTCATAATATTACAAATACGTCAAATGCGTACTATAAAGTACTTTTCCCGTAGGTAATATTCTGTCATAATCTGTAATGTTTAACACTCGCTTCTTTATTTTTTTTTATTAAAAAATAAGTGCGAAATGGAAATTCCATCTCACCTGATGGAAAGTGGCGAAAAAAGTCGACGATAGAGCATGCACACCTAAACAAGGCCTATTCACTCTCGCTTTGAAAAGATGTAAGTTATAACGCTCAGGGAACAATCCGCAGGCAGGGAATTCCACTCCACAGCTGTTCGCCTTATAAATGTGGAAGCGAAAACTCTTAACTCGTTTAAAGCACACAGACCTGTGTAGAAACGTTACTTCAATTAAATTAAAATTTCAAAATATTCACTGTCTCAATGTCGATAACGATTTTGCCGCCATCCAGTCGTATCCATGCAACAGACCCCTTAATCCGGTGTAGACGAGCGTCTAACAAGCGTCGCATGAATGAACTGCAACGTGTTGCCGCGCCAGTAATTGGGGGTTGCAAGCGTCTGCATTGTTTTACAACAAACTTTGATATAATAATGACCCTTGAACTCTATATAGCCACTATAAAACCTGACACAAATGTTATACGACCAATGTAGTCCTGAGGGCTTTGGAAATAATGAACGATATGAAATTTTTTTACTTTTTTTGTGTCTCGTCCACTGCTTTGGTACACGGTTGCTTTATTTCATTTTGTACAGTCTGGGACTCGTTAATTATAACAAAGAGTCGGTATATTACTGTTTACCATATTTCAGGGTGTGTAATAAATGTAACTGTAATGTAGTAGACGGCATATTTTATAGAGCTTGTCGCTACTATCGAAACTTTTAGAAATAGAAGCTAATTAATTTTCATGTTACCGTTGGGAAGTGCCATTATTTTATCTGGATTTTTTAGTTTTCGGTAGGTATATATAGTAATAAACTATGGTAGCCTAATTGTTTGACCTACCGCCTCTCAAGCCGAAGCCGTGGGTTCAAGTACAGACTCGCACCGCTGAGTTTTTCGGAATTTATGTGCGAAATTTGATTTGAAATTAACCATGAGGTTTTCGATGAAGGAAAACATCGTGATTAAACCGGCACACAACCCTCGGAAAACTTGTAAAGGCCCCAACCGACATTGGGCTAGCGTGGCGGACTATGGCTAAAACCTTCGCCTAAGAAAAGACCCGTGTCTAGGAGTGAATGATGATGTTATGATTAGTAATTCAATATTGGACTAAGGAAGTTACCTTGTGGGACACTTATACTACGACGAAATCCAAGTATGATACGTTCACACTTTTGGTTGAACTTCTTCTACTGTGATATTATTCTATCTTTGCAATTCAGCAATAACGCCCATAACTCAAACGAGATTGGCGTGCTTTGTATCTTTGACGTTTATCCCGTTTCCACCAGGTGTTGTGCGTGTTTTTCTAACGTATAAACCGAACATTACATTTATTTACTATCGATAGATCTATCGTGTTTGCAAAGTCGAGGGTTGGTGGTGACGACCTCCGTCTTCGAGTGGCTTCGAGTCAATGTAGACTAAATTAACTTTTCTATATTGTCTCGGGTGTGGGTGTTTGTGGTCGTAGTTTCCGATTTCATTATAGGTGCTACTTTGGGATGGGAGTAACCTCATAGTCTGCAACAGTGTCACTGCTCAATTGACCACGGGACAGCACCAAAAAACATTTTACGGGTCATAGCTGATAGATATATCCATCCACAATGACGTCTTTCATTCGCGTCCCGAAAAAATAGACTCATGAACTATTGGATAGGGATGCAAGTGAAAGGTAGTAACTAACCTATATGCCGAATTATCACTTTTTATTTATATAACTGCTATCTCTATGGTATTGATTGTAATGAATACTATGATATAATACCAATCTAGGGCAACATTACAGGCACGGATTCGAGTCTCGTCAGTTCGAAGGATTTCTGCTTTGCGTTCTTATCTTTGTATTATTATAATTATATTAAAATTAAATGAACATCATTTTATAACTTTTTATAAATAGTAATATACAATCAATATTACAATTTATAAAGCGACATATTATTAAAAAAAATCTCTTGTCAACTTGTGGTAGCTGTAAAGGTGCCTGTTTGAGAGAAGAAAAACTTTCATAGGTTTGTCACAGGTGGCGCTGTCTTAAACCAAAACCGAAAATTTGGTTGGTTGAAAAAACAAATTTACGCTATTTAAATCCAAGAGAAATGGTTACATTTACAATTATAATTGTTGTCATTTTGATTTCATAACCATTCTTTTAGTATCAGAAAACATTATATAATATAGGGTCTTTCAACAAGAACTTTGTTTTCTAAAACAAAATAAAACAAA
>NW_020653383.1:8295763-8323753 GCF_003589595.1 Hyposmocoma kahamanoa
TTAATAATGCACACACTCAACATAGACCCCCGCATTAGGGAATCCCTGTATTGCGAGTGCCATGGACCACAGACATGATAACCGTTCGGCCACGGAGGCAGTGTGAAAAAACATATATTCGCGACGAAGGGAAAAATATACTAATTTCCGGAGCTACGTTAGAGCTAAAAGTACTTTAAATTAATAACTTAATAAAGCTACTCTATCCCGTAATTACGGTATATTATCTGTCTAATATTATCCGAAATTGCGTCGGCGGCGATTTATTAGCAACGGTAGAATTTAATTAGAACCCTCTCCGGGTTCAACGAACACAAATTAGAATCTAATTGTAATATAATTTAATTAAGCTCATTCGAACTTCGACTATTGGAGCTTATGGAACAAAAGTAATAATACAAAAAAAAACTATCACCTCACTACAAATCTGACCTTCGGCGAAAAACACTCTAAGTCGACTTATACCAATATTCATTATTAAGTATTTTTTTTAAATAATATAAGTAATGAGATGAACAAGTCGTGCACCAGATGGTAATCTACACGCCTGTCCATAACAGTTGTAGTGCTACTCAGAGCTTTAAATAGATCTAAGGAGATCTGCCAATACGCCAGTCACTCTGAGACATAAGTTGACAAGTCTCATGTGTCTGTATTTTCACTAGCACCCTTACTCTTGAAAACCGAAACACAGCAATGCTAACACTACTGCTTGGCGGTAGAAATAGGTAACCTGGGCGAACTCTTTCACAAAGAGTTCCTACTGTGCATTTGTCATATGCGTAAAATGACAAATATTTATGTCTAATCACCAATGTTCTAATAACTGCTTTAGAACTGAAGATAATTTTCTTAATAATAATATTATATAAGTGGTCCTCTGTGGTCGAATGGCTTGCACATCGGTTTTCATGGTGTCACCATCTCTGAGGTCACAGTTTCTTCAGAATATGTAAAGTTTTATTATTTTTAAAATTTAAAAAGGGGTACAGTATACTTAACTAAACATAGTCCTACTAAACTGCATATATAGTTTACTGTAGCATCGAAACGACTCTCATTGAGCAAAAAGTCACAAACTAACACTCAATGTGGTTAAAAATACTTAAGTAATATAATTACTAACTATTCAACAAAAATTTGTGAAATAATGATATATGTATCAACATTTTTTAAATTTACGTATTTTTAGTTTTATGTCTAGTAATAGACATCACCTCTGGCAAGCTGTTTAATGTGTATGGAATAATATTTTAAATTTACTCATTATTTAGATTTAATAAGTTAAATCGAATATTAATTGACACTGAAATAACTTTCAACAAATTATCTACAAGTGACATTATATCGATCTTCTATTTAAGCACTAAACAGTTAACGACTAATTATATACGTCCAGAGAATCTATAAACCTCTCTCCTGAAAGGTTGCCATTTTGCAGAAATGAGCATTTTACACTAACAGTACGACAATATGAATAGGCTCCCTTTCACTACTATGACAAAAAATGTACTTCTGTATTTTTAATCCGTGTCTTGTTCATATTATCGAATAATGTTTATATCCGTATCCATCTATACTATCTAAATCCTAACATGCACGATATTAGCAATTCCCAAATGGAATTGAAAAGGGATGAAACCGGCCGCAATAGCCGGTGACCGGAAATCAGTTTGATCGCCAAATTAGTGCCTTTTACATTTGCTATACAGGCTGACACTTTTTATTTCACAGTTTTTTTTGTGCACATACTCATAACCCCGCTCTAGGGAAACCATGGTATCGCGGATGCCATGGAAACACACATAGACAATCACAAATTACATCCAAACTCTTGAGAGAAATAAACGAATTCAAACTTTACAAAATTTTATTTTTAAAAGTTATTGATGTCGATTTACTCGTTAGGTAACATGCTTTCAATAGCAGTTTAAAGCTTATATTTATGGAATATTCGCCTGAGTACACTTAACGATTACACCCTGTATATGACTACGTGTGTATGTACTCGTATGTGAGGATGTAGAGAGGGATTGAGAAACTTTCGTATTAATACTCGTACAAGCTTTTGTTCGTAGCGTCGTAGTGTTTATTTGACATCAAATGAAAGTTACTCGCTTTACCTTGCTGTCAAAGCGAATGGAATTCAATGGAACGGCCAATGTCACAGTAATGTATGGTTTTTGCTTTTTCGTGTAAAACCTAGACTGAAATCCCTTTGAGCTCTAGTTTCGACCTCCTTTCTACGAAAAATATTTGATACAAATTCATAACACGAGTAGACGTCGATTTTGATTTTTTTGCAATTAGTAACTTTATGAATTTTAGACTCGTGCAAATTTCGATTACTTTTATCCGCTCACGCGATACATGCAGCCGTGGACACATGCCGCCACAGAGCGTTGCGCGATTCATGCGTCTCTGGAAGCATACCACACCTAGAGGTGCCGGTGATGATTTTATGCCGATTTATCGGATATCGAAGTTATAACAGGTAAAAGAACTAATATTAATTGCTATTTCGGTAACTACTCTAGCAAACCATAAAGTTTTTAATGCCTGGGTCTGTCATTAAAAAAAATAAACAACTTCAAAAATACGTCACGACAATCGTGTGTGTTATTGTTTGGGCTAGTGATTTCGGTGTTTATTTATTGAAAACATACCGTAAGTAGCGTTGTTTAAGTTTACCTTGAATATAAATGTTTATAAACTATACTTTAAGGAGTAATTTCATGGTAAACGTTAGAACAACTCAAACGGAATATTATCATATTTATCCAAATACACCAAAAATTTCATTAGTGCTTTTTAAGTGCAGGATTTGCGGTGTATTACTGCATTTTATTTGAGATGTTTTTGTTGGTAGTACGGAGGGTATTTATTTAGCAATTATATTAGCGGTTATAAAGTAGCAGCAGAGCTTCTTGTGAAGGGGTTCTTCCAGGGAAATTATATCTGCCGCCAAGCAGTAATGTGAGCATTACTGCGTTCCGGTTCTGAGGGGTAAAGTGGTGCTGAAATTGCAGGCGCATGGGACTTTTCAACTTATGTCTCAGTGTGTTGCACTGCAACTGCTAGAGACAGGCATGTTGCTGACTACCAACGCACAAATTGTTGGTCCCCTTATTTGGTATCATAAAAAAGCTTTGCTACGTATGTTTTTGCCAATAAAAAAATCAAAATGAGATTATTAAGAACCGCATTTGCAATATTAAATTCGAATATAAGGGCGCGTTCAAATCAGCCGCTGTTAGCTGCGCTGCAGCCGCGTGGTGGCCGCGCGTCGTCCGCACGATTGTCACTTCTCATACAATTTCTAGTAGCGCTACAATCGCGCGGCGGTCACGGTTAGTAAGGTTTACACGTCAATTTTTCAAATTAACTACGATCAACGAAAATCGAGTTGAAGAATTTATAGAGAATGCAAACAACACCCTACAATATGGGATATCAGTTCCGCCAGTTATTCTAATCGATTGGAAAAAAAAGGCATGGGAAAATTCATGTCTAAAATTTATTGAAAATTTTCAAACTAAAACTACAACTGAAAAAAACATAGCAGTTGAGTCGTTTTTATTACTTACATGTGAAGTGTGTGCCCCAAGAACTAGGTAAAAGTAATGTTTCTTCGTCAGAATCCATCATGTAACTGAGTCGAAAGATAAAATACCACTAAAAATTTGGTCGCACTTCAGCAGCCGTTGACCACGGCGCGACTGCAGCGCTGCTGCAGTGCATCTAACAGCGGCTAATTTGAATGCGCCCTTATATACGCTTCAGAAAACATTCTGACAAAAACAAAAAACATTATCTACTAAACTGAAGCTGTCAAGACCATCCGCCAATGGTATTACGTAATTCTGACCAACAATCGCGGAGTCGTCATAACAACGCCACACTATGGGTTAACCGCCCTGATTTCGCAGATAATTGGCTCGGTTAAAAAATTATAAAAAAATTTTATTTGGAACAAATACAAGATTTCATTACAGTTGTCGACTACTCTGAGTTGTAACTACTTACGCCTATCCTCGAATAACGATTAGGTATGATAAGACGATGACATTTTTTTCTTTGTAACTGATGATATCTTAATAATCGGGACAAATTCTAGGGACCCTTTTAAAATGGATTAGAAATACAATCACTACCTCATAAAATTATTTCGCACCGAAAATCAAATCTCACTTCAAACCCCGCATTCGGGGAGCAAGCGGTAAATTCTGCAATTTAAAATTTTTAACAGCATTAATGAGTAGAAGATTCCATCGGCCCTCCCCCGTTCTACCTACAATAAAACCGGTATTTCAAATATGTCAGGTAATAAACTTGAAAGTCGCTCTCCATACCGTACTTAGACGATGAGCTATGATACTTTTAGATATAATATATTATATAAATATTATAATAACATAATATTCTTCTTAAAATGAAATTAATACAAAAATCGGATACAGAAAATTCCTTAGAGCGGCTGGATTCAAACTTTTGAAATTGTGTGCTTGTTGCAGATCTGTATTTTTGGTTTTTAGCGACTTTTTTCCCGTAGTGACATCTGTGAAAGTTATCTGGATGCGTGAAGAAAATCTTTCATACACCTTAGAAAACATCGTGATACGCAATAAACTTAATAAACATATTGTTGTCTCACTTAGACGGGCATCCTGTATATACCTTCCTAATTACATCATTGTATCTACTCTTAATTGCAGTACGTGTATGTAGTGCCACCACTGCATTAGGGGTACGGTATTTACTGATCTTCGAAAACTGTTTAGGTGAATTGTGGTTAACGGTGTTGGTTATTCATTAAGTTAATATTTGTTGACTATACGACTGTACTACTTGTAATTTTTGTTGCAGATAGATTTATTTACTGTTATTTAATAACATTACTTCTATTCATTAATTACCTACTGCCTCCGTGGCCGAACAGTTCCCATACCGGTCTGCCACACAGAGGACCCGGGTTCGATTCCCGGGACGGGGTAAATATTTGTATGGGCTACATTTACTTCTCTCGCAACTTTGGGTGTAATTTGTGATTGTCTTTGCTAATTTTTCTAAAAAAAAATATTTGCTTCAATATGACTTGTATGAATATGCTGAAAATGGATCTACAATATTTTTTTCGATATCTGAACTAACTAACACCAGAGATATTAATATTTAAAGTCAGACGTGAAGAGATGCTCTGTTTATTTTTCACAAAACCATTATTAGTACGTAGCTTGTATTACATCATTAGGGTTATGACGTCAGGCCAAATATAATCAACTGTTTCTTATTCCTGATTTCGCAACCTGATTCGTTATTTGTTAAAATTACAATTTCTCAAAATATAGGGTAAAACTTAAATATTCCACGAAAATGCTGAAACAATGCCGTTGTGCGAAATTCAAATCCTTATTCCCTTCATGCCGTTTCATTTAAATATTGTTCAATACTATACCTAAAGCAAGTCTATGGTTTTCTCTTAAACTTCCTCAGTCTACGTCGTTCTCGCATAACTTTTACCTGGAATGTGGCAATATTTCCGCAGCGAGCGAAATGTAATTAATCAAAAAGTTTCCAGAATCCCCCCTACCCGTCTGGGGTGTCAGGTTGACGGTCGACCATTTTTGTTTACAATATTTCTGGCAAACACGTAATTAAAGATTTGAAATTTTTATTCACATTATTGTTGAGTTAAATCTCAACGTATTTGTTTTACAATGGAACTTATGAGGAAATTATGGGGATTGTGTTTATTAAATCCAGTGATTATTAAGCGATTTTGAAGTGATTAGGCAATCATGAATTAAAAAGCTACATGACTCCCGAAGTTAATGAGGGTATGCAATGCTATGTAATTATCAGAAGATTCATTTGTTTATTCAATTGGGTTTTTTTACGATACCAAATAGTGGGACAAACAAATCGTGAGCCGGGTGGTAAGCAACACACCTGTCCTAACAGTTGCAATGCCACTCAGAACTGTACATCGCAAAGAATTGAGGGATTAACACTGCCACTGCGCCCGTCACCCTGAGACATAAGTCGAGAAGTCCCATATAACTATAATATCACAAACACCCTTCAAAACCGGAACACAGTATATAATATGAGCATTACTGCTTGGCGGCAGAAATAGGTAAGGTGCCAGTACTTCCCTGGAAGAACTCTTTCTTTCTATCTTTGATAAGCAGCTCTACAGTTACTAAGTCCCCGCGCAGTAGTTGAGTAGAAGAAGTGACCAGGAGATGGTTAAAGACATACGTATCGTCCAAATGGTAACATTTTGACGGCATTGAATTTGATTACACACGTATTATAGTGATTAAGAAACGGTTGGATACGCACAGAGCTTGTATCACAGCTTACAATCGAAAACTCTGTCCAAATAACATGTTTCGACGAGACAATGGTTCTTATAATCTTCAAAATACGACAGTTATTTGACTATCGAAAGCATAAATCGCTAATAAAACCTCAAGTGGAATCGTTTAAAATGTCAACAAGGTCGCCATTAATATGCGAGTAGCGAGCTCCCGCAGGTGCCCGTACAACTTACTCTGAAACACGGAGACGATCTGGAGGACTTCCAGGAGTACTATTACGAACTCAATGAACAAGATCGTGTTACACTGGGCTTATATTCTCTATTTTTGCTTCTTCAAGTGCCTCTCCATTATTGAAGGTCAGCAGTCAGTTTTCTCTTTCTTTGTCCAGAGCTAGCCTGAACAGTTGTTCCACGGTCTTGATCGGTCCACTCCCTGTTATTACGAAGCCATCACATTTTCCTTCTTCCAATTTTCCGATTCCCAGCTACTTTGCCCAACATTATAGTGTGCAATACATGATATCTGTCATGTCGCAATACATGACCCAAATAGACAACCTTCCGCTGCTTGACAGCACGTACCAACGCCACCTTCTTCGACATAAGTTTAAGGACCTTCACATTCGTGACTTTGTCCGTCCAACTATTGCGGAGCATTCTATGATAGCACCACATTTCGAACGCTTCAAGTTTCTTCATAAGGTCTTCTTTTATGGTCCATGATTCGCATCCATAAAGAACGACTGGCCAGATGTAGCACTGCAACAGCCTAGTGCGGGGTTGAATAGATAGCTGCCGACTGCTTAAAACTTTCCTCATTGTTACAAAGGAAGCCCGGGCAACTTCTATACGCACACAAATCTTGATATCACTTTCTCATGGGTGTGTTAACCACGATTCGAGGTATTTATATTTTTGAACTTTCTCCAGACTTTTACTTCCGACCAGTAAGGTCGACTGAGGTGTGGGTCCACACGCGACAGGCATGTACTTCGTCTTAGATACAGTCATGTTGAGTCCCATTTTTCTGCTGCTTTCGTATACTCTGTCGTCTTGGAGGCCTTCTTGAGAGGAAGCTTATTTTCTCCGTAATGTTTAAATGTAGGATTTCGATATTAGAATCAAATGCATCGAAAAGACTTAAAAACGTAAGCTTTTTTATTAATCCAAGTGACAGGACGGACAAGTCTTGCACCAGGTGGTAAGCGACAAGCCGGTCCATATCAGTTGCCCTTACTCTTGAAAACGCAGTAATGCTCACGTTACTACTTGGCGGCAGAAATAGGTAAGGTGGCAGTACTTCCCAAGACGAACTCTTACACAAAGACCTCCACTGCTACTAAAAACTGCAGCCAATGCCATAGCTTCTTGCTTATTTTGTGGAAAGTCAGAGTCCTCGGGGTCACCGGTGGAATACCTTGCTAACGAACTATCAGCGCATCTTGTTGAAGCGTCCGGAGATTAGAAAGACAGCAAGTACTTCCAAGCAAGCATTTAAGATTCTGTCATAAGATACCCAGAAACACTACTCATCCTCGTAGCTCTTATAGAATACCTGGAGGAGGTTTTCTATAAGACCTGTGACCTAATATTAATCCCCTATTATGTCTTATTAAGTGTAAACAAAGTATTATGTTTTTTGTAAGTGAACGTTTGGTACTAATATAGACTAATATTATAAAGCAAGTATTATATATTTATGAAGAAAAGACACGTCTATGTTATCGAAGCTCCTGTAGTTCAGTATCTAACATATTTTAGATATGGATAAAATAGTCCGGGAGGATTTAGCTGTCAGAAATTAAATATGAAACGTTTTTGGATTGATAATTCGCCTATTCAATCTTCGTTATCAATTCGTTCAGTCGGCGATGAAATAATACGCGATTTAATTGCAATTAATTTGATTATCTATTTTTCACATCAATTAGTTCGTAAGTTAGTTACAACGGATTTCAAATATGCTCCAGCGGATTCGAATTCGTAGAGAGCGGCCGCGATCGATTGTTCACTTTCCAATTGACACAAAAAGACCATCAACTTCACTCCTTTTATGAATATAGCGATTCCGCCAACGATCATCATGTCAAAGGACTACGTCATATGACTGATTGATAAAACTAAACAGATTCAAATGACAACAGCACCACACCCTTGACGACCTCACTAAATTTGAACTGTCAAACTGACACGATATTTGTAAACAAAAAACCACGATCGAGACTAGTTAATGTGATTCGTAGATAGCTAAGTCGTTAGAGAACAGCACGAAAGACGAAACTTTTTGTAAAGCACTATACGTAAACAATAAACCAATTTCTGTTACATTAAGTTTGAAGTGACAATTGATTCCGAAATATAATTATATTTTATAATCACATTATTCTTGTTTGTTATAAATTATAGAAATTCAGAATAGGGATGTCAGAAGAAAAGCACAGCTTGCGCCAACTCGTAATTCTGACAAGTTTGAAATTTTGTCTCACTCTCTGTCACAAAGTTGGGAGTTACTTGTTTATCCTGAAGGGGATGCAAAAACATGTTACTTGGTTAATAATTTTGTTAAAATTTATATAATATTTTCTTTTCCGATAAGAATACTGTCTAATTCAAAGTCGATCTTCTGAGTTGAAACATAAACCTGTAATTTTTAGGTTATTGTTCACCTGATTGACGTGGCAAACTTTATTATTTATTTAAGTGTTTGAATACGTCATCGTGGAATATAATTTATTCTTTCAGGATTATATACTCGAATACTTAAATCGGTCATTTTCGGGCTAGTGTTCACTACGTAATTTCCAACGCAATTTTTAAAAATATTATTCGTTTTTTTATGGTGCAATATTATTTAGTAATTAAAAGATAATATACTTGAATATTTAAATAATAAAAATTTCCACGGAAATTAGGAATAATTATAAGAAATATACATAATAAATACTGAATTATATTCCTAAACAACTTAAACGTTTATTGCTATTAAACGTATATTTTATTACCCATGACCTCGGCGGCTCAGCAGTTGGTACTCAGGATGAAAAGGTTCCGATTGAATTTCCCGGCAAGATATAATCAAGAAAATAATTTTTCTTAATTGTCTTTGGTCTGGCTGTTCTGGGTTATTGCACACCGGGGTGCTTATCTGTCATAATATAGGATGTTTCCTGTTTCATTCGTTTGCTATAAATTGAAGGGAATTCTATTAATAAGTAGTACGTAAATAGTTCTAGTTACGGCAGTTCTACTTGTAACTAAGCCCCGTGATAGTGCGAGTGACTGTTGAAGCTCTTAAATTATTTTCAAAGATACAGTTGAAGTGTTATTATAATATTAATGCTATCTCTATCGACCGTGCAGCGAGCGCGGGTGCGTGAACGAGATAGCACTTCCTCGCGCAATTTTTCTATTCCATAGTTTGATGTACCTTCGTATAGGAATTATATGAATTATCTAATGAATAATTTTCGAATTTAGAATTCTTTATATTAAACTTGTATATGATTATGTAACTCCGTACCATATAAACAGTATAATTTAAGTAATAAATTATTAGATTATTTATATGTATATGTAACGATTTTTAAAATAAATAATTCTACATTATTAAATAATCTCAATACAGAGTACTAAAAAATCCGACTTCAAAAGTTCATGAAATTATATTATAGGTCTATTGCTTTAAAATGACGCGTGTTCATTACGTGCTTAAAAAAAGTAATTTGAATCGAATTTTAAATTTTAAAATTAATTTGAAACTCCACATAGCATTAGTTTCAATATCGAGTCTACTGAATCTAATTGAGTTTGATTAGTTACATACATACACTTCACGCCCTTTTCCCATTGGTGTAGGCAGAGACCTTGCCTTCCAATTGATACTATCCTGACACACTTTTCCCCTTCATCATCAATACGCTAGTAGCAGTAAAACTCCTTGTGAAAGGAGTACTAAAAAAATACTGCTTGGTGGCAAAAATAGATAAGGATCTATTTCTGCCACCAAGCAGTATTTTTGTAAATTATTTATCTCTCCACAGATATACAATTTATACTTATTCTAAAGACCTTGCCAACCTACCTTGACAACGCTCTTTTATATTACCTATACGTATATCTATTCTAGTTAGTTCTTCATTAATTAAGTTACATTAAATACTAGCTATAATTTTGAAAAGTAAAACCGTCTTTGCTAAATAATACTATCTCTAATCATAATGTTTATTTCACTAAAACATTAGATCACTTAGCAATAAAAGTAATGTGAGTATATCTGCGTTCCGGTTTTGAAGGGCAAGGGTGCTGGTGAAATTACAGGCACATGGGACTTGTCAACTTAGGTCTCGGGGTGACGGGGGCAATGACAGTGCCCGTTGTGATCAAATGTGGTTTAAAGCTCTTAAAGGTTTTCTTTAATAGCCCCGCACTAGGGAAACCCTGTGTCGCGGGTGCCATGGACACACACATAAACAACCATAAATTACACTTAAAAAGGTTTGGTGTAAACGCGCAGGACTGTCTTAGGGTGCATTCCCATTAGATCGTGACGACTGATAGTCGTGCAGTTTAAAGTGTCGTGGATTGTATATTTAAATGACATTGTTCACATATAGTACAACATGATTAACTGTCGTTCACGACTTTTTTGACTTTACGACGACAGACTGTCGTGCCAATGGGAAGAGCTAGAACGACAGTCGTCAGACGATAAATAAAACGTCACGATAAAAAAGTGACGACAGATAATCGCAGCTTCCGACAACCGATAAATTGTCGTCACGATCTAATGAGAACACCTAGACACGACAGTCACGACAGATAGTCGTGATGTGGGAACGGGCTGAAAGTGACAGTCATCCAACGTTAAATAAAACGTGAATATGACATAATGGCAACGCGTCCTTACCCTGAGATGACACGTTGACTAGTTAAGAAACTACTATAGACCTGCAACAAAGCAAATATAAAATGTTTAAAATCTAGTTGGAAATACACAATATCATTGTAACATGTCAATTGTTTCCGCACCCTACGGAACCCAAATTAATAATGCTTCCGTCGGCTACATCTGACGTGTGGTAGGGCAAAAACGACAATTACCGACCTGTGAATAAGGTGAAATAGAGTAACTCACATTTTTATATGATTTTTGCCAACATATATCTTTTTTATTACAGTGCCGTTTAAGTTGTTTTCAAGATATACATACATGTAGACATTCCAATTTAGATTAGGTTTATATATCACTTGCTGCAATGGTGAAGGAAAATATCTAAGGTAACCTGAATGTAGATTGAAGTTTTCAAAAACTTTTTGAGGATATGAAAATTTGTTGACCAGAGTCAGACCTGAAGTTGTATGTCCAAAATTTTCCTCGAGAAGACCCATTACTACTAGTGCCACGAATAGGATATAGCACAGTATACGATATGTACACAGTTAAATGATATACTGCTAGAGTTGGCAAAAACTAAAATGCTTATAATAATCATCAAATAAAAAATATAGTAATCAATTTCTTTTGAATAAGATAAGTTAAAGATTGAAATGGAAGTGTGTTAATGGGAAAAAACCTTTAGAAAAAAAACTATATTTACGGGATTTAAGGGAGTATATACGTAACGTAACCACCATCATTTTTTCTCGCAGAGCGGGACACCAGAAAATTTATTATTATTTTAAAAATAAAACACATGTTTATGATAGTAACGAAATGTGTAATGTTTAAAAAGTAAATAAAAAAGAGCTAATCTTGTGTAGTCTGTTGGGCTGGTGTTAAATGTTTTTCGGATGAGTAATTTTTTTTAATATATTAAGTTTTATAACGCACAACTAAAAAGAGCGGGCGACAAGACTTAGTTGCTGTCACGCTTTAGCGCCATTTTTTTAAATTTATTGTCACACAACTATCCCGTTCAAAGCAAGACGTATGGTCACGTTATACTATTATACCTTAAAATAGTTAATGTGCGTTATAAACTTATTGTTTTATTTTAAATAGTATATGCTATACTGTACTAGCAATATCATCACCATCGTGATCATCAAACCCAGTATTCTCAATGCTGGACACAGAAACCATCTGCAATGCGCAGGTTTCATCACGATGTTTTCCTTGTCCGTTTGCAAGAAATATTGCTACTACATATTCATAAATGTACATTACGTATAAATTAAAGTCATAAATACGTAGAACGTCGCTTTCTCTATTGAGAACCAGCCGTTTCCTCACTGGGTTACCACTTAATTTATTCAACGAAAGAAATCATCTATAATTAGTTCTTTGAACGTCAATATGTTTCACCATCACATTATTGTATTATTTTTTTGTGAAATTACTCCACTATTTTGTTATAATTATTAATACAAAGATGGAACACTTGAAAAAAAAAAATATACTACGATCCGACTGGATTCGAAACAAAGGTCTTCTGGCAAACCGTGACAGACGCTATTTCAACTAAGCCACGGAACGAACCAGCGGACCTTACGAATTTTTCTATGTGCTTGTTGCAGATCTTTGTTTTGTTTTTTAACGACTTTTTTGCCATAGCGCCATCTGTGAGAAATCTATTTTTTTACTCAGCCAGATACCTTTACAGCTACCAGTAGCTGACTAGAGATGGCGCTTTATTACTAATTAAGTTTATTGAATGTCGGAAGGTTTCAGCGCCATGATATTTAATTACTTTTTGTGAAATTACTCCACTAGTTTGTTATAGTTATTAATATAAAGATCGAACACTTGAATGAAATTATCTAACTAAAAAAAATGTTTCACAGAAATGTCAAATATTTCAGCTATATCATTTTGGCTTGCGCAGCACACTAGGCCGGATGGCGATTGACGCCTCCACCCTACACACTTAATGGCATTATTGTGAAGAAAAATATTATGATAAATTAACCAATTTTCTATAAGAAAGGGTAAGCAAAAGAGTTCTCGACAAAGGAAACACGGTGGTGACCGCTAATTTTCAAAACATTTATGATTTTCTGTCACTGATGTAAATTCAATGCCGAATTTGCATGACGAAGTGGTCGTTATGAATGACCGAGCAATGAATAAAATTAAAATATAATGGACTGGAAACTTGGCTGTATGGTTTTAAATCTTTGCTTTTTCTTTAAAGGAAAGGATTTAAAAAACAACATACTATTCCAAGCTCTTACATTTGCACACCGAATGACAACAACTGTTTTAATTCCACAGACTCTGGAATTGAAGGTAGAGACCAAGATATTATATATCAGTCATTGACTTACAAATAAATGGACGACGGGTCTAATACAAAAACCAAGAAAAAAATGTCCCAAGTCAACCTATTCGAAATTCAAATTGTAATGTCATCGCAGTATCGCGCTGTCTGTCGAACAATTGAAGACTAAAGCGGAGTGTGGCGCTCTGTATACGATTTTAGCGCCTTACAAGTGCGGACACTTTTTAGCGCGGACCCGACGTCCATATAATTGTAAGTCAATGATATCAGTCTAAAAAGTGTGACAAAATTTCAAACAAACCCTTAGAAATATTTCATAAAATAATAATAGTAATAACGTCCATACTTATAGCCCCGCACTAGGTAATCCCTGTATCGCGGGTGCCATAGATACAGACATAAATTACACATACACACAAATACAGAAATTACACCATAAATGACGAGAGAGTTAAATGTAGGCCATTCAAATATTTCTGCCGGCCCTGGAATAAATTCAAATTCAAATTCAAAATAATCTTTATTTCATAGGTAAACATTATTACACTTGAAATCGTCACAATGGTTAAACTCTACCGCTCATTCGTAAGGCAGATTCCCCTGAGAAGAATGAGCAAGAAACTCTAGGGGTTGCTCTTTGTAAATAACATTTATAGAATAGAACCCGAGATCTCTGCGTGGCAGACCAGCATAATCGCCGTTCGGCCACGGAGGCAGTTTCTGTGATCATTTACTTTACAGTTTTTTTTTTAGTTTACATTACTTACGTTATAAGCTTCTTGATTTTTTCAGGCTGATGGTTTTGTATCCAATAGAAATATTATTTTCGATAACTTCCATCGCAAATTTATGAATTACGATAAGGCCACCATTTGCAAATTTTACTCATGTAAGTATATTACGATGAATTTGCAAATGTAAACACTCTTGTAAGGCGCCAAAACCTAGGCGTCTAATTCAAAATACACGCACACATTCTCAATTCTCGCTGTAAAACATTGGTAAAAATGGTCGCCGATAACCCGGTGAACCTCGAGTTGTGATTTAATAGCGTTCACATGAATTTAAACCTTATAGTAATGGTTTTTTTTCAAGTAAGTGTTCATTTTTGCTCCAGTTTTACGAATAATACCTCAGTAGTATAGAATATGTTTAATTGAGTTCCTTGTCTTGTAGATGAAAAAAGTAGCGGTTGTAAATTCCGGTTAAGTACCTTCACGTTTTTCACAAAACAATGTCACTTAATGGCCGACATAAAATTATACAGAAGGCTTCTGCAATATCACTAAATTCAAAGGTCATGATTTCTCAGTTCTTCTTTGTGTAAGTACAGAAATTCTTTTGTTATTCTGAGGTCTTGTCAAATAAGCTTGATATTGTAAAGGACCCGGTGCCTTTGAAATGTTGTGATTCTTGTTGAGAGACTTTTGCTGCCGAAACATGCTTCTTCAATTTATTTTTTACTTTTATTTTCATAATTCATAATTTTTAACCCGGACAGCCATTAGGCATACAAATTCATTGGAAGCAATGTATATTTATTAACTTGCAGTGAAAAATTATAAATACAAAACTAAACCAGAATTTTACCTTTTTTTAATAATGCCAAGCGACGGGACGAACTGATCGTGAGTCTGGTGGTAAGCGACAAGTCTACCCATAGTGGCAGTGCCACTCAGAGCTTTAACTCGCATAGATATGAGGGTACTGTCACTGCGCCAGATCCCCTGAGACACAAGTTGACGAGTCCCATATGCCTGTAATTTCACCAGCACCCTTACCCTTCTAAACCAGAATACAATAATGCTCACATGTAGCAGAAAAAGATAAGATGACAATACTTCCCTGGACGAACTCATTCACAAGGAGCTCTACTGCCACCAAATTCCTTCCTGCGTCGTCAGGAAAGGGTCGTATTCCGCCACTTTACACGTACTTTGACGTGGTTTCTTCACAAGTGTCCTTTCACGGTTAGCAAGATATATTTCTGATTATCATTCACAATTGTACGTAACTAAGATATTTAAAGTCATACCTCTCACTAGATAAACAATCATTCTCCAACTGGGCTACCACCGCTCTAAACTGAGGCTACCGGCGAAAAGTTGTGTAACTGACTTTAAATTATTTTTCTACAATATGATATTAAACTGCCTACGTGGGCGAACGGTTACAATGCTGGACTGCCACGCAGAGGTCCCGGGTTCGAATTCCGGACCGGCAGAAATATTTGTATGGCCTACATTTCATTCTCTCGTGAGTTTGGGTGTAATTTAGGTGTGTGTTTGAGTAACTTTTAATAACGTGTTGTGATGAATTGTATTACAAATCGTATTCTGAACCTCAGCCTTCAAAATGAATTCGTTAAAAGATTAGATTTGTGTATCCAAGAAAATGGAGCTCATTTCGAGCAACTAATTAGTTAGATTACCATTATTTTCGTTTTATTAAAATATGTTAAGATTTCATGGTTTTTTTTTTCATTTAATTAACCAATTTTGTGACAGAGATTTTATTCTTATAATTAACCCTATCGATCGATGCAATAAAAGTGCAGGGTGCATTTTTTCAGATTAAAGCGGGTTCGATTCCCGCGTGTTGCTACAAATTTTCGAAAATCTATGAATGCAGTTTTATTTCTTTTAAAAAATAAAGGAATGTTTCCTTTAAGTAAAAATTTATATCTCCAGTATTTAGAGTACTTTCCCTCCAGGTGGCGGTATATGGATAACTGTTTAAATTTTTACCCTATACGATATCCTTTACAGAATGTTATATGAAGCAAATTAGCACAATATTATTATTTTATAAAATAAAATTTTCTATGTGTGTGCCCATGGCACCTGCGATACAGGGTTTCCGTAGTGCGGGGCTACGAGTGTGTGCGTGCATGATTATTTTAAATTTGGATGCTATTTTTATTTAAAAATAAATAATTAACAAGAAGCCCATGTTTCAGGTGCTTTACAGGTCCTATGGTCGCGTCCGACTGTAAAAAACTCTGTAAGGACACCATTAAGTTGGTTTGTTTGAAAAAGCAATATGTTATTTAGACACGATAAAATAGTTTTATTTCCGATGTGAAAAGTAGGATCATTTCAATCCCGAAGGCCAATGAAGTCTGAATAATATCAAGTTATACGTAAAACCAGTCATATGTGTTCAGTTCTGACATAAAAAAACGCCTTACAGCTTGTGTCTTTATCTTTAGCGCCCCTCATTTTTTCCGGTCAACGCCTCCTATCTAAAATGATGAATATCTCACAGTATTAACCTCGAAATGGGGCATGGAAAAATATACATTTTACACGTGGTGTTGTAGTGAATTTATCGATAACATTCTACAATACAACGGGTAATAACGATAGTCAACTACAAAGTGTACATAGATGATGATAGTTAAGCTCAAACTCAAATAATATTTGCTTACCTTTGAAAGATTATAATGTATCTTTATTACACAGGTGTAGAAAAATGATTAAGAAACTCTAGGGTTGCTCTTTGTAAATAAACGTAATATGTACACATATATTATAATTTAAAAAATTTATTTCAAATACCCTGAGATCTATATATCAGGTGCTAAACGGGTTACTGCTTTTTCAGTATAGTTTAAAACATAACAAATAGCAAACTTTGAATGTCGACCGGAATCTTATTGTAGAAACGTATACATTGCTCCTCAAATGAATTTGTGATTTTGTGAAGACGACTGTAAACCGCCAGCATATTTTTAAACTGGGTGTTAAATATTTATGATAATAAGGAAATTCAGAAAAAATATCACCCTAACAAATAATATATACACTAAACACTACGTCATTAAGTAAAGTTAATGGGTAAGACTCTATGTGATAAAACTAAAGAAAAACAACATTTCTCTATGTACAGGTCTTTGTGTGTGAGTTCATATATTCATATTATTTCTGTAAAGGCCTTTCTAACTCTGCTTTACTTGTTTCACTTCTATCATTGACAACTATAAATAAATAACAGCTAGGCGGAATGGACTCCCTACCGAATTGCAAGATTTCTTATTTGACTTTTTACACAAAAAGCAAATTTGCACTCGCAATGTTTATGATTGAATATTTTCCTCATAGACTTTAGTAGCGCGCTAAGGTCTATATACAATCTATATATAGCCTTCGATCTTAATTATCTCAGGATTTTTATTTTGTATGATAATAAATGACGGGACGAATAAGTGACACCCCTGGTGGTAAGTGACACACCTGTCCATAACAATTGCATTGCCAATTCCGTCAGTCCGTTTCCTTGAGACATAAGTTGACAAGTCCTATGTCCTTATAATTTCTCAGGTGTTAGAATGATGTAATAGTACAGTAAAATTGTATTTTTAAGATAGTTTCAAATTTCATGAACATTTCGCGGTTAGTCTTGTAATTCATTTTGAAAATTGTGCAATTTCAGTGGGTGCAAAAAAAGCTTCGTTCACTTTCACTCCGCTTGCTGTGCTTCTATAATTCTACAATACCTTTACCAAAAAAATTGTACCTTTACCAAATTTAAATAACGATATCATCGATATAATTTATCGTTATCAAAACATCACTAGCTTCGCTCGACGCTCCTTAAATATGCCAGCCTTACATTAGCCGTAGTGATAAATAAGATGATATGGCATGTTCTGACTTGGATATGGGCGAAAAACGAAACATACGCGTAAATACGTATACAGTTACGTGTAATTTCTTAGGATCTTCGTAAGCTCGAGTTTCGTTCTTCAAATATTATTTGTTTAAGTTATTTTTACCGGGAAATTTTATTTTTCGGATATATTTTGTTGAGTCCTTGTTATTTCCCATTTATTCTAGATAGGACACTGGCTACACCCTGCTGGTTTCAGACTAACACACGGTGGGTTCGTGTTATTTTTTTAGCTGATTATGCCATTTGATGTCAACGACGTGACCAGACGGGTATAATAACGAAACTCTTAGCCAGAACTCTCTGATTTATTTATTGTGCATGTAGCCATAAATTATTCACTGGATTCTATATTTATGTAAAAACTATAATGAACTTTAGAGACATTACTTTGTCATAAAAGTTTGGGGTTAGTTACTGTAACGTGCCTAGAAACCAAACAAAACCAAAAGTTATTTTGTTGTCTATATGTGTGCGTGCGAGTGCGCGTGTGTGCGAGTATGCGTGCGTGCGTGTGTGTGTGTGTGTGTGCGCGGGCGGGCGTGTGTGTGTGTGTGTGTGTGTGTGTGTGTGTGTGTGTGTGTGTGAGTGTGAGTGTGAGTGTGAGTGTGTGCGTGCGCACGCGCGCGCAATGGAAATCGACGAATAATTTTTATGTGTAATTGCCGCCTACTGCTTTTCCATAGAGAAGTATCAACAACGTACTGACAAAATTCAATGATCTTACGTACATTGAATATTTTATAGACAAAGTCAGGAAGATACAAATATAAGTCAGCAACAGGTTTCGTCATATAAAAATTAATAAAGCAATTGACCAGACTCAGTCGCCTCAGTCTCTACTGTAATTGGCTCAAAATCGTACATCGGTTCCAAGACAAGTACATTTTATATTGAACCAATATAAACTCTACGGCAAGAAAAGTACCTACTTATATTTTTGCGTGCGCTACTATTTATGCATTGTTTATAAAAGAGTTAACCACTAATATATATTACACATATCTTTGTCTCTTAAATTTACGACCTACGCTCTTGTCAGTGTAGCAAAAGCAATTTTGTTCAGCAAAGCTTTTGTCTTTGATCTCCTTGTACGACGTGCCAGCTCTTCACTTTTGACTTGGTCAAAGTAACATATCCCTACACAAGAAATATAACTCTGTATACAATATACAAGTGCGCATGTATATAAACTTTGCCAAACATTCCGTGCAACATCATCCCTGGGGGAAACTTTTAGTATTACTGTCGGGAAATTCATAGTAAACGATAATAAATATGTCTCCTTTGAAGCTGGCTTAGTGTAGCCGAGCCCTTGAAATTTATAGACGGTGTAACAGCCTTAAATTAAGAAAAAAACACATATTATTGAGATAGAGTCTGTAGCATGTTCCTCTCACTAGTTTTTGTGTACATTCGTATCTACATGTGAAAAAGGACTTTATTTAAGACTGTAAGATATATTTTAACCTACTTCGGAAAAGGAGGAGGTTATAAATTCGACTATTTGTATGTGTTGTTACGCAATTACTCTGACATTTTGTGAACCGTGGTGCCTAACTAAACTTAAAACTTCAGTAGTGGTCTCATTCAAATTTGAACAAAATATTCACTTGTAAGGGTGGCATACTAGGATGAATCCGGTTTGTGGGATTTCACCCACGTTTCGATTTAATCGATTTTAATAAAACTTGGCAACCAAATGTAATTCCACAAACTTTTGAAATCGGTTATTTAAAAAAAAATATAATTAAGAATCAAACGAACTTACCTAGTGAAGTTTGATTCCAATTAATATTGTTCAAGGGGTGGAGTCCTGGTGACCTGAAAAACGTCTAGTTTAGGCACCTGTCTCCCACAATACATTTTTTATGTATAATTTTTGTTATTATGCTCAATGCACCGATATTGTGATGAGAAAATAAACAAACTTATTATTATTATTATTATGAGTATCACTAACGAAGATGATCACTTGTTTACATGCTGTAGGTAATCATTTTCATTCGTGATACGAAGCATAATTAAGAATCAAAGGAACTTACCTAGCGAAGTTTGATTCCAATTATGAGTATCACGAACGAAGGTGAACACTTGTTTACATGCAGTAGGTAATCATTTTCATTCGTGATACGATTTAAAAAGTGGGGGAAAAACATTTTCTGACTAAGCCAGCAACGGTCAAAATGTTAAAATATAGAAATCACAAAAAGTTTTAAAACGTTTTTGTCTATAACAAAATCTCTGTCTTTTTGCAAGATAAATTTCGCCTTACTCGTGTAAGCTGTAAATAAAAGAGGATGCAGCAAGATGGATGGCGATTTGACGAATTTATGAAGATGAATGCTCAGCCAGGTACAAGGGAAATTTATCAGCGAACACTCAATTTTAGTCATCGTGAACACCTGTTACCGAGAGATTTAATATTTTTATTTATTAACGATAGTTATAATAACTCTTGCCTGTAAATTTATGTGCTTTGTATAAAGTTACTTCTTTATTATTGCTGTACAAAAACACCAAAAAATAGGAAATAAATTTAAAATGTCTAACCACGATTAAAAAAAAATTATAAAAAAGATTACGTATGTTGTACGAGGGGGTGTAGAGGTTTGTTCGGCAAGCTGGTGCCCCCTTACGACATCCAGGTATCAAACGACGAAATTCGGGGAAGATAACTTGTATATTATAAACAACTTGGCGATGCACTACCGTGCACCCTTTTACAAAAGGTTGTGTCTAAAAGAGATCCGTCCCGTGAGATGCGAGTGCGGCGCAGCAGACGCCACGTCAAATACTTTTGGGTGCTGATCTTACAGAAAGACACTCCACTCTCTGAGGAGTTCTCGTAACCTGTCCCGATTTGTATGACGCGAGCTCGAGACGCTTTGCAGTTGGCCGCTGATGGCTTTGACTGCGCTACCGGATGAATATTCATTTCATACCAAACGCTAATGAGTGGTCATTACATTAGGGAAAATCTTAACACCGCGATTCAGAAATCGCGTTTTTTATGCCAATGCCATCTAGCGGTAAACTTCGGAACAGTTCTAACTAATATTGTACGAATTCTTATAAGAAAGTTAATGTGTTAGAATTATTACAAAATTTATATAAAAATATTTTCTTTTACTTATTTTATAATCAAAGACTCCATGTATTTATTCCTAGAACGCCAAACCACACAGGAACCTATTTCGAGATTCTATCAAGGCTAGAGCCACACCATGCTACTTAGTGGTTCTGATGATTTCAAGCGACTGATGGTGAGTGATACGGCTGTTCATAGCAGATGCAGTGCCAATCACAGCTTTAAATCGCAAAGACCTGAGGGGCACTGCCACTACACCTGTCACCCTGAGACCACAGCACCCAACCCTTCTAAAATGGAACGCAGTAATGCTCACAATACTGCTTAGCGGCAAGAATACCTTGTATCGTGTCATTACTATTAAGTTTAGGTATCATAACACAGGCATTTAAATCGTTGATCGGTCAAAAGAGAACATACTATTCTCTTCTGGGAAACCACGATTGTCATAAGACATTTGAAAACAGAACTCGGAAAAATAGCAATGTAAGTAAAAATAATTATTAATACAAAGATCGAACACTCAGAAGAAATTCCTTCTATCCGGCCGGATTCGAACCGACGTCTTCTAACATACCGTGCCGGACGCTATACCAACTAAGCCACGGAATGACCCAACTGACCTCACGAATTTTTCCATATCCTTGTTGTCGGTCTTTGTATTTTTCAACGACTTTTTAGTCGTAGCGCTATCTATGAGAAATCTATGAAAGTTTTATAACCCAGTTAGATACCTTTACAGCTACCGTCCTTGGCGAGAGATGTCGCTATTCACTGTATCTTAAATTTTTAGTGAATTGATATTCAATTATTTTTTGTGAAATGACTCCACTAATTAATAATTATAATTGTAACAAACTAGTAGAATAATTGCACAACAAATAATTGAATATCAATTCAATAAAAATTTTAAGTAAAAATAAAATAACAAATTCCGTATTCGGTAAGTGAAACCTGGGATTATCGTTCGATCGGGTATTATTATATCAAGTGCTTGCAGCTTTGGATGTCAGCCAAAGTCCGCTTTCTGTTTACCGCAGAAACCATTGTTTATATTTTCATTTTATAATGTTTACTTAATTTTTTAAATATAACGCAATCTAATGTTAGTAATGTATATTATTTGTTTTTCCTGTTTTTTTTATCAGCCTCTTGGTTGGTTTTATCTAGATTTATGGACCGAAACCATGTAAATGCACTATGCATATTTATATTGTATTAAAAACCTATTTCGTCTTCTTCTATCTATATGGACTTAGTACCAGTAGAGCTCCTTGCGAAAGAGTTCGTCCAGGGAAGTACTGCCACCTTTGCATTACTGTTTCAATTTTGATGGATATGGATGCTGGTGGAATTACACGCACATGGGACTTGTCAACTTATGTGTAAGGGCGACGGGCACTGTGCCAGTGCTACTTAAATCGCTCGTCAAAACTTTGCGATTGAAAGCTCCGTGTGGCACTGCAACTGCTGTCCATAGCAGGTGCAGGCGTGTTGCTTACCACCAGGCGCATGATTTGTTCGTCCCGCCACTTGGTGTCATACAAAAAAAAAACTTTCTGAGCAATCGGGTTTAAAAAGGATTCCAAATCATCTCGCTATTACCGATGTAGTACTCGTAATATGCGTCTCCGTTTTGAGTTGTGGGGTTACTTTGGCCCAAAACTCGCTAGGTATGACGTGACTACCGTAGTAAAAAAAAAAAAAAAAAAGTCTCATTTCAACTTAACCGCCTTCCGAGCTACGGGTTGTGAGTCCAGTGTGGTGTACGGGCATGATCCATCAATAGTGTATTATAGTCTCTTTTTATCAAAATTTCAGTTACACTATCATGTTCGCATAAATAAAAAAATAAAAATCCAAGCGAAAATATGTAGTTCTCCATTTTGATTTATTTTAACAAAAACAAAACCTTGTAGCAAACCAAACTTGCATTTTATAAAAAGAGATAAAAACAGAGTCACAATGTCAAAAAAATAAAAGATGAACTAACTTTTTTAGATGTTGTTTGAAAATATTAAAAAAGATGGATTCAATCAATCTAAAGCAAAAGTTGCAGTATAAGATATATCACGGGTCATTAAACCAATACACATACTAAGCGAAACCGTGAAATACCTACAAGTCTCGAAAGTCCATTCCCAACGGTCTGTAGTGACCATATCGTTCCAATAATGGGGACCGTCTTAAATTTGAGAAATTAAAAAAATGTCTTTGACGATATATAAAACCCTACAAGAGAGTATCGATGTGTATTAGAATATTTTTGAAAGAAAAATGGGGAAGTAATAATGATCCCGCGCTACACGCAGATGGAGTCATGGATTTTACAACTTTTTTTCGTCACAAGTATTTGTGACATTGGCGGTAATATACAAACGAACCTAACACATAAAAAATCGATATTATAAGAAACTATAACAAAACCTCGGACATCTAATGGAGAACAATATCTGACAATTAAATATCTCAAAGGAACACCACAAATCGTCAATGCTCCTCCAAAAAACTCTACACATTACACGGTTCCCAACAATTCCTAATACAAACAACGTATCAAGTCCTTAGCAATTTTGATAATATTGAGCACAACAAAGATTCACTTAAATTTCTATATGCAAACGCTCGCAGTATAGTAAAACGTGGTAAATTCAATGAGTTATTATGTGTTGTTGAGTCCTTAAAGTAAAAAATACATGTTGTGATATTGTCTGAGACATAGATCAAATTGGATGATGAAGCCAAAAGATTCCAGATACTAGGTTTTACTCACTATTATAACTACAGACAGAATACTATCGGCGGTGGAGTCTCAATATTTACTACAAATCATCTAAAGCATCATCTGATCGAAGAACTTTCTCAAGACGACAACCACTTTGTTTGGATACACTTACATAAATTCTCGATTGATATTGGAGCAGTCTACAAGCCTGGCCGAACAAACGCTAGAAACTTCCTTGATACTTTGTCACTGCAACTGATCCGGAGGAAAAGAGAAGTTATTTTTGGTGATGACAATTTTGATCTACTAAATCCTGACGACTCTAAAACACAATATATACAGACACTGCAAGAAAATGGATATAGAATAAGTAACTGGATTACCCCTGAACATTGTGCTCGAGAAACACTACAGAAGAAATCATTACTGGACCACATCTCAACGAATTTAACAGATAATCATTTTCACTATAGAATCGTCAATGTCCGATCATAAACAGTTATTTTTCGAAATAAAGAAATATATACCACCAATAAAACAGAGAATAAAATATGAATCGATAGAATACGGAAAGCTTCAATTATTCACAGCAGAAATCATGAAAACCACAAACAATAGCAATTATACTCAATTCGAGAAGAAGTTGTATACTGTTAGCCGCTCACGCGATACATGCAGCCGTAGACGCATACCACACCTAGAGGTGCCGATGGTGATTTTATACCGATTTATCGGATATCGAAGTTATAACAGGTAAAAGAAGTAATATTAATTGCTATTTCGTTAACTACTCTAGCAAACCATAAAGTTTTTAATGCCTGGGTTTGTCATTTAAAAAAATAAACAACTTCAAAAATACGTGACGACAATCGTGTGGGTTATTGTTTAGGCTGGTGATTTCGGTGTTTATTTATTGAAAACATACGTAAGTAGCGTTTTTTAAGTTTACCCTGAATATAAATGTTTATAAACTATACTTTAATGAGTAATTTCATGGTAAACGTTAGAACCACTCAAACGGAATATTATCATATTTATCCAAGTATACCAAAAATGTCATTAGTGCTTTTTAAGTGCAGGATTTGCGGTGTATTACTGAATTTTATTTGAGATGTTTTTGTTGGTAGTACGGAGGGTATTTATTTAGCAATGCAGAAGAATAATTTTTATTTATAAGAACTTGTATTTAAACTGAATGCTTTTCTAATTAGCGAAACCAAACAGCCGCCATTTTGCGGTAGGAGGAGCGCATCGCGTGAGCGGTTATTGAAAAATGCAAGGTACAAAAGATTAAAATACTCAATCTGCCAAAACAGGGCTGGATAAACAAAAAAGATTTTAGACAGAATCAACAGTAAAACTTTACCAATAACATAAAGAAAACACGGAAGATAAAAATATTGAAAACAATTTCTTAGGGAAGAGAAAATCAGTAGCTGATGAAATTCAACAAATGAAGAATGAGTACTATCAAAATAAATTTACAACCTGCAAAAATAAGCCAAAGAAAATGTGGAATTTTATCGATAGTGTCACATAATAAAATTAAGGAAGTGGCAGTACCAGCTAAACTTGAAATAAATACTATTATAATAACAAATGAGCAAGATATCTGTAAATGTTTTAACGACTTTTTCTTTTCAACAATAGGTTTAAAACTTGCACAAGCAATTCCAATACAATATCATGATTACAGGATCCATATTAATGATGCGGGAGAGGAATTTAATCAAACAGCCTTCGGTTTAAACACCTTTACACCTTCAACAGTTAATGAAGTGATTAAAATTATTTCTAATTTGAATATTAATACTACTTCAGGCATTGATGGCATAAACACAAAATCAGTAAACTCTATTAAATACTGAATTGCTGAGGAACTGTCTCGCTCTATAAATTACTGTATAGAAGAAGGTACAGTCCCCAAAAATCTGAAAATCGCTAAAGTAACACCTGTCTACAAGTCAGGAACCAGATCGGATCCTAATAACTATTGCCCCATATCTGTACTCCCTATTTTGTATAAAATATTTGGAAAAATTATCTATACTCGTCTTGCAACGTATTTAGATTCAATTAACTTCCTATATGATAAACAATACGGATTTAGCCAAAATCAAATGCCCTATCCGCAACTGGAGATCTAGTTACTAAAGTAAAGAATAACATTGATGAAAAGAAAATCTATTTGGGCGTATTTATCGATTTAAAAAAGGCATTTGATACTGTCATTCACAAAATCCTTCTAAGTAAAATTCAAACGATTGGTATTACCGGCAAAGCTTATAAAATTCTTGAATCATATCTGACAGATCGATATCAAGTAATTAGGATTGCGGAAACCCAAAGTTCTACAACACTTGTTACATACGGAGTCTCCCAAGGATCGATCCTTGGCCCACTGTTATTTTTGATTTATATCAAAGACATTAGCAAACTTGAACTAAACGGAGAACTTTCACTTTACGCCGATGACACTTGCTTGTTTTTCTTTGGTCATGACATCGAATCGATTGCCACGAATGCACAGAACGACCTCATATTCTGAATAATTGATTTCAGAATAATTTTTAACTATAAATATTACTAAAACGCACTATATCATATTTACAGCTAAAAATAAACATATATCAAATTTTCAACCACCTAAAATTAATAATGTAGAAATTGAGAGATCAGATACCGAAAAATATTTAGGTCTTATTTTGGATAGTGGTTTGATGTGGAAGTCGCACATTCAAAATATAAAATCGAAATCGGCTTCGTTGACGGGTGCATTATGCAGCATAGTCCGATGTTTGCCTTTGAATGTGCGGTACAATATTTACAATTCATTAGGCAAACCACACATAAACTACCTGATCGAAATATGGGGTTTAGCACCTAACACTAATCTAAAAGTTCTTCAAACGTCACAGAACAAATTAATAAAAATACTATTTAACTTCAACTACCTTACCTCTAGTGCGCAACTATACAAGAACACGAAATTAATGAATATTGATAAATCATATAAATATTTTACATGCATACTAATTCGAAAAATATTATTAAAAGATATTCACACTGACATCAAATTCAAAACCAAAAATGAACATACGCAACTTAGGCGACTGCGAAATGCTAATAATATAATATTACGGCCACCGCGAACCAACTATAGCAAAAATTATATTACCTTTCTAAGTGCACAAATATACAATAAGTTGCCTAACAATATTAAAGAAACTAAAACACTAGATACATTTAAATACCTTAAAAACTATTAGTAAAGTAATTCTAAATAAAAATTAATAAATAATAATTATGACACGATATACCGTGGACTTAGGTATATATGTTTTGTCGGGCCAAGGCAGTTTTTTCTTTGTGTTCGATCTTAGTATTAATAATTATAACAAACTAGCGAAATTATTTCATAGAAATACATTTTATGACTATAACGATGGTTAACAACGTAAAATTGAATAAAAATACATAATAATAATAAATTTTAAATAATAAATAAAACCTACAACGTTCTTTCCTTGACGCATCTAGTTATTGCCAATCTGTGTAGACTCCGCTTGCGCGAACGCATGATGCTCTTGTCCAGTATGTTATGTTGGTTGAGTCAAAACTATCCACCTCTTAAAAGTGTCATATTTGTATTATATAGATTTTATGCATTTAGCGCTTGTCGCACGACGTACTGTGTTTATAGTAATGTTATTATATTTAAGTTTCCCATTTAAGTGAATGTATAATTCTTTTGAGAAAATAAATTTTTAAACCGAAAAAAAAACCTGCTATTGGTTATTGATTATTATGTATTGCTTCTACGATCCAATTCTACCGTTGTATATGTTGAACGTTTAGCATTTTTAATAACAAATTTTTACGTCAATATATGCTATTGCCTGCGCACAAAGGTCTGCGTCTGCGTCTGCGTCTGCGTCTGCGTCTGCGTCTGCGTCTG
>NW_020653383.1:8323763-8334042 GCF_003589595.1 Hyposmocoma kahamanoa
GTCGTCTCGCTCCTACCGGGTACCACTCAGTAACTTCGTTCTCTATGGAGTCTATAACTTTAGTCGATATGCCCCAGAGATATTCAGTTTTTTTAACATGTATAGATTTCAAAGCTTTGATGATGTCTTGTACATTAACATGATGGAAATTAAATACAATGCCGCAAACATTAACATTTTTCTTTAGGGGAACAATGTCAAGGACAATGATCAATGAGAAGGAGAGGAATTTAATGACGTCGTAGTGTTTACGGCGATTTCCGAAAAGAACGATTGAAAAGCTTGGGCTTCCTCATCTTTAGATTTTATAAGCTTGCCGTCTAATTCTGGAATTATGTCTCTATCGTGTTTCTTTATTTATTGAATTTCTTTATATACTCTAAGATGGTTTAGTTTCATTTTTCGATTGTCTAATTTTATCGCTGTCAAATTTAACCTTAGCAGATACACATACATTTTTTAATACTTTTGAATAATTTTTAACATATTCTATAAAATTGGAATTAGTATTATAAGTTTTTATAGCATATAGCTCATATAAACGAGACCTAGTCTTATGAATGCCTACTGTTGCCCAGTCATTGAATTTAGTGTCCCTATGGAAAGTTATTGCTTTCGGTTTAAATACATTATCAAATTCATTTTTAATACAACTAAAAGTCGTGTTATATAAAATATTTGGAACCTCCGGTATATGGGACAGGACATTTAAACTATTGTCTATATTATTTTTAAATCTAATTATTCGTTCTGTGGTAATCGGTCGGCAGAGAAATTGGTCTACCTTCTTGCTCATTTTATAATTAAAAGTAGCCAATTGCCCACTATGATCTGATCTTAAGCAATTTATGATTGATTTAGACACTGCGTCTGTGTTACAAAAGATGTTATCAATACAAGTAGAAGAGGAGGCAGTGATGCGAGTTGGTTCCAAAAAAAGATTAATCAAGTTAAAACTTTTAAGTAAATTAATGAGTCTTACAGAAGTAGAACAGTTTTCCAACAGGTTTACATTCCAATCTCCTCATAGTAATATAGTTTTTTTGGTTGGTAAAATCCGTTTTAGACTATCTTCCATGGTTAATTCAAACTCGTTGAAATTAGCAGAGGGGGGCCTGTACACACATAAGACAACAAACTGATCCAATACCACACATGAAATTTCAAGAGTTCGTTCAATAAAGTGATCTGTGAAATCCTTAAGCTCTTTAAATTTTAGCTGACGGTTAATAAATCATCATAATAATCATCATAATAAGCTACTGGTCTTAAAACGACTAAGTATACTTACTTATGTAATGCTATTCTTCTGGGGTGTTATAGTCTATTTCGTTCCTGTTCTGGCCATCAGGTCTGGCCCAGGTCCACTTTCTGATTGTACGTTTCTTCATTGCGTACATGATATGTTTTTCCAGGAAATTGACTAAAAGCTGTCCCCGAGGGTTTCGCCGTCCAAGACCATATTGTACCACTGTGTGTTCCGATTCTCTATGTGGACCAATTTAAGCATTAAAATCTCCCATCAAGGTGGTATAATGACAGTGGCTTTCTTTGTATGCTTTATCAATGTGCTCATAGAAAACTTCCATTTCATCATCGCCATGGTCTGAGGTCGGAGTCTACACTTGGATTATCTTTAAGGCATATAGATCGTTAAACCTAATTACGACGTAGCACACACGAGTTGCAATGCATTTAATGCATTTAATGGAGGTATAAAGTCTATTGTGGATTAGAAAAGTAGTTTCTAATTCTTCCATTAATTCAACTAGCCTATCGTCGTCTTTCAAAGTCCGTGTATTAAACGTAGCCAGGGTCATTAGGTTTTTGCAGCTGGATCTCTACCGGAGCCGGACATTCTTCGCTTCCTCTACCCCACCGGAACCGGAGTCGCTGCCAGAACTCGGAATAGCGGGGTCGCCGGGAACTGAGGGCCGTTTGTTTTGGGCGTGTCTCATGTTAAAAGAAGGGGTTTAGCCATAAAATACCACGCTGTCCAGTGCGTCTTGGTGAGTCGCCAGAGCCTAGTTTGTTATCTAGCAGGGTGCACCACGTGCAGGTTAGGTTGGCATGGTAGGCTAGATATTGGGGCCCCCCTTACACGCTCAGGACTTTGGACATTAGAAAATAGAATTTCACAACTGTACTATTTTTAACCGACTAAAAAAGGAGAATATTCTCAATTCGACTGTATTTTTTGCCTGAATGGTACGCGATTATTTCGACATTTGTGAACCGATTTGGATGTTTCAAACTTGAAGAAAATATTCAACCTCTAGGGGTCGCAAATTATGGGATGCATCCGGTTTATTGGATTTCTCTCACTTTCCGTTAACCGATTTCAATAACTCTTGGTAAATATATGTAATTTCACAAAGTTTTGAGGCCGGTTTTCTTTATAAAAAACTTCTAAGTATTTCGGATCAAAACAGCGTTTTTAATACAAACTTACGTTTTAGGCAGTTTACGGGTGTCTTGGTTACATCGAGTATACTTATATGAATTGTGTTTCTGTTTGTTTTGTAATTAGATGTATTGCTCTTTTTCCCAAACCACCGCTGTTTTTCCCAATTAATACAGAATATTTTTGAAACATACGAAGACGTACACACAGGTCAGTTTTTGACGCTGTACTATTTCAGCTTTCTAGTTTGTGATTTCAGTGCAAACGAGAGTTGAGATTTAAAGTGATATAAGGTCCATTAGACTGATGAGTTGCCAAGACTGGATGGTGCTTATTTCGTCTCTATTTCTAGTTACATACTCGATGCTTGGTTGCGACAGACATAAATTTTAGATTAAAAAAATATTTATATTTCCAATGTGTAGCAATCGTAAGAAACTCAGTTCTCGATTAATATTTTACAGTCTTTTAATTGTGTCGGTGCTTTTTTATTTCAGTACCAAATTTACTTAATATTATGTTGCCACTTTGACTGTGCTATCTGTGGCCGAGTAAAGATCTTCCCTCGTACCAGTATTAAAGCACAAGGTGCACAACAGCAAGTGCTGTATGGACTATGTTGGCGCACCGTAGTCACTTTGTATGGTAAGAACCTCCTCGCGGCGCACATCGGTAACGGTTAGGCGCTATAACACGATGATTCAACCGACTTACGATTGTACAACGTTGTCCGAAAATTGTTCTCTAAAATGGTGACCCTGCGATCCGAACATGTTGTTCCATTTAGAGTTTGACAGTTTGAATCACTGTTACGTATAGGGGACGACCATTTCGTGTTGGTGAACTTGCGCACAAATATACTAGCCACTTCTGCGTTTGACGTTTGTTATATGTACTTTACTGTTTTGGTAACTGTCGAAGTTTGATGAAATTCGATTTAGGTTATTGTTGTTTTTACAAACTTTGAAATGTTAATTTTAGAATAAAATATTAACATGCCAATAAATTACAGGGCAGGTATCATATTCAATTCGACAAATTTGTCGATCTAAACTGGAAACGGGGTGTCTTATGATAGAATCTTAAATGCTTACAGTGGAAGTACATGCTGTCTTTCTGATCTCCGGAGATCTGAATTTCCACAAAATAAGCAAGAAACTATAGTTTTGGCTACAGTTTGCAGTAGCATTAGAGCTCCTTGTGAAAGAGTTCGTCCAGAGAAGTACTGCCACCTTACCTATTTCTGCCACTAAGAGGTAATGTAAGCAATACTTCATCCCGGATTTAAAGGACAAGGGCGCTAGTGAATTACAGGCATATGTGACTTGTCAATTTATATCTCAAGGTGACAGATGCAGTAGCAGTGCCCCTCAAATCTTTGCGATTTAAACATTGACTTACAAATAAATGGACGACGGGTCTAATACAAAAACCACGAAAAAAATGTCCCAAGTCAACCTATTTAAACGTACACGTGACATGTAAAGGAATATGAAAAGGCTAAAACGTTGAATTTAAATTGTAATGTCATCGCAGTACTGTCTAATTTTGCTTGCTTCGCTGTCAGAAGAGACAAACGAAGACTAAAGCGTGAATGACGCTCTGTATACCATTTTAACGCCCTATAAGTTCGGACACTTTTTAGCGCGGACCCGACGTCCATATAATTTTAAGTCAATGGATTTAAAGCTCTGAGTCGCACTGCAACAGCTACAGGCAGGTGTGTCACAAATTGTTCATCCCGTCACTTGACATCATAAAAAAAAGATAATCTTTATGTTAAATTAAGAGAGTGCGGTGCTTCTTCGTTTGCTCTTATTTATGGGAATTCCCTGATTGTACGCATGTAGCTGGCATTTAAACTTCTAAATCCAATAGCGTGCAGATGACGCGGTAGATAAACTTTTCAACTCATTTACGTTGTTGGAATGTTGTCTACGAAGAACGCCTTATATGGAAAGCGCGTTTATAGGAGGGGTGGTCACAATTTACGCACCGTGAACTATAGTTCGAAATATAGTATAGAATGCACATTGCCCTGCCAAGAAAATGTATCATGAAAGACATTTATTTATCCACAAAACACGTAAAGTATAATATATGCGAACAATTAAATAAAAAACAATAATATGGATAAAAATGTTGAAAATTAGCACCGCATTAGGCACTGCTGATTTCCAATTTTTGCCTACAGCTATTCGCTTGCTGAATCAGTCCGATTTTGGTAGCAATAGAGCTCCTTGTGAAAGAGTTCGTCCAGGGTAGTACTGCCACCTTACCTATTTCTGCCGCGAAGCAGTAATTTCAACATTACTGTGTTCCGGTTTTGAAGGGTCAGGGTGCTGGTGAAATTACATGACTTGTCAACTTATGTGTAGCGGGAGTAGATGACTTTTTGCTGTGATGCGAAACAAAAAGGCGTCACTACTCTCGAGGCTGCGTTCTAGTCCTAACAGCATTCTGAAAATGTTTGCGGCTAAGCTTGATGCGCCGATGCTTCAACATTTTATCCAGGTTCTGGTGAGATCATGAGGTTATCGGCGCCTCGAGCAGTAAGTTGCATATACGTGTTCTTGTGTTTGCCAATGTATTGTCCCGTAAATTGTACCTACTAACAATAGCTTTAAGTTTAAATGTTCTGTATCTTTTTGTATTACTAACAAGTGGGCCATAGATGTCCAAATAAATGATTTATTATTATTATATTATTATTATTATTATGTCTCTGGGTGACGGGTGCAGTGGCATGCTTCTCAGAGCTTTGTTATTTAAAGCTCTGAGTGGCACTGCAACTGTTATGGACAAGATTGTAGCTTACCATCAGGCGCACGACTTGTTCGTTCCGTCACTTAATATTATTAAAAAAAACAGAGTGTATATATGTAGATACAGAGTCCATGTTGCACTTTATATAAAAGTTATAGAAATTAAAAAATGTAATATAAAATTCTAATTTATTTATTTTGTGTTGCTGGAGGTTTTAACCACGGAGCAATTGCTACTCAATTTCTGCACATAAATGGCATATAAAATATAACTGTAGGTTATATAGAACGTTATAGAAAAAAGCTGAGAACGTGCTCCTCACGGCGCAATTAGATGGTAAATTTAAAAAAAACAAACGTGGATTATAAATTCCGCCGCCTTCCATCCATTGACTCTCTTTCACTCTCTACACTTCTATTCAATTCTGGCTTCATGTCCGATTCCTTCCCTCTCCATTTAACACGTCTCTGAAATATTCTCCCGTACTCCATCAGAAGTTCTTCTAGTTTATCCTCTTTCAATAAGAATGTCCATGAGCATCTTTTAAATTGTTTATCACAGCGATAATCGTCATCATCTGTAATTTTATGTGTCATAAATATAAATGTACTATGTATATAGATATATACATATGTATCTATATACATAATACATTTATGTGACTTTTAGTGCCTATTTATGTAGATTTCTGTGGTTTCTACTGTATTTTAAAGAACGCTGATTAAACGTTATTGGTAGTAACACAAAACTAAGGTTAACAACGAGTGCACTGTGAGTGTGAAAAATAAAGTTTCCGAGTTGGAAAAGAAATTCGAGTGGTATAGCACTTGATATCGTATACATATATGATATGTTTGTTGGTTATATATTTGATTATATATTTATTATATTTATGTTATTATTACATAACATTTTGTTTAATTTACCGCATGCGTGAATTTCGTTATTCTCAAAGGTTGACTGGTAGATATTGCTTTTAGCATTAATTCCACCTTTTGTACCATTATGTGTTGTGGTCAATAAATTTCCTTTTTATATTATTTTTACATTTTAGGAAAATTCACGGACACAAAATTTACAATTATAGTATACTTAAATATACTATAATGAAAAATAGTAATCCAATGCCATTTACGAATTTCCATTTCCACCAACATGAAACTGTTTAAATTTAAAGTGCTTAACAAGCCAAAAAGAGATTTTAACAGAAAAGCAAAGAACATAGTTACATAAAACAATAAACATTAATAATAGACAAGTGTGTAATCATCGACTGTCATTTGACTGAAGAAAAAGATAAACTAATGACTAGACAGCATGGTCTCTGATTTTCGCCTGTTCCAAACGGAACGATGGAAAAAAAATTATCGACTGTCACGTGATGTGTCAAAGTGACGTTTGGTCATTTCTCGCCTAACTGTGTCTATGCTTGTTCAAAACAAATCAAATTCAAAGTCTACGCTGTTAAAAAGTCTCAATGCACGCATCATGTACGCATTTTGCCTATAATTACTGCTCGTAAACGGCACTTGACCTCTTTTGGTATCTCGGCATCTGTACTGCAACAGGTTTATGTGTGACAACAATTCAGAATAATCAATATTACCGTTGGTGATCCTCATCAGAAAACTGATATCACAAATGTCTTGACGTACACGAAGCGGCATATGAGCACGGCATAAGAAAATGATACCTAGTACACCTTGAGTCACCCAACTCAACTTTTAAAGTTTAATAATATAAATTAAAATAATAAATCTAATAATTACTTGATATGGATATTTATGTTAGTATTATAATAGCTGTAAAGGAAGAGCAATGAGTTTTAAGAGCTGTTATATTATATTAGAGTAAATACACACGCATTAGAATAAATTCACTTTTCGAAATTTTATACTAACATAAACTTTAATATTCCGATTCGCAAGCCAGGAAAAGCAATTTTTCAGTAAAATCTTTTCTACCTGAACAAACAGGACTTAGGATTAATATTCTTTCCCCGTCTTCAAGATCCTGGGCAAAGTCTTTGCTAGCGTAACGATTCTCAAGCTGTATGTGTGATTTTTTTTAAGTTGCGCACATTTGTAAATAAATGGTCCTTAGCAATACTTCTCACTCTCTTGATGATTCTTTTTTTATTGGAAATATGGTACCTCAGTCTCATTTACATTTGAAAAAAATATTCCATCTCTAAGAGTGGCAAACTAGGCAAATAGATGTACTTAATTTCACGAACTTTTGAGGTCGGTTTTTTTTATAAAAAAGTAATTATTATGAAGTCGGTAAGAAACACGCCTGTCTATGACAATTGCAGTTCTGCTCAGAGCTTCAAATCGTAAAGATCTGAAGGGTACTGCCATTGCGCCCATTACCCTGAGACAAAAAAGTCTTATGTGCCCATGTAATTTCACCAGCACCCTTACCATTCAAAAAAGGAACGCAGTAATGGCTATACTGCCTCCGTTGCCGAACGGTTACCATGCCGGATTGCCACGCAGAGGTCCCAGGTTCGATTCCTGGGCCGGGAGAAAAAAATATATGACCTACGTTTATTTCTCTCATGAGTTTGAGTGTAATTCGTGGTTGTCGATGCGTGTGTCTTCCCTTGTGCGGGGCTATATTGAGTATTACCAGCAACTGGAGCCAAGGTCACCACTATTAGAAAAAATAATAATAAAAAAATTAGAAAAATGTACAATTTTTCTTAGCTGTTGTTTTACTTCCTCTGGCTGGCGTATATATTTTTGACCAGGTGTGGGATTCGTTAGCGGATTAGAAGGCAACACAAATAAGTAATAATGGGTCGACGTTTGAACTTCAGAAATATGGTTCTTCTCAAACATGATAAGGAATATTTTGATTATTTTTAAAAGAAATTTGTCGTTTATGGACCATGGAACTCTTTACCGTTTAGGCACGCGTGCTGCTTGCGTGCCGTGAAATACATTTTAATATATGTGGCGCGGTGGCAGTACCCTCAGGTTTTTGAGTTTTAATACCCTGTGTGACACTGCAACTGTTGTGGATGAACGTGTCGCTTAACACCAAGAGCACGACTTGTTCGTCTCGTACACTTGATATTATAAAAAAATACATCTGCTTCATCATTATTTAATATATATTAATTCCTCGTATTGTATGAAAAAGCACTAAGTACAGATATTTAGATATACATTACAATAACATAGTATACTGTAATTATTTTGGTAAATATTTTTGGTAAACTCATGTTCATCAGGCAATCTGGACTACGCGGTCACTGTACGAGTACTACATTAAGTAGGTATGTCATAACTTAACCTAATTATGTTTCTGATCGCGCGCATAGTCGGGCTTACATTTTGTGTACAATTACGTATATTTTTTAGTACAATAAAGACCTTCGGACAGTACGGTGCCTTATATATTTTACTTCAACCGAACGGTGTACTCAGGGAAACACACTATTTCCATCAAACATACATTCTTACGAACATTCTACATTACATACGTTGGGCACGAGTCCCAGTTGCGGTGTAACTATTAAAGATGTACTGGCACTGTATTCCGACTGCATAATATCTGCAAAAAGCAGTTAGAGTGAAGCGAATCAATGCAACTTGTACGACAGCAAGGGGTTAAACGCGTTGAAATAAATGTACAGTTTGAGAAGCAGTCCTAGCAAAAACCGTATGTCTAGGGGCTAAGTATATGTAGACTCGTAGTTTTTACGGCATCTTCGGGCGGACTGTAAACGAACCAGACTTTTACTTTGGAGAGATGTATGTTTTCGTGCTGGAATAATTCAGACCCAGAGGTCAAGGGTCTGGTTGGAGCTTGTCGGTTTTATTTTTACAAGAAAATAAGATGGTTTGCCATATACTTATACTTTAAGTATATGCAGCGTGTTGCTTCAATGAATTTGAAATTGGTTACTTTACCTGCAATGGTGAAAGAACTCACGATTCTTATGGGACTCACTGTACGCAATAACGATTTTTTTTCTACCAATGAAATTCTTTCTTTCTCTCTCAGATTACAAAATAATTGTTAGATTAGTATTGACGCGAGATTGTATTCGCTTTTGAGTTTGCTTTGGCGGCTTCACTCTCGAGTTCGGTGTACTCCATCCGCCTATTTCTTTCTGTATACCTCTTGCTAATTGTGAACGGAAACATTGTTGGTATTCTGGGAAGTGCCCCAGAATTCCATTACTCTGGTACTCATAGCACAGAGAATTCTCTAGTTTAAGACCAGGCAATTGGTGTTATTTTCTGGCACATAATAATATTGTTATTGTAATTAAACTTGGATGTCAAAGAAAGTTTGCAACCCTTGATAAACGTGTCTCTAGACCAGATGCGGTCAGCGTGGCTGACCATTGCCTCCACCTTGTAAGAATTGACCTACGCCAGCAGTGGAACTTACAATGGGTTGATAGTGATAAAATTATAATTCATTTTCTTATAACAGGAATCGATTTAAGATTTGAGCTTATATTGACGTCATGGAGCTCATAAATCATGTACGCAAGTGCTTTCAGCGTCTGTGCTCGTCATATCAAGTCTAACGACCCAACCATTAACACCGTTTGACTGGGTGCGTATTCCAATGATTTTTGATGTAAAATGAAGTATTTTTTTATTTATTGTCATAGTTTGAAATTAAAATAAATTATGGTATTAATAATATTAAGGTTTTATTTCAGACATAATCCATAGCTATTCAGTAACACAACTTGTAATCTAATGTTAGTATCTTATAGCTACAATGGTGGCGAGATATAGTGTTATCGCCGAAATTTACTTCAACAAAATTTAACTAAATACGTACTGAATAAAGACACGTAATATTATTACACATAATATTACGTATATACCTGTTGCTTCATATAACTTCAACACTACACAGCGATAGTAACGTTTTTCCAATGAATTATTCTAGGCCCAACAAATCATTATGCACACTCCACTGTTTTTACTATTATACTTTGGCCGTTGTTAAATTTATCGTTTTCTCTTCTAGCAAATTTTCTTTGAATCATTTTCTTACCTTTACAAAATTTCCACCCATTATAACGATGGATATTTTGACTGAATTCAAAAACCATATTAAGAGTCTATTCACAAA
>NW_020653383.1:8334442-8365693 GCF_003589595.1 Hyposmocoma kahamanoa
GATGGTGAATCTTTAGGGACCGGCATATCAAGTAGAGCACTTAATCTTTGAGGATCCGGCTTAACTATACCGTTTGCTATTCTATAGCCAAGAATATTTATCTCTCGAGTGGAAAATTCACATTTTTTTTTTTGTTTATTGTAATCGAATAATGATCAGCAACCTCCAAAAGTTTCTTAAGTCTCTCATGGTGATCAGCTTCATCCATACCGCATATAGTGATATCATCTAAATATGGATACACTCCGCTTAGATTAGTCTTTCTGATTATAGTATCGATTGACCTTTGAAAACACGCTACTCCGTTTGTGACGCCGAAAGGTATACGAGTAAACTGATAGAGATTCCCGCAAGCTTCGAAGGCGGTGAACTGCTTGTTTGAGTCCAGGATTGGTATTTGGTGATAAGCTGATTTTAAGTCAATTTTTGAAAATACTTTCCATTTCGCGACCTTAGCTACGACATCTTCCATATTAGGGAGAGGGTATGCATCTAGGTATGTGAATTTATTGATTGTTTGCGAATAATCTATACACATACGCTTCTTTTGGTGTGTTCCAAAGGTTACCAGAGTTTGGGCCCGCCATGGTGAAGTACTTTCTTCTATTATTCCTTCAGAGAGGAGACTATGAATTTCGGATTCTATGAACACTAAATTATCACTGGCATGCCTTCTTGATTTTACAGCTATAGGTGTACAATTAGGGCTTAGGTGTGGAAAGAGGTTTACTGGTTCTATATTCGCTTCTTTTAATGCAGATATAGTCAAAAAGGGTTTGGGTCCATCAAATTTAATCTCTAATGATGAGCATTGCGCCATGATGTCGTGTCCTATTATAACATCAGAACATAGATTCTCCATGACGCGAAGTAGCGTATTTGGATATACACTTCCATTTAACTGTATAGGTGCATAACAGGCGGATGTTATCTGAGATTTTAGTACTTGAGAAGCCATTGATACGTTTTGTTTCCATGAAGGTGTTGGAATATTGTACCTTTGTACAACTTTTTCGTCAACAAAACTAGCTGTACTCCCAGTGTCGATTAGGGCTTTGACATTTATCCCATTTAGCTTTATTGGGATTACACATCTATTCAAGCCAACTGTAGCTACAAATAAACTAGACGAGATCGAATCTCCCTCTTCTGCATTTGCAATAGATGCTAAAGTTTGACTCCGACATGATTTAGCGAAGTGCCCGCGTTTCCCACACTTTAAACACGTACTGTTAGCGGCAGGGCAAAACCGACGTTGATGTCTAAGATTTCCGCAGTATTAACATTTCTCAACTAGATTATCTCGTGTATATAGTTGGACTTTATTTTTATTGACGCTATTGCTAACAACAGCAACATGAGATGAAGCATCAGCATGAGACGGAGTATTAAAACTTACAGATTGAATCTCTGCAAACTCTAAAGCGCGCGCTTTGTTCCGAGCTTCATCCAGAGTTAATGTTAGGTTTTCCAATAGTCGCTGACGTATTTGCGGTGATCTTAAACCAGCTATGAATGCTCCACGAATCGAGTCACTCTCATTCTCTTGAGCAGTGACGGCTTTGAAATCACAGTCTTTGGCTAAGAGTTTTAAATCTTGTACGTATTGATCTATAGACTCATCAAGTTGTTGTGTACGAGTAGTCAGTTTGTGTCTCGCGAAAATAATACTTTTTGGTTTCACGTAGATACTTTCTAGCGTTGAAATAGCGCACAAATAGGTTTTACAAGAAGCTATCATTTTATAAATTGTCAGTGATACATAATTGATCAGAAGTTTAAGCTTTACACTGTCTGAGTGATCCATTTGTCCACTTTCCGTAGTTGGTCTTGATTCCTGAAGAAAATTTTCAAATGTTTTTCTCCAATGCAGCCATTGTTGTTGATATGAAACATTCGACGTCGAATCAATTTCTAATCGATCGGGTTTTAAATATTTATACATTTCGTTCATTCTCAATTTTTTATTCAGTAAATTGAAATGAGAGAGCGCCTTGAAATAAGTAAATGGGCTTTACTGAATTAAAAATTACACGCGCATTTTCAACAATGTTGACACTGACAATAAACCATGAAGTTTCACCACAAAAGGTTACTGCTAGTAGATGGCCTAATGAAGATTTATGAAGATGAAGACATTCCCCGCCTCCTGCCATCTCTACTAGAAAACGTAAAATGTTATGAAGTTATTTACAGTTACGTCATATTCACTTTTGAAGTTATATGAAGATTGAAACTATTTACAAAGTGAAACGAAAAAGAAGAAAAGAAAATTAAAAATAGGCTGTACGGCATTATGCCAAAGCCGTTAAAATTCTACTTAAAAACAAATCTCAACAATAACAACTCTAACTATAATACTTGAATTTATTGTGAAAAGGTATAACATATTCTATGTAACAGTTTGTAAAAGTGATGCATTTCAATAACCATATTTGTTCGAGTATGATACAATGTACAATATAGTACCTATACAAAATACGACCTGGTCATGATTGCAACCTAACACTACACGATCAATATATGTCGTCATAATTCCTTAAAACATTATTACCAAGTTCCGACTGACGTTATTCAATGTGGTAGTCGAGTGGCTGGACCAGATAGGTTTTTAAAATTGAATAGCCTACCCTCAAAGTGCGGAGTATAATTCAATATGAAGCCTGGTGTCCGTCGGTGGAAGATCAAAATCCTATTAAAGGGTTTTAGAGTACAGCCCCGTCTAAAATGGACGGTATTAGGAGACGTAGCGGGTAGTGTCGGTATTGAAACGAGATGAAGTAATATATTTATTTTTCTCTTATTCTCAGATATGTCTGGCTTGAAGTACCGAAGTCGATCCCCGATGTTTTCAGTAACTTCAATAAGACGCTAAGATTCTTAGAGGAACTTAAGGTGGCAGTAGTAGTTTTTATACCCACGTCACGCAAAATGGACACTACTACACGATGTGATCCCCATGTTTCTTTAAAATTGGTCGAAACAACTCATCGTTATAGTCGTCGTAGACGCGCCTGCCGTCCACTTTTTGCTGTGTAATGTTTTTCATCATACTTCACACTCACAAACCACACTCGTAAACAATGCAGTTAAGAAAAGTCATAACGTGCAGGCAAAGTCGGACGTAATGTCCTAAATTACGCCCACGGGCTTTTTCATTACATTATCACCCTATGGATTTTTTACGTCAAGATTAGGCAAAAAGTTTTCAATGCTCGAAAAATCTGAACGTACCTATTTAGCATAAACTTGAAGTATAAAAAAAACTAAATATTTGCAATTTAACAATATTTTACTAAATTTATTTTGTGTATTAAGTAAAATTCTAAAGTATTTTAATACTTTGGAAATAATTTATATTATATTAATACACAATGGTTGCATACGTCTGTGCCTTTTTAATCATTTTAGTTCGTGTTGTAATATCTATGGAAGAATATGAATCTATTTAAAAAAAACATAATACTCGCCATTTGCAAATCCTTATCTATTGTGTTGTGAAGCGATATTTATTCATACAAAAAATTAATTATTGTTGTACCTATTTCCTCGCAAATGTGATGAAAAACATTGTATGTAGCACGGGCGGTAAAAACTACAAACATCGAGTCGTTAAATCGTCAGTAATTTCTTATTTACTTAATACACAATTTAGTATTATGGTATATACACAGAATCGGTTGCGACACGAAGAAAATGTACTTTAATTATTGTAGCTAGGATATTTTGCTTCCTGGAGACAATATTTTATTTTTAAAAGTAAGTAAGTAAGTAAATTCTTTATTTCCTCCACAAATTTGTAAGAATTTAAATGAAATAATAGTAGTGTATATTGGAAACTTAGAATAATAACGCATACAAATTTAGTCCGCACACGCTAAGTGAAGCAAATTGAATAGCTCCCAATGGGCCTACACGAGCGGGCGGGCCGTCAGTGCTCAAGGTCAACTTGCACCGCGAACGAAAAATGACGAAATGTGCGGTAAATAAGTGTAAAAATACGTCAGACAAACATAAAATAGATACTAACATCACATTCCACAAGGAAGTAACGCGTTTCAACTTGTATTTTTATATAAATATTCAATAAAACCGAAAATTAACCTACTACTAAAACTAGCCTACATGAATTTGATTTTTGCCTCACTGATGACAGTTCGTTTGATATGAAACTATCATTCTATGCGTTATTATTCTAAGATTGGAAAATTTATAGAGGCTGGAACCTAAACTATGATACCCTGTTTTTAGGTCACAAGGCCTCCGCCTCCCGAATTTCTGATCAATAAATCAATAAGACTATAGAAACAAATTATATAATAAAAATGAAAAGAGAAAAGAAAAGATAACAAAATAAAAACATGTGAGAGTGCATGTAATGTGTGTGTGCATTAGATGAGTGCGTAAGTAATGCTGCTTCGAAAGATTTTTTAAAATTGTCTTTTTAAAGATTTAAAAAAAATCCTGTACTTTTAAAATCTAAAACGGTCAATTATTTACGGATGAATTCATTTTAAGTAAAATAGGATCTTAAATTAAAATTAAATCGTTAAATTATACAATTATTTAAATAGACACAAAGCTTAAACTCCCTAAAATCTGTCGTATTTGCAATTAATTTTGTAAAAAAAAAATTAAATGCCAGTCCACCGCCAATATTAAACAGCATCTTAACGTACGCGATTGGCATTTTTAAGAACGATTTTGCTACAAACTAACATATATATTGCAATACGAAATTCAATTTGACCAATGACATGACTTTAATATTACGTGGCATGCAGTTCGAAATTCAAAATGACCAATGCTATGACTTTAATCACAATGATGTTCATGTCACTAACGTTGACGCTATAGGACCACCATAAAAAGAAATTGAAATCGCTGCCTGTTTTGTCGTTTCAACTTCTGCTCTCACCATAACCTACGTCACTACATCCAATCTAGCATTTACAGGGTTCACAACAGTCTCTAATCTGGTGCTCGCCGAGTGAATTTTCGAAAAATCTAGTCCCCGAAGCCTCTATAAGCCTTCTTCAATAATAAACTTCACGCTGCAGTGTGACCTGAAAGATAGTGATGTCCATTTATCCTTCAACATTTTCAAATGTTCCTGATTTTTCTTTTCAGAAATTCGATTTTTGTAATAATACACGGGCAATAGAGAGGGCTGGGTAATTTCCAGGTTAGTTTTATGTACGTAATTTCTGTGGCAATTTCCATTATTTGAATATTCTGAAATATTATCATAAAGTGTTATTTAATATGCGAGTGTAGTAACTTGAAATGTTATTTATATTTCACGATTATATTGTTGAATATTTAAATAATAAAAATTGCCACCGAGAATGAGGTAAAGAAAACTAACCTGAAAATTACCCGGCTATGTTCGGAGTTTCATTGCGAGATTGAATCAGAAGTGAGTATATCCGTAAAAGAACCAGAGTAACCGATACAGCAAAAAGAATTCAAAAAATAATACATTGCTTGCAGAACAGATCGATACCTCCAGTTATTTTTATAAATAGCCGTATTTGTTTACTAATATTATGCTCCCTGAGTTTTGTGAAAAAAAATAAAGAAACAAAAACAACCAAACGAATTTTATGAAAAAAAAGAAACAAAAAACAAAAATTCGAAAACGAAAACTAAAACAACGGTTTCCGTGAAAAAAAAAGAAACAAAAAGATAAAATAAAAACAGATCAGGTCCAAATTTGAAGTTAGCGTAGTGTTCAATGAAGGTATCGAGATAGCCGATGGGGCCAAAGAGTTCTCGAGTAGCAACCGCATACCGGAAGACGTAGCGTACGCGGACCATCCACTACGTGAACCGATGACCAGGTGAAAGTTGCGGGAGTCCACTGGATGCAACAGCACAAGACCGGCCCTTGTGATGATCTTTGGGGGAGACCTATGTTCAGCAGTGGACGTCTTTCGGCTGAAATAATGATGATGTTATTATTACACTGCAATCGTTTGAAATTATTAAATATAGAAGTGTAGATGGTAATTATAATTCAGCTAATTACCTTCTCAATATTAATCGTGATTTACTCTGACATGGTAATTGCAATTGGAGCTCGTAGATACCCGATGTACAACAACACGCACATTGGGCTTTACACCTTCAATTTTGTATCGCCTTATCACTTATGATATGGACCGTAATTTCAATTTTGAATGTAAAGGGAGATACGCTATTAGCCGGCTAAGATCACGTACCCGGGTACGTGATCCTGAAGACTCTAGGCCTTTCAAAGAGTTAAAACGAGCACGGCTGACTTTCAACCAGATTGTATTATAGTTTCAAGTATGTGTTATAAGATATTTGTTAACAATATCTAATATCACGGATAAGCATAGCGTTTCATAAGCGCTAACCTATTTTAAGGCGATTGTGGATTAATCCAGTAATCTTATTTACTTCAGGGTGTATCCTACACCGCCAATTAATGTTGACCTCAGTACCTTCAGACTAATGAAGTTGTCTTCGTCAAATTTTATTGAAAATTACTCGACTGAAGAACAGAGAGTTCTAAGAAAACTGGTGGTATGTACAACAGCGTTTACAAAATCGTAGGCTTAGAAGCTCAGGACGAATTGGGGGCGAGAAAGGGGGAGGTCTCTTAATTGAAACTTAGTCGCTGGGTGGTTTTGTCGACAAGTTATTTTGGAGATTAGCGTACTTGTTTTAGGGTACGTACCCCATGTGAGGGGGATAGGTGAGTATTTTGGGGTAGTTTTGGGTAATTCAGTGGTGTGGAACGATGCCTACAAACAAATATTTTACGTGCTTATAGTTTTTTTTTTGTAAAATTAGAGTCAGTAATGACACAATATTGGTTATTTAATTTTTGAGTTCGTCTTACTAGCTATAAATTAACAAATACCAAAACACACTACTAGCATATTTGCGAAGTAAATAAAATATTTTCCCAAAATCATTTTTAAAAATTTTCAATATTACGGCAAAGGCTTCCAATAAATGGAATTCATTGAATTTCTAAGCCGTTCTATCCCGTCCTATGCCATTACAATTTTCTCCGCTGAAAATTCTTTAAGATGCCATCTTTTTTTTGCATAAATATAAATTGAACAGAAATCTAAGTGAAAATGTGAAAGAAAATTTATATATAAAAGCAATTCGTAAAAGTTAAACGATATTAACAAATTGAGGAATGTTAAATTAAGTTTTTCTTTAATATGATGAAGTTCCAGCAAAGACAGTTTTTATGTAAAATATCCAATGGAGTTCAAAAGGGGAGAAATACGAAAATCATCAAATCAAATTTAATGGATTGATTGATGATGAAAACCTTTCAAAAAGATAAAAGTTCAATTAACAAGCCATCATATCCTTTCAATTAATAAATATATTAATTGGGATCAATCTCCATCAGGAACATTGACGCGCCGCCAATACTTGTTCAATTAAAAAGTTTTTCCTTCGAGAATTAAGTAAGTTTATATAATCACGGAGCGTTTGCAACTTGAAAGATAAATTGAATAGAGTGTTAATCATTAATGTTTGCCTTATCGTTTTACCTAAAATTATTAATAAAATTATCAAATCTGTTGGTTCAAGAATAATAATAATGTGCCCGATAATCTCACCAATTACCTTGCTACGGATATCTCTGTACCACGAGTAACGAAGTTTATTCCGAGGGCACTACCCAGACAATCCCAACCTGAACCAATTTAGAAAAGGTCGTTTCCTAAATTGATCCTATCGGAATTCAAACCCGCAAGTTTATCATCATACGCCCATAATAACTGAGTTGTAGTTTATAATTAGTGCCTGTATTGCAATCGTAAATATATAATATACTATAATAGATTTAAAACTTTTGTTGTTTAAAAATAATGCTTCCGAAAAAAAGCATTTTTGTGAAAAAAATTGTAATTTTTCAGGAGAGAGCTTTAAAGATTTAACGAACGAAATTAGTAGACAACTTTGTAGTTCGTATGGTTTTTAATCGAGTTCTAAAAATGAGGAGGTTCCCAGTTAGATTGTATTTTTTTGTGAATCGATTTTGATGATTCTTTTTTTGTTGGAAAGAGGTCACCTCCAGTGTTGGTCTCATTTAAATTTGAAAAAAACATTCCACCTCTAACGATGGCAAACTAGGGGATGAATCCATTTTCGCACACATTCCAGTAACCAATTTCAATAAAACTTGGCAAATAGATGTATTTCCACGAACTTTTTAGGTCGGTTTTTTTTTTGTGAGCACTTTTAACTTAAGAGCATATGTGACTTCGCTATGCCAAGGGTAAGAATGTGAGAACACTATTCCAACCTATCTATCGTTCGTATTTTCAAATAACTTCAAGTCTTCAAGGGTTATTCTGTTTGTTAAATGTTTTGATTCATTTCATCCTTTGTTTCGGCTTTCACATTCTTCTCGCTATATTCGCGTTCTTCGTTGATTAGATATAAGTATATATAGATAACTTTTTAATCATTTTAATTACAATAGTGGGACTTATATGTGTCGAGGTGAGCACAGTTATTATCTATTCATGGCGAAGAATTCATCTAACACGAATGAACTAATATACATCAACAACGTTTATGCTTAATTTTTAACCCTCGACTCAATAAGAGGGGAGTTAAGAACAAGCGTGCGCCTGTAAAAATTTAGTTTTATTCTTTTATGATTAAACAACACACCTGACTATTTAGTCCAGTCACGCAATGCCTAGTTTCCCGTACAAATCAATTATGCAAAATTATCAGACAGACACTAATCGATTAAGATCGTATCATAGGAGCGTCCGTCAATGGTGATTTCGGCGAAGGCGGCTGTCGATTTAATGTAAACGACTAGCGCATCGACTGTGCTGCCAACGTCAGCCGAATTAGCTTGCCTAAGAGGCAGTAGTCAACTGCAGGCAAAGCGTAGCAGTCTGCCGAAGACAACAATCGACCCTGTGTAGACACGCCATAACTGTTGTGATTACTTAATAAGCGTGATGAAGGAATGATAACTGTTAATATATACATAGTATACAAATATATATAAATGGTCACGAGTGACTGAGATGGTAAAGTCATCAACTATCATCAAACATATAAAAATAATGCAAACCAACCTATTTTTCCCACCATAGTTATAAGGGACCTGTAAAGGGCCTGAAAAGTTGGTTCGTTTGAAAAAACAAATATACGCGATTTAAATCCGGAAAAACAGTGTCATTTCTGTTTTTCTGTGTCTGAAAAGCTGAGGGGAAATATAAATTGTGTTATTTCGTAGCACTCAAGGCACAGCGGTCATGGTCATCATGAAGATATTTGCTGTTATAGCTCACAATACCTCGGTATCTCTTTCTGTTGGTATTATAATTCAATGCAACATATATCCGAACCCGACAGAGATTACATCTAGTCGACTCGGTTGATTCGGCATCGGCGACGAATTACGGTCGTGAAACGACTCATTGTTTGCACTGGGTAGTCGACTGCTACCGGTGGGCTAGCGAATACGACCTGTCGACCTAATGTAAACATGCCATCCCAAAGGTTGTTGTTTGGGAAGTCATTCCTTACCAAGATACAAAATCGCCTAGTGTTTGGCGGAATCAATAAATACTTTATTGTTGGGGCTCGGGTGCTAATGAAGAGTGAGCAAGATCAAAGGAAATGTACTTGCAGTTTATTAAAACCAACAAAATAAACGCGTATGCACACTACATTCGATTCGTGTTCATTCCGAATCCGAAACTACACAAATCTATTGCGTTAACGGTGTAAAGGTACAAATGAACATTTACCCGCTCACGCGATGCGCTCCTCCTACAGCAAAATGGCGGCTATTAGGTTTCGCAAATTAGAAAAGCATTCAGTTTAAATACAAGTTTTTATAAATAAAGTTATTATTCTGCATTGCTAAATAAATACCCTCCGTACTACCAACAAAAACATCTCAAATAAAATGCAGTAATACACCAAAAATCCTGCACTTAAAAAGCACTAATGAAATTTTTGGTGTACTTGGATAAATGTGATAATATTCCGTTTGAGTGGTTCTAACGTTTACCATGAAATTACTCCTTAAAGTATAGTTTATAAACATTTATATTTAGGATAAACTTAAAAAACGCTACTTACGGTATGTTTTCAATAAATAAACACCGAAATCGTCGTTACCGAAATAGCAATTAATATTAGTTCTTTTACCTGTTATAACTTCGATATCCGATAAATCGGTATAAAATCATCACCGGCACCTCTAGGAGTGGTATGCGTCTACGGCTGCATGTATCGCTTGAGCGGATAAAAAGCAATGACAATAACAAAGAAAAAGGCGCCAAAAACAAAGTACATTTAAATTTAGAATTCCAATCTAAAACTAAACTGCTAAACAGACTATACAAAAAGATTTTACTACAGTAACCCTTGCTAGCAGATAAGCAAAAACAAAAAAAAAACATTTGAATACTGTCGGACTCTACGCTTGCTATCTGTCGCACGCTCAAACATAATACGCATAATATCAATTCATATTTTCATAAAATGTAACGATAACCGCCACCAAGGTGCCAGTATCATTCGAAATGGCTTCAATGTTATCGAATATATTGGAATTTGAATTTCCCCATTCAAAGGCCAGTAAAGTGATACGAGTCACTCTACACCGCAACGTTGACTAAGTGATTTCCAATCCTCCTTCCCTGAAGACGTTGGACGCGGAATTAACTCTAATGGAATAGCCGTGTGTGCGGTTCAGCGCTTGAAGAAGCAAGACCTGGCAACATGACTAATGGCGAACAAATGTATAAGAAAAAACACACTGTAACAGCTTGGTATAATTTTTATTTGTATATTTTCAAGAAAAATCAAGTTTTTCAATTCTTTTTTTTTTTGGTATCATGACTGTGGCATCTCAGTACATTTACCCAATTACATAAAGTAAGAAGATATACATAATTTTAACCTTAGAACTAAGTCCAAACTCATGGCACCACAGTTACGTTTAACTAAGATAAAGGGGAACTGGATACGTTTTTACAATAAAATTGCGGACCATATATTAAGATTTAAAACTTACATTAAAAGTATTTTAATTGAAAAGTCATATTACAAAATTGAACAGTATTTGTTAGATAAAAATGTATGGAAAGACAACATGAGTTTTGATTCCACACAGTTATGATTTTAAGTGTATTCCATAGCATATAAGTTTATTTAGTAGCTTAAAAAATGATGTTTTCAAGTGTAAAAAATTTACCTATGGAGTAAATGATTATTTGTGTTAGATTTTTTCTACACCAATGGTTTTATGGTCAATTTCGTAATTTAAAAAATAAATTACTTAATTAATTTAATAAATTATTATAGATATTATTATTTAATTTTAATATAGTAATTAAATATTTAAAAAAATATACCATGATCTCTAGACACTTTTGATGAGTGTATTTTATTCTATGATTAAAACTTGAGTAACCATGTATTTTTAGACCACACCACCTTATTTGAGCAGTTACCTGTATACAGAATATAAAGGACAATATACTGAGCAATGTTTCCGTGATATAAGTAGAATTCACGAGTTGCACACACGTTTCGGCATGGTTACTACATAAATATGTCAGCAATTTTAGTTGCGAGCAGTGTAATTAGTTTGAGTGGAGCTTGTTACTGTGGAACTTTTAGGTACTGCACGTATTGTGTTGTTTCTCTACAGAGTTTTACAGTCGGTCAAATACGAATGAATGAATAATAATAATCTATTTATTTCGTATACATTCATCCATAATATTCATAAGTAAAGAAAAATGCTTAACCTAATGTTAGGTTAGGTTACGACTAAAAAGTCGTTGAAAGACCAAGTACAAAGACACGACGCAAGCACATAGAAAAATTCGTGAGGTCCGTTGGTTCGTTCCGTGGCTTAGTTGGTATAGCGTCTGGCACGGTATGCAAGAAGACGTCGGTTCGAATCCGTCCGGATGTAAGGAATGTTTTCTGAGTGTTTTTTCTGAGTGTTCGATCTTTGTATTAATAATTATAACAAACTAGTGGAGTAATTTCACAAAAAATAATTGAATATCAATTCAATAAAAATTTAACTAATGTTAGGTTTCAAATAATAATAATAAAACAAAATTGTATATGGGTATTAAGATGGAGCATAACGTATCCAGCCATGCCAGGACAATTGGCTACGCATTGGCAACAATGTGCAAGCGCATCCACCGCCCCAGCATTGGGGACTCCTATCTTTCCACCAATGTGCTCAGAATGCCGTTCGTATTAAGACACATGTGACGGAGTAGCGATATATTACGCTTTCACATGATAACGCGGAAATTACCTACATGTTTCGCAGCAAACATGGTTGATGCGCTACAGAAAGATGCAAGTCTGTGTATAAAAATGGGTGAATAAATAAATAACTAAATAAATAAATCGAAATCACGAAGTACAAAACATTTAACCGTGATGATGGTTTTAAACTATCCAGTGCATGGAATCCGGTCCTTAGTGCGTGCAGTAATAAAAACAAAAAAAACCCCGGGAGTTCAGTTTCGCGTGTGGATACAGTGAGTGTGGTTTGTGTGAAAAAAGTGAGTGACAATGGTAACGCCACAACAAATCGCGATGAAGGTAGTCGTCGACAGCGCAAGAGGGTAGACAGATATGTCTGCTCATAAAGCTGTCATCTGCCGCCGTCCAGTCAACCCGTGACCATGGAGCGTGCAACCGTTCCGAAATATCGGGAAAATAAAAAGAAGTCATACCGTGGTAAAAAACCTGATACTAGTGATAATCATTTAGTGAATAACCACGAAAGTCTTAAAATCTATATAAATAAATAAATGCTTTTTTTCACCAAAATTACATACAATAGCGAGCTTTACACAGACACTCTATCGAGAGTGATAGAGCAATCGTGCAGGATTGAGGGTGCGTGTAACGACAAAGACGTTGGAAGGAAAAGGGCGCTCATACCTCACGCACTCCAACACGCGCCAGTTTCACGCGGTCTAACCTGCGTTATTAGGCTTTACACGGACGCTCTTTCCATTGTAACAAAAACGAACACGAGCAATCTCGCATGAAAGAAAAATTTTAAACAGGTAACCGCGTAAGATTGCGCGTGTAGGCTTTACCGCGCGCAATCGTGATCTCGCGCGATAGAGCGACTGTGTAAAGGGGGCTATTGAACGTAAGAAAGTACGAACTAAATTGTGATAAACATATTCTGGGAGACGGATGCCTAAACTAGGCTCACGCCTCCAACCCTCGGGAATACATTTCTATGAATAACATTAACGCAATAACTTATACGCTTTACACAATGCGGAAAAAGTGAGATAAATATTTGAAGGAATGAAATAATCTGCATATTATTTATATATTTTTTGAGTTAGTGCATATTGCATAACGACCTTTGTGTCCCACCTATTTGCACTGTGGCCACTGAACGAAGACATCCTCGGTTCCTTTCCTGGTAAGACCAATTTTGGAAATAGACTTTCTAAACTGGTACTGGTCTGGGTAGCGACCCGGCGTGAATTCTATTGCTCTGGTACTCATAGTACAGGAGACTCCCTAGTTAGAGATCGGGCAATTGGTGTAATTGTCTGGCATATTATTATTATATATATGTAATATGACTAATATACTTCAATATAATATAAGTAATGTTATACATCTGTGCCTCTACCATGAGATTACAGTGACAGTTTTCTCTAGCGACCGTATCAAATGTTTGTATACAAAAGTTTGTTTCTTTTTGTGACCGCTAGAGGCGCTGTATAATTTGCCATAAAATTGTGAAGTAATTTACGCGGTGGCTAGCGACAACTGTCACAAAAAACTCGTGGTAGAGGCACTGGTAGCCTCATTGCCAAGTAGCAATTATTATGAGCCACTTTTTAAGATAGACAACATTTTTATTTAAAAAAACCGACCTCGGTTTATGGAGTTGCATCTATTTGCAAAGTTTTATTGAAATCACAAACCGGAAAGTGCGTGAAACTGGATTCATCTGTTTGCCACCCTTAAAGGTGGAATATTTTCTTCAAATTTAAATGGGACCAATACTGAGGTACCCACTTTCCAATAAAAAAAGAAACATCAAAATCGGGTTACAGATACCGGTGTAATTGCATAACATACATGCAAAAAAATACAGTCTATTAAAAATTAAGAGATGTAAAAAAGGCAATATCGAAGAATATGCTTGTCAGAGCAGTCTCTTCCAGTTACTTTATTCGCCTACGCTTTTGTTTCACGGCTCGCTTTGTCGTTCAGCTCGCTCGATCGAGCGCTCATTCGCGATTACGCTCGTTTTCCGCCTTCAGGTGACTCAGCAGTCGACCTGAGCGAATGTGAACCGGTTTTAAAGTTTAAAACGCAAATAGGGCAGATGCCTACACGTTTTAGTGCCTGATCGAGTTGCTGCTGTTGGTACGAGCTATAAATAAAATTCTAAAACTTGGGAATGGTTGAACATACACCATTGGTAAGTATTGGTTGGATAGTGGAAAAGGCTTTCTACTAAAATACCTTAGAACGCAGTATTTAATAATGCAGTAGCCAAGGTCTACATAAAACAACTATTGCCAATGATATTCTACTGTACTAATGAGGAATGTGAGGAAGGAGGAGGATGTGGAATGTCTTTATAATACAATTAAAATAAATACATTTTACTTTAATACGTTTCTAATCAGAAATTTCGGAATTAATTTTGCCACAATTTTTAAATTAATAATATATGAGGCTATTAAAAATAATTATTAGTTGAAGGTTTGTCAGAATAATAACTATATCCCAGTTTGCAATATTGCTTTTAATTATTCGCTATATGTTATAAAAATTACAAACATGTTATAATATGCAACAATGAAAGGCATAACGCGTTCTCGATATTTGCAGTACATAACTCTTTTGCTGTGATGCAAAAAAAATGGCGTCACTGCTCTCGAAAGAGCGTCAAATTAAAACCCTAACAGCGTCCCGAAAAACGTTTGCTAATCACAATGCACTGATACTTTTTCATTTCGTCAAAGGTATTACAAGAAGCTCTGAAAAGTAAATTAATAAAAAAGAGTGTATTCAGATTGTGTCTATAAAAATAAGGAAACAACTGAAAGTTCCCAAAAATCTTGCTGACGTAATACAACTCCACCAACTTAATTTAAATTTTACCAAAAACCATTGTTCTGCTGCCTCCGCGGCCGAACGGTTGTCGTGCCGGACTGCCATGCGGAGGTCACGGGTTCGATTCCCGGGCCGGTAGAAATATTTGTGGTTTCAGGTTGTTTATGTGTGTATCCATCGCACCATATAGTTTCCCTAGTGCGGGGCTATGTTGAGGGTGTGCGTTATTATTACTATTATTATCTATTATTATAGTAAATCATATATTGTAAATTATAAAACTACCTTAAGTATTAATTAAATTTTTATTGAATTGATATTCAATTATTTTTTGTGAAATTACTCCACTAGTTTGTTATAATTATTAATACAAAGATCGAACACTCAGAAAAAGTTCCTTCGATCCGGTCGGATTCGAACCGACATCTTCTTGCATACCGTGCCAGACGCTATACCAACTAAGCCACGGAACGAACCAACGGACCTCACGAATTTTTCTATGTGCTTGCGTCGTGTCTTTGTACTTGGTCTTTAAAGTCGTTGAAGGGATCGAAGGAATTTTTTCTGAGTGTTCGATCTTTGTATTAATAAACCAAAGTTTATGAAATACATAAGGTATTAAGCTGTTCCATCATACGGAAATACTATCATAAGTAAGTATTTATTTAGGAAGTAGGTTTTTTCGTAGAATTGTAATTTTAACAAGTTCTTAAGTGTTTGCTAAATATGATCAATTTTTCTCGGTCAGCTTAGTTATTCAGTCTACTGCAATTTCATTTGTTTTACGGAACTTATTATTTCCCTTAAATAAAGAGAGATAGACAATCACGTTGTGACATGTTTAACTCGAGACAAAGCTTGTTAAATGGTGTCTCAGTCGACTCAATTACTCTTTACGGTACAAATCTGACTATTCTTTTTCAAAGCTCTCTCGCGTGGAATAAATCTTAATAAGAGCCGGGAAATTCCAGTTTCATCCGGTCAAAACCACTTTCCGAAGCGGTTGTTCATAAAAAAAAGCTATATCCAATTTGTGAGATTCGGGCATTCGGCTAACCGTTTAGGGATCGGGAAATATCTAAATTAGTGAAGGAAATTCGGAGAAAAAGAAGTCGCAAAGATAAATTGAACTTATTTCATTGGGTTTTGCGTTCGACGATTTCTAGTTTTTTTTTTAATATTTCGACAATCGCTGTGTTTCTTTGTATTGTAGTCATTTTGGAGCATAATTTTCTGGCGGACTGTAACAGTGTGTGAGTTGGTTTATTTTTAATTATGCTTAATATTGCAGACCTAAAGATATCTTTAGTAAGGAGAAATCAAATATATCAAGAAGGCTTGATATGAAACGTTCACTATAATCAATCTGTTTTCTTACGTTATGGCCCAAATTTCTTTGATATTTTACGCCAAAAATAGTCAGAAAAATTCTGATATGGAGAACAAATAAATTAGTTTTCAAAACACATTCACGCAGGCACACACCCACGTGCGCATGCATGCACGCACACAGACACTCATACATAACAATGTACCGCTACCTGAAATTAACATTCAATTCTCACTATAATTTATACGCCCCTATAAAAAATCTATAACGAGAAATCTCGGCATAAATGCCGCAAATAAACGTAATAACAGATGCAAATGGCGTTACAATACAATAATCTATCGGAACGCGAGAGGGGTTGGAAACTTGGAACTACACACTGTAAATTTAACCACAACCGGTGAAAGTTTAAGGGCATTCACACGGGGCGCGGTTTTATTTTGTGCGCAAGCAGCATCACGAGGCACCACACACGGCGCGTCGAAGAACGACGCTGTTTGCGTTAATTACAGAGACAAATACACAATTTATCGACTTTTCACGAATATCGGCTGGAGATTTTCGCTATTTGCAACAATACAATTGATCAACGCACATAACAACTGAGGATTATAATAACTTAATATCATTTACAGTGTCCAACTAAGGAAAACATTGCTCGCTTAACGCTGTTTACCTGATATTCATAACTTTTTCCTGCGTATTCTATGTAACAAGTTTAGATCATGAGATTGAATTCGTAAACACGCAAGAAGATTGTCTTCTGTGTACCACTGGACATGTCTGCAGGACGATCTGATGGCCGAATGAACAAGACGAACGTAGTGCTTTTTTACATGACACCACGTGACGGGACGAAAAAGTCGTGCTCGCGATAAGCGATAATCCATACCAGTTTCAGCTTAAATCATAAACAATTGAGGGGCACTGCCTCTGCTCCCGTCACCTTGCGACATAAGTTGACAAGTTCCATGTGCTTGGTTCACCAGCACCCTTACTGCAAACCTGAAGAACGTAGTAACGCTGACATTACTGCTTGGCGGTAGAAACAGCCCCATATCTTTGTACATTACTTTTGATAATAGTGATCCTCCCTACCGACCCTTAGGGTATACGAGAAGGGCATATAACCTCTTTGCACGCACGGGAACCTTATAAGTTCAGGTTCTGACCCCAGATCAGCCAGTGTTGTCACAAACATCTGTAACTTGACTTCATCTGGTTCTCGAGAGGCTGGTGCCGTCCCGGGTTCACGCACAGTACCCTCCCTATTTTCCAGATAGGCAGAACCAGGTTAAGGTGACAGTACTTCCTTGGACGAACTCTTTCATAAGAACCTCCACTGCTACTAGTGTAGGACGCCCTGCGGCAAGATGTCGCTGACAGCGGCTGGATACGGGCGGTACAATACTGGGTGAGTCGGCGTACTCAACGGGAAGCTTATATCCAGCAGATGCGTGTAAGCGATGATGATATCGGGCTGGTAAAAAAATACAGCGTTTTAGCACCGCGTTTCAAAGACCTGTGTATTCACAACAATAAGTATCACATATAATTGGATAGCGCGCGTATTAACATATAGATTGCATCGAGCCCTCAGTGAATCTAGGTTCTTGAGGGTGTCACAGAATTTTAATGAGGCGGCTAAGATTCCGTTCTGGTTTGTTATGAAGCATAATAAGCGATGGAATAGGGCGAGAAATTTGCTAAGACAAATTTTATTTGCCTATGTAAATAAAACCATAGAGGGAGTTAAGGAAGCTTTAGAAAAATTTAAAAGAAAAAAGAATCCATGATTTTAATTATATACATAGGAAATGAAACTATTCGATCTAAATCACGTACGTACATTTCGATGCCTTAGTTTCTCAAACTCGTATCTTATAAAGAGTGATCATTCAGGAGACGGCAAAACGTTCAATTTATTGTAAATTTCTTATCAAGGGTGTTAATTTTGAATGCATTACTTTAAGAATAGGCAAAAGCCAGTGTGTTAATATGGTAGAAATATGACGTAAAATCAGCCTGTAAAATTTGTATGTACAATCCATTTTTTCGCATTTCAATAACTTTGTGCGACATACGAGTTTGAGAAAGTAAGGCGACAATTTGTTTCTTCAAATAAACCAATGTTGCGGGATTTTTACAGGTCTCATAGTCACGGACGGCTGATGTGGTGAAGTCATGCCAATATTAACGCTAACCACCCTACTTTTTATAGTTACAAAAGTTATTAATTAAATACCAGGTACGAAATTTTAAGACGTAAGTATCTAATGATTGCATACAATACTTTTTCTACGAGTAAATTAAAACTATGTTTATTGCATATTTTATTCACAAAACACGATAACAAGTTCAAACGAAAGCCAAACAAACGCTACAAAACAAAAAACTAAAGAAATACTTAGAATATAATTGTCTGTCAATGGCCAAGTGCTGCTTATATTTGAACCAATCAGGAGGCAATAAAGCGTTTGAATAGCGTTTTATTTGATATTTTAATTAGCAAAAAAAACGTTCTTTTTTTTAATTTTTCGGTTCAGTAGCGTGTACCATAAACAACAAAAAAAAAGCGCGTTTGTGATATGGCTTATGAAATTATAGTACAGGAGTAGAAAAAAGAAATATTTTATTTTAACAACATGATTTTTTTTTTAATTAAACGTGTCAAGTTCCTAACTCGTATTAATTAGCCCAGAGGCAAGGTAGATTATAGCCTAAACTTCTCCTCTTAGGAGGCGTGCCCAGCAGTATGGCGTCTGAGGTTGGCGACGATGTCATCATCATCATCATTATCATCAGCCTATCGCAGTCCACTGCTGAATAGGCGATGATGTGTCGCATAACAAAAATTATTTAACCTTTATTTTTCCATTTTTTCCTGTCATGTCTCGCGGTTTATGAGTCATACTACCTCAATACGAATTCAATTTTTTCCGTTACTAATACGATTCATTTTGCTTGGGTCGAGTGGCAGGGATACCAGCTTTATTTCAGAATTAATTTTTTACAAACGAAGTTAAAACCATTTGAAAAATGTATATCGAATAGTATAGGTGTTCTATTTCGTTCAGTTGATATATAAAAAAAATCATTGGTATTTGTAGAGTCCGTATTGAATACGGCGGTTTTCTTGTAAAATTTCGAGGTAAGTTTGTGTTTTTCTTCTAGAGTGTAAGTTTTTAGGAATCGTATTTTCACACCTAATCAGTGTGTATCCTTCATTTTACTATGTTTTTTTCAGAGTGATTGATTCAACGCTTTGACTGTTATGCGCAATCAACTAAAGCCATTTGAGGTTGTGTAGACTTCTAATTTATGGCCTTACTACTTATTTTCCGCTTGTTTTGTATGCAAACAAATAAGCTCATTACAGGACTTCCGACTCGACAAACATCGAAATGACGGCGAAATAAAAAACTTCAAGAACTAAAATACTTTCCTAAATACGCCCTCAAAAAAGCAAAAACCACGTAAAACCGACATCCAAATTAAAAAAGTTTGCAAAGAACATCATCATTGAGGAAACATCTAAAAAAGGGATCTCGTTACTCGGTAGTTTTCGGAGTTGGCGAACTATTCCGAAGTTGGATGCTCCCTTTGATACGGAAACTATTGGCTGCGGGCAAGTTTCCCCGACGGTTTCCGTGCTGCAAGTCTCAAGACTGTAGCGACAAATTATGCACTCAGACAAATTTACTAATACGGTAAAATACTTTATTCCTGCAACTTTCTTTTTATTGTCCAATGTTTTTTGAACCTCAGCAAAAACATTTGAAAAATAAAACATATAACAACATTCAGCCAATTATATGCAATTTGTAGTTCCATAAAAATCCGCTAGATGGCATTGATCCATTTTATGCAAATACTGAATCAAGTTGTGCAGGTTTACCTTCGAATTGTTACTACTCCGGTCGAATTTTGATTATATAAGATATAACTATAATTGTTAATTGTAGATTTACGAGGTGTCGAACCCTTGTGAAAACAGCTACCAGCGCCTGTCTGAAAGCCGATTTAATTCTTTTTGTATTGTTTGATACTTTGACAATAACAAAAATGTTAATAAAAATGGAAGTAATTAATTTGCTACTCCGTGAACCCAGTGAAGATTAAATCGTGCAAAATAGCCGACCTTATGTTCAATATTTTATCATGCAGTTAATTTTCCAACCCTCCCTCTGTATAAAATAAACAAGACAAGCGAACTACAGTCACAGACACCACAAAAATATATCCGATACTGCATCCTCAAGCAAAAAAATAATGTTGCCGAATAGGTAATAGGTTTGAATATAAAAGCTTTGTTATGGGAACTAAATATCTCTGTCACCTTTCAGGGGTTAAAGTTTTGATTTTCATTGATTTCATTTAAATTGATTCACTACAGTTTTTTTCTAAGTGTATTCTATAAGCAGCCTATGTTAATCCACATGTATTCTAACCATGATACCGGCTAAATAGAAGGCGGAGACTTTCGTCAGGATTAATAAGGTTTTGGGTTAAAACATGTGACCTCATTGCTCCCATCCAGCTTCAATAACACCAGCAAGAATGCCGAGTCCACAGCTGACCAGGCAAACAGATCAAAAAGCTAAGAGTAACAGGATTATGTCCTTAAGTATTTAATAATTGTAATTATTTAATCAAATTCTAATTTGAAACCGTTATTGGCCAGAGTACTCTAGCGCCCTTTCTTTATATAAAATTACAAACAAAAAATAATCGACCGATTGGGATTCTCAAGTGCAAAATTTAATTTGAAATTTATCATGAGCTTTTCGGTGAAGAAAAACATACTGATGAAACCTGCACGTTGATGAAGGTTCACAATCCTAAAACTCTCGCCTGAGAGGGGACCCGTGTCCCGCAGTGAAACGTATAAATGAGTTGATGATGAAGGCTGGTAGCAGCAGCAATTTAAAACATTGTATTAGCATAGCCGTACAAAATCCCTCCCCCTTTCAAGATAACAGATTGATAGCTTCTTACACAGCAAAAAGGACCTAAAATCTATCTGTGGGGAAGATATTATACGCCCTAGCAAAAGGAGATTAGTGATTTGTTATGCCAATATCACAGAATGAATTCTGTTACAGATTCTTAATAAAACAAACCATGGTCTAATTAGGTACATATCGATATTATACAAGAAATTTTTGCACCAAACACCACAAACAAGATCAAAGCGCGCCATCCGCGACATCATTAAATGACGGCAAAACAAACAACTTTATCTTTTCACTTACCCTTGTCCCGCTCCTTCTGTTCTTGAAGCCGTTTTCATTTCCTCAACAGCAAGATTTATTTTGGTCACATAAACGCATATACGAGGCATTTCGCCGTATTTTGTTTTGTACTGGTAATAATAATTGAGGTATGTTAAAGATGCGGATAATATGACTCTGAACATCACTACTATATTAATTAGAAACCTCTAGTGTGTGTGTGTGTGTGTGTGTGCCTTAATTATTATATAAGTCTGTACGTTGCCATAATAGCTATTTACAATTTGATTGTGTGCTGCTTTAGTGAACAAAGAGAACCATAAATACAATAAATTAGCAATGTTCATTGATTGTTTGAAACTATTTAACTTCTACAAAACTTTTATTGTACGTTTGCACATTGCATACCATTCGTATTAGTTTCGAATCCGAGACTATACAAATCTAGAAAACTCGGGCCCACTTCTGATGTCACTTGTGCACTAAGACATCCTTTCCAGGGACAGTTGCTTCAGCTGTATCAAGCACAAGTCTGGTCGTATATCGAGTACTGCTGTCACCTTTGGGATCTCTCTGCTACATACCAACTGGCCACCTTGGATTCAATCGACAAGCGCGCTAAGAGGGTTATAGGTGACTTGCAGAGGCGATGCTGCCGCCGTAAAGTTGCCTGCTTGTCGGTCTACAGGATATAATCACGGAGAGTGTGCGATGGAATTGCATAATTTGATTCCGACTTCCCCTTTACATCATCGGGAGACGAGACGTGGACTGGGATTCCACCCTTATGTTGTGGATATTCCCAGGATTAGCTCGAAGCGTTTCGCTTCCACATTTTTAAGGCGAGCGGCTATAGAGTGAAATTACCTACTTGCGGACATATTCCTCGAACGCTATAAGTAGGACCTTTTTAAGGCGAGAGTGAATAGGTGTGTACTTTCCATCAGGTGAGATGGAGGTCAAATGTGTACTTATTTTTTATAAAAAAAATCTAACCCAATTCTAATTCCTAGAAAATACGAACATCGCTTTGTATACCCAAAAATAAAATAAGGCTTCAGACACCTGTGACATTTCCGACCCTCATTTCTCGGAATCGGAAGTGACACGAATCGAACGTAAAGACTTCTCATCCTCCATCATTAGTATCGTTTAAAAAAATTACAACTTTTTAACCGACTTCAAAAAAGGAGGAGGTTCTCAATTAGACTGTAATGTTCTTTTTTTGTATGTATGTTATGCGATAACTCCGGTATTTGTGAACCGATTTTCATGATTCTTTTTTGTTGGAAAGGGGGTACTTCCACAGTGGTCCCATTTCATTTTAAAGAAAATCATCCACCTCTAAGGGCGGCTGTTCACGCATGAACATTCATTTTTATAAATAGAGCTATAAGACCTAACTTTATTTTAGGAGCAATTATTTTAATGGTTGATTTCGCTATTTCTCCAATTCAAGGCGCTTTTCCCTCAATATACTATGAATATCGATTATTATTACCTCCAGTGTCAAGTCCTGTATAGTGGCGAACTAGGGGATATTTCAATAAAACTTAGCAAATATACGTAATTCCACGTACTTTAGAGGTTGGTTTTTTTAGTACTCTGTACTGAGATTATCATGAGAGCGGCTTAGTCATTCTAGGAACGAAATTATTCGACAACGTTTTATGCTTAAATACGTGTTACAAAAAAGTAATACATACATAATTTGTTTCATGTAGTATTAAGTAGCAGTAGCAGTAGAGGTCCTTGTGAAAGAGTTCGTCCAGGGAAGTATTGCCACCTTACCTATTTCTGCCGCCAAGCAGTAGTGTCAGCATTACTGTGTTCCGGTTTTGAAGGGTAAGGGTGCTGGTGAAATTACAGGCACATGGGACTTGTCAACTTATGTGTCAGGGCGACGGGCGCAGTGGCAGTCCCCTCAAATCTTTGCCATTTAAAGCTCTGAGTGGCACTGAAACTGTTATGGACAGGAGTATAGCTTACCATCAGGCGCACGACTTGTTCGTCCCGTCACTTGGTATTATAAAAGAAAATATTTTTAGGACTTTCATGATGATAAAAGGACTTTCAACGTCTGATAACATGTGGCTTTATTATACATGCTGTTTTTTTAAATGGGACAGTATGGGACAGTCCAAAACCATAGAAGATACAATGAAATTGTCATAGGAACCATTAAGTCTAACTATTAAGTATTTTTTATGAAAACAATTTTTGCATAGTCAATTTTTTGGTCAAGCGTGAGCTGTCCATAATGAATAAAATTGATCAAATTTTTTTTTAGTACTCAGTAGGGGAGAGCGGGGCTGAACGTTCCGATTTTCAAATAAGTTGAAGTTTTATACTGAAAATGAAGGATTTGATTTTGAACATGTGGAAATATTGAAGAAATGTTTATCGCTTCTTGTAATAGTATATATAGTCATTTCTGCTAATATCGCAATAGACTTTTTCATAGAGGCAAATTTTCGATGAATTTCGTAGCAGAACATTCAGCCCCGCTTTGGGGCGGGTTGTTCCGCCTTTGAGGCAAATCGTTCCGCCTAAATTATGACTGGATAACAATGATTTTCTTAAATAAAACCACCTTTTTATTAATTGTATGTATGTAATGTTTATATTATGCACAACTAACTTAAAAAAAAAACTATATTCTTATTCATCAGTAATATTATTCAAAGCTCATTCTTCATCTGAATCACAGTTGAGATACACATAAGTGACTCTATAATCTTGTCTAAATATTTGACAGGAGCCCGCCCGTAGTTTCCCATCCTTAAAACAAAGAAAAATGGGTATGAGAATTTTAAGTATGGTTGCAGGTGAATTGGGGGAGTTGTTCCTAGGAACAAGCAGCCCCTCGAGGGAGGAACTTATAGCCTCAAATTACGTTTTCATACGAAGACTGACATACCGGCAAAGTAATAGAATCAATGAAAAAAATACTCAAACAATAAGATTCCCTACTAATGTCACTACAATTTAGAAAATTTACGTATGAATCGGCCCATAATAAACAAAGACAGACCAAAAATTTTAAACAAGATAAAATGTACTTACGTGATGTTTTGGCAACTCCACGCACATAGCCACACTTCCGTCGTCGCATCACCTAACGCTTTAACGACGTGCTTCACATGTATTGCTATATATTTTTTTGCAAAGTTATTGCTGTGAGAACCCTGGAAACTACCAGCCCCGATCTCTCCTACTTAGTACTCAGTTTCATGAAGGGATCATTTTATTGCATGAGACGAAAAATTCGGGGCAGCTGAACAGAAGTTTGTCAAATTTAATCAAAAGTTTTTCATACAAAATGAGTAAAATTGACTTTTTTTTAACGCTGACAGAGATTATACAAATTATTTATTGTATGCGAGGATAAAAAACGGAACTGCTAAAGTTGGTCAAATTTAATACAATCATTTTTCATAAAAATTAAAAAAGAATGACTTTCGTTTTTAATGCTGATAGCTGATTATCTACGGTGGTGTTTCATATCATCGTTAAGTCTTATTTAATTTAATAAATTTTAAAGTTTTTGTTTATCTTAATAAAGTTTTAGTTAGAATAAACGAAAATAAATCTTATACTGCTGTAATATCGTCGCTTCTTTTTTGGAACTAAATAAACATCTCAAATTCGTCGTCGTTCAGCTAATGACCGCTAGATGGCACTTTGTTTCAATATAAAATCAAAAAGTTGTAACTTGCAATAATGTGTGTTAAACTTTCAACGATATGCCAACAGGATAAAGTTTACATTGTATTAACAGTCCAGAATTTGTTATTTCTTTTTCAACAAGAAACTACGACCAATCATTATCTAGATTTCAGTGTTTCAAATTATGAATGTATTGGCAACAAACGTTCTGAAAGTAATCGAGGCTTAAGGCACTTCCATCTTTTTTCGTGTACGTAAACATACCAAACAATAACACATGACAGTTATATAGCACAAAATTGGATTGAAATAAAAAAGAAGCCGTGCCTCACGTCCCGCTCGCGGCAGGAAAATGATATTGTAAACTACATATGTCTGGACCCATTTCACGGATATTTCGAATATAATGTGTTGGGCATGGACAGCAAAGATAGCTACACGTAATACGACTGAATTGTACTCGATTTTGACAGGGAATTATACTTTGTTACGGCTTTGGTTGACAGGGGATCGGCTCGGTAATATTTATTGATGTTGACACAATCAATAAATATCACTTAACGTAGATAATATACTCGTACTATCTTTTAAATATTCATGTTTCGAAAACAAGACAAATAAACCCCCAACGCCAAAAGAGGGGAGTCGTAAGTTTGAAGCCTATGTCTGTGTATATCGTAGGTCCTAAGCGGCTGGAAGCAACACGTCTGTCCATAGCAGTTACATAGTCATCCATAACTTTAAATGGCAAAGATCTGATGGGCACTGCCAATGCGTCTGTCACCCTGAGATATAAGTCGACAAGTCCCATGTGCCTGTAAATTCACCAGCACCCCTATCCTTGAAAACTGGAACGCAGCAATGCTCACACTACTGCTTGGTGGCAGAAATAGGTAAGGTGGCAGAATTCTTAGGACGAACTCTTTCATAATGAACTCTATTGCTACTAGCTGATATTTGATAAATACCTTTTACTTGAAAATCATTAGCTTTTTCTTTGTCAGTGTAAGAAACTCCGTCATAAAATGTATATTTATTTTTCTTCCGCTTCTCCGATCTACTTGAACTTTGAGATAAAACCCGATGATATTACAATAATATGGTAAACTTAATCTGATATTGCAACCAGAATAGTCTACAGACTATCCAACACCTCAACTTCAATAGAATTAAATTGGTGTCAACGAGTTGTTAGCTTAACTTAACCAATATAATAACCATTGTGTTCGTTATTGAAATTAAGTAGAAAATTTTTGCCTACATGACAGTCATAAAATGGATATTTATTTTGCTTCCATTTTTCGGATCGACTTGAAATTGAATAGGCTATGGAAATTAGGTCACATTATAGTAATACGAGCCCTGTGTCCCACCTACGGTGGGGCGGGCTCGGCCTGTGGCGCGTGGTCGGGTTCAGATTACGGGGTGTACTTATGCTCTTCGGTGGCATAGCAGTTAGAACTATAGGCGCTTGAAGTCAACGTCAAATAATCATTTATTCCATAGGTAACATTTTTACACATAAAAACGTCATTTTTAAGCAAATTTTTAGGCTACTGCTTGTGATGAGGAGATTCCGGGTTCGATTCCCGATTTGGGCCAATTTAGGAAACCTACGTTTCTAAGTTGGTTTTGGCCTAAGTATTTTGGATATTGCACTCAGAGTTATCGTTACTGTGGTACGCATAATACAGGAAATACCCTAACTTGAGACCAGAAATTTGGTGTGATTGTCTGGTTTTCTTTTTTCTCTAAATACTTCTCGTTGGCACAGCTTCCAAGAAAAAAGAATCTCACAGAGAAACGGTCGAGATACAACAATGCTATAAGTATCTAATTTCCACTACATCGGGTCGTATGCCTTACAATTTGAACAATTGTGAGATCTTGTACTCGTAATAGAGCCTCCGTATACTATCCACGTACGCTTCGGACTTCGTCCTCCGCTGGACCTCGGCCTACGGCCTCGACAATTAAACTTTGTTTTAAAAAATTACCATAGTTCTTTAATGGCGGCCGTGTTGATAAAGAACAAAAAGTAAATTTTGACCACAAATTATCATAAAACACCCATAGAGAAAACCACACGCCAATTTTCAGTCGAATTAAAGCAAGTTTTAATCAACCGCCAAAAAGTTTGTATGGCAACCATATTGAAAAATAACGAAAAATCATTTTTGACCGCAAATTATTATTAAACACTCATAGAGACCCCAACATGCCGATTTTCAGTCGAATTAGAGCAAATTTTTATCTGCCGCCAAAAAAAAAATTGTATGGCAATCTTATTGAAAAACGGCGAAAAATAAATTTTGATCCTATATTATTATCATAGAGACTCTTCGGCCGAGTGTCGAGCAGTCAAAAGCCCCTGAGGATGCCTCGTGGAGAGGCGAAACACGTGTCGGGTATATTTTTGGTGATGGTTTGTGACTATGGTTGCGCTTGTGTTATTTATTTTATTAATTTTATGCGGAGGGAGGGTGGGATAATTAACTGCATGAAAAAATATTCAGCTATTTTGCATGATTTAACCTTCACTGGGTTCGCGGAGTAGCAAATTAATTTACTTCCATTTTTGTTAACATGGACTTCCGCAAAGTAACGCCTGAATTAATTAATTACCCATCGAGACTCAAGCATGCCGATTTTCAGTCGCATTACAGCAATTTTTTTTTTCTGCCGCCAACAAATGCTTGTATGGTGGCCATATTTGAAAATGGCGTAAAACCAATGTTGGCCACAAATTATTATCCGGCACTTCCAGAGGCCTTCACGTGCCCATTTTCAGTCGAATCAGAGCAGTTCCTTTTCGGCAGCTTTTTTTAACGAAAAAAACGCTAATGCGTTAGCAATATTTTCAGCGGATCGAAGCAAGTTTTTCTTCGACCGCCTCTTTAAATTCGCCATCTTGAATTTTTTTGACACTGGCAGTTGATCAGTGTTACCCTCTATGACATTCCTTCCAGCACCTTCTACCTATCTCTAATAGTTTCCGTTATAGAAGACCTTGAAATTTGTATGGCGGCCATCTTGTTTATTTGAATTTCGAATATTTGTTTCTTCCAGCAGAAATTGCCCAGGATGTACCTCAAAAGTGAAAGTAAAAAAGTGCACAACTAAAGGTGCACAAACATCCCTCCACATATTATAGTTTTTTCTTTTCTTTTTATCTTTCACACACACACACACACATAATGTTGATCATTTTCTTTCTGCAAATGACCTGTACATTGCTTTTACTAAGGTGACATGACTACATGTTGAGATACAGGACTTCCTAATTCGACTGTAGTGGCTTCATCTAATTGAAGCGTATATTCCGCAGCCTACCATTGTACTTATGTTTCTTTAGCTTAATGTTATTATTATTACTGAGTATTAATTTTTAAGTATATATTTGTAAGTATTAAGTTTCCACTCAGCGTTTGCCGAATTTTGCATTCAAAATAACCGGACGACAATGTCAATATTGATTTGGAAATTATAAAGCACTCACTAAATTTTATTATTAATAAAAAATCGAACACAAAAAAATGTCCCTCGATCTGACAGGACTCAAATCTGTGGCGTCTGAGCCATACCAGGACGACCGCTCTACGAACTGAGCTGCAGATGGAGTTAGTAAACTTTACAATGAATGAATATCAATTCAGTAGTAGAGGGAGGGAGGACCTGCCATCTTACGTATTTCCGCCACTAAGCAGTAATACGAGGGCCACTGCGTTCCGGTTTTGAAGGGTGAAATTGTGGGTACAAAGGACTTGTCAACTTATGCCTCAGGGTGACGGGTGCAGTGGCAGTGGCAGTAATCCTCAGATCTTTGCGATTTGAAGTTCTGAGTGGCACTGCAACTGCTACGGACAGGCATGTCGCTTACCACCAGGTGCAAGGTGTGTTCGTCCCGTTATTTGGTATCATGAACACTAAAAATGTTAAATAATGTTTTTTGATAGTAATGTTTTTCACGACCTATCAGGATTTATCAGACTGAATATACTACCCATGGATAAAGTCACATGTTATCACGTCAAATAAAAATCCAGAAGAAATTTTATCACATGAGAGTCCTAATAATAGGAATAATAGGAACTACGTGAAACAAATTTTATAACTATCGTTCGTTGAATTTTTAAACCTCTGCTGAAAAGTTGTAATTTTGAAGGTATGGCCTTATTACACTAAGAATGCGATGTATTTATCGAAATCAATCATCACCATACACAGCTAATGCGTTTAATATGAACTTTACGAGTTGAAGAAAATATTTTAAGTCGCAAAGTGAGTGGGAGGTTTACTTTGCTTTGTGAATTAAGGAGAAGCGGAACAAATCGTACGACAGGGCGTGGTACGAAACATGCCAGTCCTACTTAATGTTACTATTGTATTTTTAATACTTAAAATGGCTTCCAAACTACCGCATATACGAGTGCTTATTATTAGAAAATGGAACCAAAAACTTTTTTAATTATTATATATCCTTAATGCCTAGTTGCAGTGTTGGCATCGTCACAGGAAAAGTAGGTTGGAGAATGCTTTTCCCAATAATACCTTGTAATATGGTTTCATGAAGTAGAACACTTGGTATCTTGGTGTACCTCATTGACTTACAATTATATGGACGTCGGGTCCGCGCTAAAAAGTGTCCGAACTATAGGACGTTAAAATCGTATACAGAGCGTCATTCACGCTTTAGTCTTCGTTTGTTCGACTGACAGCGAAGCAAGCAAAATTAGACAGTACTGCGATGACATTACAATTTAAATTCAACGTTTTAGCTTTTTCATATTCCTTTACATGTCACTACGTTTAAATAGGTTGACTTGGGACATTTTTTTCGTGGTTTGTGTATTAGACCCGTCGTCCATTAATTTGTAAGTCAATGGTGTACCTACTAAAAAAAAATCACGTTATGTTAGGATACCATGCCATGTCACGTTATGTTAGGATACCATTAGGATACAATCTTGACTCAATAAAGATAATTTTAAATGATTAAAACTGTCTGTAACTATTTTTATTTAATGTCACGATATCTAAGCACCGTGACGTTCAATTCCTTTTGTGATATTACTCCACTAGTTTGTTATAATTATTAATACGAATACTTAGAAAAAAATTCTTCGTTCCGGCTGGATTCGAACGACCGTCTTCCAACAAACCTTGACAGATGCCATGCCGACTAAGCCACGGAACGAACCAGTATACCTAACGAATTTTGCTATGTGCTTGTTGCAGATCTATGATTTTTGGTTTTTAACGACTTTTTTGCCGTAGCGCCATCTGTGTCTGTAACTATTTTATCACACACACTGCTGGATGCGATAGTTCCACGTTTCTATAACTAGTTCTTAGGTACTATTCCGTAGTCGCTTTACCTCGTCTGTCATCAACAGCGATCCGTATCTTTTTCTTGTTATCGTATTGATGTCATACACTGCCATGCTTGCCATCGTGGTAAAAGGGTTTGCCAAACGGCGTAAGGTATTCGCCGATTATTGCCCAGGCCACGTCAGACCTACAGGAAAGGAATGGTACGTCGTGCGGGGAGACTCCTTTCTTGCACCCCGGAGATCAGTATAGGCATAGTACATTTACCGAAACCTCAAGTGACAGTACTCGTACATTTACCGATTCCTCTGCAATCATAAAATTATAAAACGCAAGAAATTGCTTACCGTTACAAGACTTTTCTTCGAAAAACACTATAGTAGTATAGAAATTGGTAGTTACACAACAAAATTCTAGGATTTTAGAAGAAACTATTATTCACTCTATGTGTATTAATTCCTTGAAGTTTCGTTTCAATATATTCTGCCTACTCCGATATCTACTCGTAGTGAACAATATACATCGTGGCGTTGTGGTAATAATTTCATTTCACAATAATTTTAT
>NW_020653383.1:8370693-8409966 GCF_003589595.1 Hyposmocoma kahamanoa
TTTAGCTTTTTCATATTCCTTTACATGTCACTACGTTTAAATAGGTTAACTTGGGACATTTTTTTCGTGGTTTGTGTATTAGACCCGTCGTCCATTTATTTGTAAGTCAATGGTTCTACTAATGAAATTAGTTGATAGTTCTTGTTATTTTTATGACTTGCATATTATACAACTAGCTGTGACCTGCAACTTTTGCATTCTAAACGTAGATCATATATGGCTTTATTATAGGAAGGTTACGATATCATCTCTCTCTCCCTCTAAGCGCGTTTGTTCACTGCATGCGATTCGTATTCATTCCAAATCCGAGACTGTACAAATCTAGAAAACTCGGACCCACTTCTGCTGTCGCTTTTGCACTAAGTCCCATCCGAATCCGAGAAACTACAAATGTCGATTGCACACCTAATGATAAAATGACATCTGGGACACCTGTGATATTTCGTACCATTATTTCACGGATTCAGTCCTGCCACGAATCGAACGTAGTGCGCAAATGCTCTAAGTGTCGTAACTAGCATTAGAAAACTTTTTCGGAGCAACTTATTCTAGCTTTAGCACTTCACAACTGAACGTGCTTACACTTTATTTATTAGCCGAAAGTTTAGTTGTCCAAGGGAGTTATCACACTTATCGACAAATAATAGCATTACGCTGAAGTCTGAAGTCTTGCGTTTCGCGACGGCGGTCCGGACGGACGTATAGCTATACGATATCTGAATTTCTGAAGCCGATTCGACGTTAATAACGCTCGGTCGAGCGTCGAACAATCAACAACCCCTGAGGATGCCTCGTAGAAAGGCGAAACACGTGTCAGGTATATATTTGGTGGGGGTGTCTGTGACTGTAGTTGCGCTTGTGTTATTTATTTCATGCGGATGGGGGGAATTAACTGTATGAAAAAAGATTCAACAGAAGCGCAGCTAGTTTGCAAGATATGACCATCCCACTGAGTAGAAAATTAATTTACTTCCATTTTTATTAACATAGACTTCCGCAAAGTAACACCTGAATCTATTGATTCCCTAAATAATAATGTACCCAACCTGCATTCGGCCAGATGGTGAGCTATGGTCTTAGGGGCGAAACACAAAATCGGAGAAATCTACGAGCTCGCATGGCACATTGCGAGAATTTGCGAAATGCTCCACATCGCGATGTTAAACTTCTTTGTGTTTTTTTCCTACACTTAATTATCAATAACAGCAGTGCTGTTGCACTTACTTGCACAGAGTGTTCTCTTTTTACGATCCATGTCGCTACCTAGCTTAAAAAATACGTTCAGTACGTTTGTCGATCGTTGAAGGAATGGTTACCCGAACCATGGCAGTGAGATGCATTGACGCACAAAATCGCATCGCAGAAAGCACGTTGCAGTTTTCCGCGCTGGGAATTCGACCCTTAGAAAAGACCCATGCCCAGCTGTGGGATCTTAAAATATAGAAACTTTTGTGAGCATAGGTACAAATACTCTCAAAAGTTTTATAAAAATTGGATAAATAATAATGGAATACATACAGGACATAGAAACATATTATATTCATTGCTATATGTATATCATCATATAGAATGTCCGACGGCTATGGTACACGGAGGGAGAGTACTTTAAATATTGTAGATAGGATATTTTGCTTCAGGGAAATATTATTTTATTTTAAAAAGAAAGATACAGTGTATTCAAAGACTTTTAAAAAGTTGCTTGCTTAATCTGGGAATCGCACTACCCGAATGTGAAAAAAAGCAATTGTAATTATTATTTATAATATCAAATGACGGGACGAAAAAGTCGTGCGCCTGATGGTAAACTCGAGTAGCTAGCTGTCCATAACACTTGCAGTGCCACTCAGAGCTTTAAATCGCAAAGATCTGAGGAGCACTGCCATTGCGCCCGTCACCCTGAGACATAAGTTGACAAGTCCCATGTGCCTGTAATTTCACCTGCACGAACGACGAACAGCTTTTTAAAAAAGTCTTTGAATGCAATATTAAGTCATCATCAAACTTAGGAGTTATACTCTTGTCGGTGGAGCAACTTCCAGTTATCTCTCCAGCTCTTTTACCTCCATATACGACAAGACACCGGCCTTTTCTTTTATTTGGTCTATGTAATTGCGCCTAGGTCGACCTCTTGTTATTCAGCTGTATTAAGTAGTTGCTTAAAAATAAAATAATGTCCTATGTAATTATAATATATGAAGTATGTCCCTCCCTATCGCGTTAGCTGTGTGAAACCCATATTATATGGCTTAAACATTGACTTATAATTATATGGACGTCGGGTCCGCGCTAAAACGTGTCCGAACTTATAGGGCGTTAAAATCGTATACAGAGCGTCATTTACGCTTTAGTCTTCGTTTGTTCGACTGACAGCGAAGCAAGCAAAATTAGACAGTACTGCGATGACATTACAATTTAAATTCAACGTTTTAGCATTTTCATATTTCTTTACATGTCACTACGTTTAAATAGGTTGACTTGGGACATTTTTTTCGTGGTTTTTGTATTAGACCCGTCGTCCATTTATTTGTAAGTCAATGGGCTTAAATAACGAAATTGTTATACTGGCAGCTACTTCCGCCAAGGATAACTGGTAATTACGCTAATGCGGAGCCATCCAAACGAGAAACATTGCCAGCCTTCTAGGCACTTTAGCTCCAAGGCGAGTGTCTTGATGAAATTTTGTACTTATAACCGAGTTATTGAATCTATTTTGTATGCTATTTCCTCTATTTAACGCCATATTTATATGAATAAATACACTAAACATATGTTTTTCCTCATAGTTGCTCGTACTTACATGGTATCATTGCATGGTGGCTAACTTGACTTTAATGCCCCAAATAAAACACAAGGGCCATTATTCTTACCATTACAGCCGTGGTCGATAAGGAGTTCTTTTTACTTGTAATACGACATACTTCCTTACATAGGTTAGATAAGTTTAAAGGAGGTTACTTAAGTTCAAAATTAAAACATTCGCTTAAAATGTTATCTAAACAGAAATTTCATTGCAATCAGCTACATGTACTATTGAAATACATATTATTAAAAATTTCTTATAATCGATTTTTATTATTTCTTTTCTTGTACTCTTTTCTCTTAGCTTCCTAATAGATTCTCGTTAGTAATTTCTTATTTATCGTCCTTAATATACAATGTACTTTAATATAAATAAAATATTTGGTGTTACAATTGTGCAATCATCCTAACCCCCAGTTCCCAGAAACCAGCGCGAAATAAAAGAGAAAATTCATAGATTTTTTCTTTTATGAAAATATAAAACATTTACAGGGAATATTATCGTCATGGAAATCCGTGGGTTTATTAACTCAAGCTCGCAGGAGTGTGTAACGAGAGAGAGTTGCGAGTGAAATATTAACATATAAAATATTATGGCGACGAACAATGCCTATGATGGAACTAGATGTGACTGCGACCTCCGTTTACTTGAAATTAAAGAACTTATGAAATCTAAAACTTTGATAGCATAGAAACCACAGAACAATAAATACAGTAGAATTGGTTAGTTAGCGTCTGACGCGACGCCAACTATAGGCCAACAATATTACCCCTGGTAGTATTTCATATCATCTGAAAGTTTTATTTTAGTAAATTTTCAATTTTCTGTGTATCGAATTTTTTTTTAAACAAGAAACGGAAGTAAAGCTTACACCTCTGCAATATGGTCGCTTCTTTATTGGAGAACTAAATTAATGACTCCAATTCGCCGTCATTCAGCAATTAACCGCTAGATGGCAGTGCATTGATAGAAATTTGAATATAATATCAAAATCGTAACTTGCAATAATAGGTATTGATGATATTGAACTTTCAACGGACATGGTCTCTAAACATGTTCCAGATGTCCCAAGATCTGCCAGAAAACGACGATTTCACAAATAATATATTTTTGTTATATTTAATATCTATCTACTTAAATCTTTTTATAATAAAATTAATACTCATACTTTAATTCTAACTCTAAGTCTAAAAACATTTTATAACCATAGAATCTGTCATATCTAGATAAATACAAGAGTGCGTAACTAGATCTTCATGTCATATTACCAGGCTCTCGTTACAATGTGATGACTTTACATCCATCCATGCGTCACTCTTTTGAAATCTGTGAGATTTTTTCTTATTTCTATGTGAGACATATTATAAAGTTGTGTTACTGTTTTCTTTATATTTCTTCAAAATGCCGTTATTTCTATTATCTAAATGGCGGAGTAAAAAGGAAAGTTTGTCTATTTTATAGGAGATTAATGTAATAATTACAGAGAAATGATAGTTATGTTACCTACTCAGGGTAGAAATTTGTAATGCCACCTGGAGAGAAAGTACTCTAAATACTGGAGATAGGAATTTTTACTTAAAGGACACATTCCTTTATTTTTTAAAAGAAATAAAACTGCATTCATAGAGTTTCGAAAATTTCTAGCAACACGCGGGAATCGAACCCGCTTTAATCTGAAAAAATGCACCCTGCACTTTTATTGCATCGATCGATAGGGTTAATTATATAACAATTTTGACAATTTCACACGTTACTTGATATCGAACGATATGACAGTTGGGGCCGATCCTAGTTTGTATATGAATTAAAAATAAAAACTACGGTTGTGTGACATGCGTGAGAAAAGTTTTTATTTGCCGCCATTTCGCCAGTCGTAACGTGCGGTGCCCGAACGCATCCCTAGAGCTTATAATATGTGTGTAGTTAAAACAGTGTATATAACTGTACATAATTGGGCATTAAAACACTCGTGAATTGTTTTTATGAAACTCGCCTGTCTGCTCGTTTCATAAACCCACACTCGTATTTTAATTTTTTTATTTCCTTTCATCCAATATTGTAACAGTCACATAAACTACTACTACAAAGAGCGACCCCTAGAGTTTCTAGCTCATTCTTCTTCGGGGAATCTGCCTTACGAATGAGAAATAGAGTTTAATCAGTATGACGATTTCAAGTTGATTTGGTTACCTATGAAATGAAGATTGTTTGACTTTGACTTTGAAAAACCTTCTTTGACGTGCAGGTTTCATCATGATGATTTTCTTTACCAAAAAGCGTATGGTAAATTTTATTTAAAATTTTGCTCACTTGTCCATTTTGAAAATCTTAGAGGTGTCACCCTACTTATTTCAGTTATGCGTCGTTAGGATTAGTCCCGATAAGTCGAACACGTCAACTAATTTTTAACCGACTTCAAAAAAGGAGGAGGTTCTCAATTCGACTATATGTTCTTTTTTTTGTATGTATGTTACGTGATAACTCCGGTATTTGTGAACCGATTTTCATGATTCTTTTTTTGTTGGAAAGGGGATACTTCCATAGTGGTCCATTTCATTTTGAAGAAAATCATCCACCTTGAAGGGTGGCTGTTCACGCATAAAGATTCATTTTTATAAATAGCGCCTAACTTTAATTTAGGAGGAATTACTTTAATGGTTGATTTTGCTATTTCTCCAATTCAAGGCGTTTTTCTCTCAATATACTTTAAGTAGTGAGAACCGATTTTTATTATCTCCAGTGTCAAGTCCTGTATAGTGGCGAACTAGGGGATATTTCAATAAAACTTAGCAAATAGACGTAATTCCACGTAATTTTGAGGTCGGTTTTTTTAGTACTCTGTACTAAGGTTATATCTGTTTTTAAAAGAGAGTTTTGTGATCTATTTTTTGCTGTTTAAACCGGTCATTTGATCATTTATCACTTAGCCGCCTTTTAGTTAGTGGACGGCAGTAATACACTGTCGACATTTGTGTTTTCCGAAAGCTACAATTTATGGCTATTCAAGACTATAGTGAATATGCATTTACTAGGAAAACTCGTACAGTCGTAGTCTAACATCAATCACACGAAATTGTAGCCATGCGTGCGTCCATTTTTCATAAAAAAAGCAATTGCTTAGATGTAATATTATATTGTAAGTATTGCAGTGAGAAAAAAAGTAACTTTTCTATTAATTCAAAGCCTATGTAATGTCATTATATATTTACACATTTAGGTTCGTTTTAAGAACACGGAATGGAATTAGAACATTATATTTGTTCATTCGTTTTATACAGATCAAAGGAAGATTTTGACAGAGCAATACCGAGGATAAGACTCCACACTCTTGATTTTATATACTTGAAAAAAGGGAAGATTTGTTATGTCCGCACCGTGAAGATTCAATTGTAACATTTTACAATTAGTCTGGCGAACGTAACGTTTATGAAATTACTTCATTTTATTGAAATTTCAGGAAAAATGCCGTTATGTGTATAAGAAAATGTTAAAGTAAATAAAACACAAGTAAATAAATTTGTTTTCCTTTTTCGTTGTTTGATATCTTCCAAAAATTTTTAATTTTATTGTTTATTATTTAGTGTCGGAATCGTGTTGTGTATTCTACTTTAAAAAATCCTAAGTTATTTCTTTTTAACCGACTTCAAAAAAAGGAGGAGGTTGTTGTACGTATGTGACGCGATAACTCTAAAAAGATTAGTAAATCGATTTTGATGAAACTTTTTTTGTTGGAAAGAGTGTACCTCTGAAGTGATCCCATTTAAATTCGAAGAAAATATTCCACCTCTAAGGGTGGCAAACTAGGGGATGAATGACTTTTGAGGTCGGTTTTTTTAGTCTTACAATTATTTTTAATACTTCTTGTTTTTCTTAAAAATTGTTGCTCACATATAATTATTTACATAATTCGACTAAGTTTTTGAAATGTACTAATACCTACATGAACTATTGTAATTGTTGGTACCTAATAAATAAATTATCTACGTTTTGAAATGTTAATTCTGTTTTTTGAAAATCATAACCTATCATATCATGTCATAACCGTCAATGCACTTGACGTGCAAACTTTAAAAGATGGCTATTTCGTTTACTTAGATTATTTTCCTATCTTTTGTACTAGTATTTTAATTTTTTATTGAATTGATATTCAATAATTTTTTTATGTGAAATTACTCCACTAGTTTGTTATAATTATTAATACAAAGATCAAACACTCATAAAAATTCCTTCGATCTGGCCGGATTCGGACCGACGTCTTCTAGCATACCGTGGCAGACGCTACACTAACTAAGCCACGGAACCAACCAGCGGACCTGACGAATTTTTTTTCTATGTGCTTGTTGTCGTGTCTTTGTATTTGGTTTTTCAACGACTTTTTAGCCGTAGCGCCATCTATGAGAAATCTATGAAAGTAGTCTTCAGTTACATACCTTTACAGCTACCAGCCCCGCTTGAGTTAATATTCAATTTTATTATTTTTTTATGTGAAATTTTGTCTTTGTGTCTAGTCATTACCGTAATTTTGAAAACGTGTACGGTTTCTATTGGCTGCGCGACAGATTTCAAATGTCGATTACTATGTGACAAATTTACTGAAAGGTTCTGTTTCTGATTTGACAGCAGCCTGTTTACCTAGTGGTATTTAGATAATCTCGCAAATCTACACATTTCTAGGTTTTTGTCATCAATTTGCAGAATTTTGGTTAGCGTATACTGTTAATTTGAAATATAATGTTACCTTTTTGTCTATAATTGACTTAAAGAAAGAGAAACCCAAAAGTTTTTACGTTTCCTTAATAGTACTCAAATTTCAACTTTTCGCTATCTCAAACACGAAAGCAAGTTTTTACGGGAAAATGCAGGTTTTTTCATGTTTTTATGTTAGAAACATTTAGAAAATTTTATTAATAACCCAGAAACAAAAATCGTGTTACATGGTGCTACTAGGAAAGTAACATGTCTTGTGTATAAGATAAATAGCAAAAAGTTAAATTACCCACGTACAAAAAGATCAAAGAAAAGGGAAGTACACATACTTACAAAGAAACGAAGTATTTATACAAAACAAACGCTCATGTTGGAGGCATAACTAGTAAGTAAATGAGTATTGAAATTAGACTGGCAATCACAGACATAATTATGTCTAATTTTTTTTTTAGTTTTCCGGAGCAACTTTTTTTTTCCTTTAATGCGTATTAAAGGACTTAATTATCTTATTCTGGTATTATTGTACTATATTGATAATTCACGGCTTGTACAAATATTTGAAAAATCATTATTTTAAATACATGCTGCGTTCGCGTCTTCGATTTAGTCAATCTCTTCAGTGCCGAAGGAGGTTTCACTTCACTAAATAGCGCTTGTGACGTCATCGGAAGTGCATAACATGTGGCACGCTTGGTTTTCATACACATCGCGGTACTTGTGGTGTCTATTTAGGTATATAGGTTATATTTAGGTTATTTTTTATTGTAAAACATTTGTCTAGTAATTTGTTTCGTATTCTAGAATTCATGTGTCGACAATATCCGACAAGAAACACAGACAAAGGCTGATATATATAGCAATACGATGCAAATCTGTTTTATTCATCCGCATGTGAGTACTAAGGTGCGTACAAATCTGGCGAAAATGACGACCTCCGTGATCGACTGGTTTGTAAACCGGTTTTCATGGTGTCGCCATCTCTGAGGCTCTGGGTTAGATTGCCGGCGTGGTCAATGTAGAAAACTAACTTTTATGTATTTCAAACATAATAAGTTACAATATTCTTTATTGCACAAAGAAAAGACATGTAAAACACATGCTATAAAAGACATATACAAACAAGCCTTTTCGTAAACAGGCGCATTCTTGTCGCATTTAGAGAAGCCAAGAAAGACTAGTGTGCCAATGGTACAATTTTGAAATGTGTGAAATCCAAGTTTATATTATTACCAAATAATAAATAACCATATTGTATACCTTTATATATATTCGTATGTATAGATATGCCTAAATAAATTTTTACATTTGCGTCACTTTACTCCATCAGCTATCACTATGCCACGCAATAATATAATGTTCGTCGCAGCTTTTAGCATTTTATTTATTTCAAAATAATGCAAATACAAACACGGCCATGACTGTGACTAAGTGAATCTTTAGAGGTGATAAAATTGTATGTCCGTACCCAAAGCATCGGCTATCGTACACTTCGCAAATTATTTGTCTACGACGGTCATAAAGCGAGTGCACCTTTGTGTCTCAACAGCTGCCAATAACCTGAAGCAGACGAGCAACAACGGGTCTACTAGAAAACAACCTACGAGAGCATTGAGATCGGACAGCTACTGGTACAATGAATATTAACACTAAATGGCTAAATTTGAAAACCTCGTAACTACGTATAGATTTTAAGGCTTTCGTGGTTATTTGCTAAACGATTATTACTAATTACAGGTTTCTTACCACGGTATGAGTTCTTTGTATTTTCCCGATTTTTCGGAACGGTTACACGCTCCATGGTTCCGCACGCCACCGTACGTAAGTAGTATACGGAGGCTTCATTACGAGTACAAGATCTCACAATTGTTCAAAATGTAAGGCATACTTCCCGATGTAGTGGATATCCCGTGACCTTATGCGTGTAACTGTTCCGAAATATCGGGAAAATGAAAAGAGCTCATATCGTGGTAAGAAACCTGTAGTTAGTGATGATCACTCGTAACTTCGCTTTGCACGAAATCCCTTTTTAATCTTGAAGTGCAATCTCGGGCAATTAAAGCTTAAAATATAATTTCTAGAAAATTTTTTAGTTATAAAATAAATGTGCAGTCCTACATTGTAATATATCTAGTTATTCTGTTTATAATATTAATGTAGGTACGAAGTTTACGAATTGAGCCGACGATATGAAATTGAGAAAATCACACCCTTCATGGAAGAACGGCATAAGTGGAGTTACGTCAAATGTTTCCAGCTCCATTATATACAGAAAAATATAACCTATATAAAATATATGAGAGGATGTGGATACATCCTCTCCAATTCTTGTAACTCTATCAACATATTAGTCGATAGAGTTACAAGAATTGGAGAGAACGGTTATATTTTTCTGTATATAATGGAGCTAGAAACATTTTTGACGTAACTCCACTTATGCCGTTCTTCCATGAGGGGTGCGCAATTATTTTATTACAAATTTATTCGTTAAAAAATTTATTTATTTATTTGATTGTAAACGAAATAGTATCTTAAAATTTGAGTTCCCTCTTTAAGGGGTAATATAAATAGGGATAAAAAAAATTGTAATATACACGAAAGTAAATCGTGCCGAGCCATGGAATATCATGCCCAAGAGGGTTTCAACGTTCTTCTAGTCTTTGGCGTATAATTGGAGTTTTTAATGACTTATAAAAAACGATAAAACTTTATATTACTTCTAAAGTCAGGAGTCTACGTGGCTTATATTTATAGCTTTACTATGTTCGACACCTCTGTCATGTAAAATTTTTCTAGCAAATTTGTCCTTTTTAAGGAAGTCTGATGTGATAGAAAGTTTGTATAAGAAAACAGAAGAAACCTTTAATGTAAGTTGCAGCTAATCACAGCATTCGCTACAAATCTCTTTTGTATATATTTTATAGTCTTTAAGTTTTAGTTTTTTTCTAAATTTAAATGTGATTGTTTTTGGCGCGTTTTCTATACAATTGTTTTCTGTTTTGGATTGATAGTTGTATGTGTTTTTGTAGTAAATTAATATACTGTACGTACATTTGCGTTGGTCTTGCGCACTCTTTATTAGCACCCACCAGAACCCATTGATACAGACCGCTGTATAAGTATTAAGTTGAACAAAATATAATTGATGATCTCATGGCGCAACGGTTGGTATAGTGTGTGAAATTATAAGCACATGAGACTTGTCAAGTAACGTATCGGTGATAGGCGCAGTCGCAGTGTCTCACAGATATTTATTTAGAGAAATTCATTCGTGTAAATCATTACATTGGACCAGTCCACTAATGAAAACGCACATATGTTTAATTTATAATTAAAAGTACTGAGAGATCATTGTAACTGTTACGGGCAGGCGTGTTGCTTACCACTAGACGCACGACTTGGTCGTTCCGTCACTTGCTATCATAAACAAAAAGTTGCAATTAAGTTTTACTCTACATTGATACGAAATCACCGTCTAAACGAAGCATGAATCTACTACAAAGTGGTGGCTTCAAATACTTGCCTCCCTTGCCTGCAAGCGGAGCCTTAATTTCCTCAGCGCCTGTCAAATAAAACGTCATAAAAGTCTAGCTTTATTGCTATTGGCTTTTAAAAGCACTAAACCCTTATTGGCTGCCGTAAAACGATTTTTCATTGAAGCTCCACGTTCACTATTAAAAGGCAAACGTACCTATGCTTTATTGGACAGCGATTTAAAAACTACACCTTGTTTACATTATAGAAAATTAAGCTGCCTTATGGCAAATTTTAATATATATTCACAAAGCGGTAGCTTATGGGGAGAACGGTTGCTTAACAACCGATAGATCGATAGTTCGAATCTCTGTACTTCGCACATTTGATTTTAATTTCTAAGTTACGCATTTTTGTAGATGGTTAATAACAATACCTCAGGCTAATGATGAAAACAAACATCGTGTTAGAGCACGAGTGTTAGCGATTTGCGATTGCGAATGATTTCGATATTCGACTCGTTACTAATTACTAATCCTGTCAGTCGAATGACAAATTAGTAACCAACTAATTTTCGTACTCGAATGATATGACTAATCGTTCATTACTAATTAATATTATTAATCCATAGATTCCATAGAGCATTTCTTCCTAGCCCTCTCTGACATTATTATAAATACCGTAAATGTGACGGGGACAAGGATATTTTGATATGAACGTGGTGAATGAGCTGGTGGAATCCCAAGTACTTCCGACATAATAATCATTTGAATCTTGCACCCGACTCGAGTCGAATGATTATGCTTGGATTCGACTTAGGCGAATAATAATATTATTAATTAATTTTTTATTGAATTGATATTCAATTATTTTTTGTGAAATTACTCCACTAGTTTGTTATAATTATTAACACAAAGATCGAACACTCAGAAAAAATTCCTTCTAATATAGGGTGATAAATCTGTCACAGATTTCTCATAGATGGCGCTACGACTAAAAAGTCGTTGAAAGACCAAGTACAAAGACACGACGCAAGCACATAGAAAAATTCGTGAGGTCCGTTGGTTCGTTCCGTGGCTTAGTTGGTATAGCGTCTGGCACGGTATGCAAGAAGACGTCGGTTCGAATCCGACCGGATCGAAGGAATTTTTTCTGAGTGTTCGATCTTTGTATTAATAATTATAACAAAATAATATTATTCTTAATTGCACCAAAAAAAATACATCAGAAAAATTAATTATAGAAAAGGCGAGCAAAGGTGGACTTGTCTCTAAAAGAGATCTCTGCCAGCGAACCCAAGACAGTGAGATGAAAGGTCATAAGCAGGCAACATTGTGCAAGTAAAAAAGAGGGAGAAAAATAATAAACTTAGCATGTAAATAATATAAATATCTTTTTTTATTATGATATATTTGTATATTACAAATATTTAAAATACACATATAAGATTATTACATAGAGAGATCAGCAAGAAAATACGCTGTCAACCTTTTTTTAAAGGAAGCGATCGACGGACTAGATTGGATGTGGGATGGGAAAAAAGAAAGAAGAATTATTTGCCTATTCGAATGATTAATATTAGTAACATTCAAAGTTACGCATCGTTTTTAACGCGTATCGAAGATGGTTCCTTAATTCCCTAGGAAGAACGTGTGAACTTCCCAACCCCCATTCAGTGGTGGTAAGCGCGGCCATGCCGCCTGGTAGGAATTTCCCCTGAACCCTTTCATGGAAAGTTCTTAAATAGGGGTTTGTTAGTACCGCACACAAAAATGTCAGTACTTTTTTGTTGCAGGCATATATTGATTTAATAGAAAATGTTCAATGCATGCACATCATTGAACTTTGTCACTATGTTGTTGAAACTTCTCTATGGAAAAGCAGTAGGTGGCAACTACACAGCAAGCACTTGCACATCGCACTGAAAGGCACGGGCCTTATGGTTTTTGTGGTGGTTTTTGAGATCCATATAGCGATAACCTATCACAAACTCGAATTTTTCTTTTCGGAATAACGTTTGTTTGAATTTTCATTACACCGTAAACCGAATTATAACGAAACCGTTGTTCTTTCAGGATATGTTGGATGTTTATCGCAAAGACACGATCAGGTTCGGTTAAGTTAGGTTTAAAAGAAAAAATATTTTCCTCTCAAAATTACTTTCGAGGTTATGAAAATTCGAGTATACGTTATTTCTGGAAAATGTCATTTCGGGCTATTGATAGGTAAGCGGGGTACCCCGTACTATCATAATCTGGTATTTAATTTTACGGTAACCTTTCTACGGTACCTCCAAAGGACACTATGCCACATTATTTTTTTGGTATGTTTCTGTTATTTTTGTAAACAGTCATATTTGTTCACTAATATTATGCTCCCAGAAGTTTGTTAACACCATAAACAAAATTGGAAAAAAGTAAAGAGCGAATTTTGTGAAAAAAAAGATTAAGTAACAAAAACAGAATAAAAACTAAACATACCAAAAAATTAATTTGGCGTCGTAGCGTTCATTGGAGGTATAAGCGCGTTTAGAGATACAAAATGCGAAAAAACAGTCTACAGTAGATCAATTTCTTAGTACCAGCTATATTTACAATATATAAATAAATAAAATTTATTAATTGATTGATAGATGCTGTAGATGTCAACGGAGTCGATTACGGTAAAATGGCATTAGTGCATGAGGGGTCATTGGAGTATTCGAGTTAACCGGAGAAATCATTTATTTCTAAAAACTGGTTACTTATTATAGTTTAGTGAGATATCAATACATGGTCTTGTTAGAAAGTGTGAGGTAATAAGTTTTATACTCTATGTTCGAAGATCTGATTTTCAAAAATTTGGGTGCTCATATCTACTTCCCAGATTTTTGCGATTGTTACATATCGGAAATAAAATATTTTTTTCGGATTTAAATGGAGTATACTATCTGTTTTTTTCATACAAATCAACGTTTCTAACCCTATACAGGTCCCAAGGTCAGGGTTGACTGAGATGGTAAAGTTATGTCTGATATTAAAGCAAACTGGTCCATTTTTAACCTACTTCAAAAAAGGATGTGTGAATTCGACATTATTATGTGACACTTACAAAAGTTATTAATTTAAATACATTATTTTAAATTTACCAAACAACATTCCCACTGTTACGCTATTATTTTTTATTTTATTTTGAAATAGGAATTTTTTTCTTTTTTTTAATTGTGACTGTGGGTGGAAGGAGAAATAGCCATCACTTTTTATGACCAATGAAATTTAATATTTTTACGGTGTACATATATAATAATTTCAAGGTAATAAATAATAATTAGTTTTTTTTTGTCTCTTGTGTATTATACATAAATATTAAATTTTTGAAACACCTACCGCATTGTCTAACAATAAGTAGACTATGTTTTGATGTGTTACTCAAAGTTACTAACGACGTCTAACTAATACCAATTAGTTCGGCTAAACTAAAACTAAAACAAGTTAACTAATCACACAAATCTCCAATTTAATTGGTACAAAGATAAATAACCGAACTCCACGCAAACAAAGACAAACTAAATCTATTCTATTGTAGATACGTTTCATTTAGGGTTGTCAGTTTACCTAGTCCCTGTTTTTCGACGACTGCGCTTGATGAGAAGGTCCGGAGCTCGATTCCCGGTAGAACCAATTTAGTTTTCGGTTCTCTTGTTGTTGTCTCAAATTATTATAAAAGTCGGTTTTCTCTTTTAAAATCAAACCAAATCAGTTATTAACATCATACCAACATAGCGGCCGTATTGTTCCTGTATTTTTAAGGTAAAGATTCGCTGACAGGGTATAATCCTAAATTTCCATTACATTTGGGATTAAATACAAGCATTCTATGTTGATAGTTGATAATTGACTGCCTCCGTAGCGAAACCATTACCATACCGGATAGCCACGCAGAAGTCTCACGTTCGATACCCGGGCCGGGAGAAATATTTCTATGACCTACATTTATTTCTCTCGTGAGTTTGGGTATAATTTGTGGTTGGCAATATGTGTATGTCCATGGCACCCGCGATACAGGGTTTCCCTGGTGCGGGACTAAGTTGAGTGTGTGCATTATGATTATAATTTAACTTAACTTGTTCTTATATATTATGACGGTGCATTCGCAAAATAGTGGCGCCATCTTTAATCAATGGAAAAAATGAAAAATTCTCCATTATTTCCTTCAATTAGTAATTGCGAAATTGTGTAGTGAAAAATTATTAAGACAACCCGTATTACATTGAGATATCATCTTCTCGCCTGATAATTTAGTAGCAGTAATCCTCCTTGTGAAAGAGTTCGTCCAGGGAAATACTGCCACCTTACGTATTTCTGCCGCCAAGCAGTAATAAATAAATAAATAACGCACACACTCAACATAGCCCCGCACTAGGGAAACCCTGTGTCGCGGGTGCCATGGACACATACATAGACAACCACAAATTACACCCAAACTCACGAGAGAAATAATTGTAGGCCATACAACTATTTCTCCCGGCCCGGGAATCGAACCTGGGACCTCTGCGTGGCAGTCTGGCATGGTAACCGTTCGGCCACGGAGGCAGTAATGTCAGCTTTACTGTGTTTCGGTTTTGAAGGGCAAGGATGCTGGTGAAATTACAGACACTTGAGACTTGTCGAGTTTTGTCCCAGGGTGACGGGCGCAGTGGCAGTGCCACTCAGATCTTTGCAATTTAAAGCTCCGAGTGGCACTGCGACTGTTATGGACAGGCGTGTAGCTTACCATCACATGCACACGGCTTGTTCATCCCATCACCTAGTTATTATTCTGCTTCCGTGGCACATTCTTTTACTTTAAATTAATTCAACTTTTTTATTTTTTTTTATATCAAGTGACGGGACGAACAAGTCGTGCGCCTGATGGTAAACTACACGCCTATCCATAACAGTTGCAGTGCCTCAGAGCTTCAAATCGCAAAGATCGGAGGAGCACTGCCACTGCGCTCGTCACCCTGAGACATAAGTTGACAAGTCCCATTTGCCTGTAATTTCATCAGCACCCTTACCCTTCAAAACCGTAACACAGTAATGCTGACATTACTGCTCGGCAGCAGTAACTCTTTCACAAGAAGCTCTACTGCTTACAAATAATTCTATTTGTAAGCAAATAATTCTACTTTGCATTATTTCGCCATGAATAAAATAGAATGTTAAAAGACCATCAAATCCGCCAGCAACCCTTATGATGACACATAAGGGTTGCTAGCAGTTATTTCATAAATATAGTTACATGTTTGTTACTATCTAATAACTAATGAAGTTGTTTTATTATTAAATCGTGAATTTGGATGTAATTTGTTGTTGTCTATTTGTGTCCATGACACCCGTGATACAGTGTTTCCCTAGTGCTTGGCTGTGATTGTGTGCGTTATTAAAAAAAATTACCTAGGTATTTTGGTATTTCAATTATTGCCTCCAGAACAACGGAACAAATTCAGTCAATGTGTAGCTTGATGTGCAGTCTGTGTGTCTGTACAAATAATTACAAGACGCCCAAAATACCGGTATTCATGTTCTTAGTTTAGGCAATGCAACTATGCTGTAATCTTCTAAGATTAAATAGTATTGCTTTATGAAGATTGCATAATAATTAAGGTTCCTTTCTTATTGTTTGTTTTAATATTATGATAGCTTCCTTTACAATTGATTTTCTTGTATTAGATTGAGTTATAATGAAATAATTTATCTTTTTTTAAAAAAAAATCCCGCCTAACTGAACACTTATCTCCTTAGACACAGGCATTTGTCTAGTTTAGGAGCCAGAGTCCTCAGATTTCTTACGCCTTTTCTACCTGTTTTATTTATTAATTTATTTTATTTTGTAAATTTCTTCTCTGTGTTTTTGAATAAAGATATCTTATTTTATTTTAACTTATTGGAAGACCAACGGCTATCTTACAGAGTAAAATATGAAATAATAAAATATGAAAGTAAAATATAGGTCCTCACCGATAGACACACATTAAGTTAATGAGCATTAAATTATAACTTCATAACTACTAATAACTGTACTATACAGGCATATAGTGACATTTTCGCAATATTTTTTTATAAGTGCGCATTTGACCTCCATCTCACCTGATGGAAAGTGACGATGAGGTCGAGGATGTAGCATGCACACCTAAATAATGCCTATTCACTCTCGCCTTGAAAAGGTCCAAGTTATAGCGTTCGGGGAACAAGTCTGCAGGCAAGGAATTCCACTCCCTAGCCGCTCGCCATACAAATGTGGAAGCGAAACGCTTCGAGCGAATCCGGGGAATATCCACAACATAGGGGTGGAACCCCTGCCCACGTCTAGTCTCCCGATGATGGAAAGGGGAAGGCGGAATCCAATTATGCAATTCCATCGCACACTCTCCGTTATTATCCTGTAGAATACCGATAAGCTGGCAACTCTACGGCGGTGTTCAAGGCTCTGCAGCTTCGCCTCTTCTAGGTCCGAGTACCTATAAGCCTCTGAGCATGCTTGTCTATTGAATCCAAGGTGGCCAGCTGGTACTTAGCAGACCCATCCCATAAGTGGCAGCAGTACTCTGTACACGACCGGACTTGTGCTTGGTACAGCTGAAGCAACTGTCCCGGTGTGAAGTATCGCCTCACCTTGGAAACTTCGTAAATACCTATTATATCGAGTTCTTAGGTTTTCGCGATTGTTACACATAGGAAATGAAACTATTTTTCCGGATTTAAATCGCGTATATTTGTTTTTTCAAACAAACCGACGTTTCGGGCCCTTTACAGGTCCCATGGTCACGGTTGACTGAGGTGGTACAGTCTTCAACCAGTTATGTCTAATATTAATGCAAACCACCCTATTTTTTCACTATAGTTACTTAATTAACAGTTATTTAATTAATAACCTATTATCCAAAAAACAAACTATTAATAAGATGCTTCACCGATGCAACACTAGTGTTAGGTCAATATCAACCTGCTTGGACAATACATTGTAGCTATTACTCTCACGCAAGAGATATACATTCCGCCGAAATTTTGAAGAGGTCAGAGGTACGCACAAAAGTGAATTAAACCTAAGGGACTTTGTAGGGGCTCTAAGACAAATATTGGACACGACTTCGGGGTGTCCACGGCACCAGAAGCAATTTTTCGCAAAAATACTAGGTCTGCTATCTGACGTCGCACCGCTAGTCTATAAATTATTCCTTTTTTCTTTAATTCCTTTTCAATTTCGGAATATCCTGTATAGATACAAATTTTAGTTGATGCAATGTTGCTAGCATACAACAATCACAAACTAAGGAATACCCTAGACTATAAGTATCAAAGAAATATTAACCGTGATACCACCCAGAAAGGCTTGAAGCTATTCATAAAAGTCCATTTCTCAAATTATGGTCAACCATTCAAATTGCATTTTCAGTGCTAACAGCTAAGCAAAAGCGTCAATATTGCATTTGCGTTGTTTTTGTCACCATCAACCCATTTATACGTCCCATAGCTGGGCGCGGGTTTCCTCTCAGAGGAGAGTTTTAGACCATAGTCAGCAACGCTGGCCCAACGCGGGCTAGGCACTTCACGTCATTGTGTTCTGAGGGTTGTGAACCTTGTGAAAGAGTCCGTCCAGGGAAGCACTGCCACCTTACCTCACCAAGCAGTAAAGTCAGCACTATTGCGTTCCGGTTTTGAAAGGTAAGTGAAATTACAGGCACATGGGACTTATCAATTTATGTCTCAAGGTAACAGGCGCACTGACAGTGCCACTGAGATATTTGTGATTTAAATCTCTGCAACTGTTATGGACAGGCGTGTCGGTTATCACCAGGCCCACAAGCTGTTCATCTTGTCATTTGGTGTCATAAAAAAAATGCCGAGTCAAAATGGACGTAAATCCAACAGAATTGGTATATACCTGGAAAGAAAATAAAAAATAAAATATAAAACAATACTATGAAAATAGCTGCCAAAGTTGCCGAGAACAAGTAATAATTCTTAACTCTAGAACCTGTGCTTTTATCGTTTCTGTGATGATACCTCGGTTTGAAACGACATGAGCCATTTGCCTTTTTTCTGTAATCTTATCATAGATGAATAAAATGTTCATAAAATGTTCCATTAACAACAAAACAATACGCATAGAATGTTTCTTTAACAATAAAATAGTACGCGTTTTAGGTTTCCTTCTTCTTCTTCCTGTCCTTATCCCACGCTAGGTGGGGTCGGCGCAACATGTATTTTTCTTCCACTCCTACCAGCCGTCGTTGTCATACTCACACCTTTCTCATCCACGTCATCTTTCACACAATCCATCCATCTTTTCTTTGTTCTTTCTCTCCCCTTATATCCGTCCACATTCATACCTAACTCTCTTCTCGTCAAGTGACATTCATCTCTCCGCATGACTTGTCCAAGCCACGCTAACCGATTACTCCAAGGTTTTATTCATTTAAAAAAGAAAAACGAGCAAACACTGGTATATTGATAGTATTATTATTGAAATATAATCTCTATATTGAGTCTTAAATAGTAGCTCTAGTTACGTCACTGTCGATTTTACGCCCAAGTTTCATGAGAATTTGCTCATCATTCTTTCAAATGAAATTTGGCATAAAATTCTGAAAAACTAAAGAGAAACAGAAAAGCCTCTGCTTATGAGGCGGTAAGTCTATCATTAGGCTACCACGACTTTGCCTTGTATTCGAATAAAATTCTTTTCTAAATATGACAACCCTAACTAACTAACAATTGTGTTGATTCCTGTTTATTTAGGACCTAATCTAATTGATAAATGCGCCGCAGTTTCGGTGATTGTGTGATTCCAGTGCCGACTGATTAATAGAAACAAAAGGGACGTGTCGCCGTGAACAGTATATTACTTGTACCTAGAGTGTTTACTAGATAAGTGGCTACGTATTGATAACATATAATGTAGGAGATAACGAACCGTTAAATCTGTACAAACTGGGGTATAAGAAAGAAGCCTCCCCGTACGACGTACCATTCCTTACCTGTATGTCCGCCGCACTCTGGGCAACATCCGACGAGTACTGTACGCCGATTGGCAAAGCATTTCACCACAATGGCAAGCATTATAATGTATTTATATTTTGGCAGCAGTAGAGCTCCTTGTGAAAGAGTTCATCCCAGGGTGACGGGGTAGCACGACTTGTTCGTCCCATCACTTAATATTATTTTTTTTAAATGCCAAGTCGATACGGTAAGAAGAAGATGTGTACAAACCACATTTTGTTTTTTAAAATTTTGAACGCCATAACAATGTACGCAATGACGTAAGGTACAATTTTCAATAACGACGTCATACAAATTTGATATATCGACGACATTTACGCACACTACGCAATTTGAAACTTACAATTTTTACAGCAGAGCGGATAGTGTGTTCTTCGTTTAGTAAAACAAAAAAAGAAAAATGTTTGGGCATTTGTAACGTAATAGCGCATTTGTAAGAGTTATAACTGAGGGAAAGATAGAAGGAACAAGAAAGAGAGGAAAGCCAAGAATGGCGTACAGTAAACAAATTAAGAAGAATGTCACAGCGAGGAGCTATCGAGCTCTTTGTGAAAGAGGACATAAAGGTAATTACAGCCTTACCATTTCTGCCGCCAAGCAGTACTATGAGCATTACTGCGTTTCAATTTTGAAAGGTAAATATTGCACGGGGACTTAGCTGCAATAAAGCTTCTTGTGAAAGAGTTCTTCCAGAGAAGTACTGCTATATTACCTGTTTCTGCCGCCAAGTAGTAACGCTCATATTATATACTGTGTTCCGATTTTGAAGGATAAGGGTGCTGGTGAAATTGTAGGTATAGGGGACTTGTCAACTTATGTCTCAGGGTGACGGGTGCAGTGGCAGTGGCAGTACTCCTCAGATCTTTGCGATTTAAAGTTCTGAGCGGCACCACTGCTATGGATAGACGTGTCACTTACCACCAGGCGTACGACTTGTTCACCCCGTCACTTAATGTCATAAAAAAAAGATCAAGGAGCTGGCTTTGAACCGTTAGGAGAGGAGGAAGCCACACTGACAAGACTGGCTCTTAAATGCGATGATGATGATGAGATGAATAGCCAATTATTTTTATTTTTATTTTTTGTACCTAAATATATATTTGAATTGTGGTAATTCAATTTATGACAGGCCATTGCAGAATAACAGAGAGGACTATGTAATTAACATAGTCCTCATATGCTGAGTCTTTTGACATGACCCTAGACGTTTTTTGTCATTTTAACTTCAATTTGTTTTTATTTCGTTATTTAAGTTTTGAATTTTATGTATATTGCATGTCAAATGACGCCGATTTTATTCGCATAATGGCTACCAGTCTAGGAAAGCATAATTCTTGAAATTGATAATTCGAAATAGGCCTGTTGCCTGATTCTCAGATTTTAAGTCTACTTCAACTTTTGTCGATTAACTTGAAGGACTAACGAAAAATGTCAATTGACTCCAAAAGTTCAATTGTCACACACTTTAGACATAAATGTCGAGCATCCGGAAATATCTACAAGTTTTTTAGTGAATCATGTCAATCAAGCAGCATTGCATCACTGACATATTAAGTCTGATTTTTGAGCGTCTCACTGATGTTAAACGAAAATTTAAAAAAATGGACGGTTGACATTCGTGATTTTGGCGAAAAATTTGTTGGTCGCTCGTCAAAAAGGGATCGATTCACCAAGTGATATGACACAACACGGGCTGCTTCTTCCACTACTTCGCTTACAAAAGCCACTTATAACTCATCTATTATTCTGTAGGTACACAACCCTCTCTACCTTATCTATACATAATATTGTACACTAATACCACATAACATAAACACAAACCTAATCTACTGATAACGCCTAATAATATCTTCATATACTGTTGAATTTGAAATACTAGGTACTTACAAAATTAAATAAAATTTACATAAATGATAAACGACGAAAGAACTGAACGCAAGAAACCACGTATGAATCTGTCAAAATAAACGTCGACTGATAAGTCGTATGCAAGTAATGTTCACTAGTCGACATGTCAACGATGTTCTACCGAGAAGTCGTGAGAATACGTCCGCTCGACATATTGTCGATTTTTGGGCATATGTCTACGTTGAATTTTATGTCTATCACTCGAGAACCAGGCCACTGATTCGTAAAATGCCTTTGATTGTGTGGTGTGAAAGAGATGGCGACATTGTAATATATGTATTCAATTCGTAAATGAAGTACAGACACCTGTCTAAACCATTATGAATTTATCAAGTTCTTAGGTTTTCGCGGTTGCTACGCATTGGAAAGTGAATCTTGTTTCGGTTCTAAATCGCGTATATTTATTTTTCCAAACAAACCAACGTGCTCGTGCTCTTAATCGTGCTCTTTACAGGTCCCATGATCACGGCTGACGTATATGACAATTAGTCATCTTCACCAAGCATATTACTATTACAAACCACCGTATTCTGAAGATGGTTATAAAAGTTATTAATTCTACAGCTAGAGCAACAAATTGTATACTGTTCAAGTGGCCGCTTACATTAAATTATGACCAAACAAAGGAAGTGCTATAATTGATCTAATTTGCACAAAACTGTAAACGCAATTGCCTACGAAAACAGGCACTATATTGCTCTCTATTACAAGCACGCACGCGCCCACACACCCAAACACACACAAGCACGCCCACACGCTCGCACGCTCGCACGCACTATCATACCACTATCACAACACAGATTTTACCCAGCTTAAATTCTGGTGGACTGCCATTATAACCTTTTTAATACATATAGGCAATAGCAATTACAGGTTATTGTAGGAAAAATTAAACTTGTATTATATTGTATGTAACGTACAAATATCTGAAGGTCTACTTAAAATATACCACCGCAGCTGCGTACGAAATCAAAACGATCAAAGTGAGCCTTCTGCAGTTCGTTAACCACAACGCTTTCGTTTTGGGTTTCGGATTCCATAGACAATAACAGACCGGTAACGTGAATGTAAAATGTGAATGGTGAAATAGGTTCTTTTACATGCTTATACAAAAATTTTACTGAACAAATGGCGTACTTCTTTAGTGTTGTACTGTAACCTGGGGACGTAGCTTAGGTTGAGTAGCGAGAGGTACTTTATAAATATAAACTCAGATTAACTTCAAAACTACATATTTTTTGTATTTTTCACATATTCACCTTTGGAGGCTACTTCTAGATCTGACAAGATGTTCTTTTTCTTTATCCTATTTTTTTAAACACATACTAAATACAAAACTATATTCACTCAGCCAGTAGTTCTACTCATAGAGTAGAGCCTAGACTACAGTACCATAATCTATCGAAAATCATTATCGACTTGCAAAAGTTTAATTAAAGTCGATCAATATTCCATTTGGGAATATTTTACTTCTTTTGGGAATATCCGGGAATGTCATGTGAGAATTTATTATTTTGCTCAAATGTTACAAAAAGTTAATTTGTGCAGGAAAAAACGGAATTTGAGAGCATTTTAAAAAAGCGAAAATTATGTAATATTAATCTGACGATCTCTAGGTATTTCCAACCTCAAGATTGATATTAGAAAGAAATTTTTCGAAGGTTTCCAAATAGTGTAAGCTTTTTTGTATTTATGCTATGGTACCTATAGAATTAATATCAGTGAGTGGTTTAAGTGAATCTTTAATACGTCAATTTATTTTGGAACTAAATAAAAGTTACTTATATAGTAATAGCAATATTATCGACAATAATAAAATCAATAATAATGTTATCATACGTTTATTTGCTTAAAACACGGTATAACAGAATATGTATCAAGAGACAGTGTTAGTACAAACATATTCGGAATGTATTAAATAGCATACAAATGTCTAATTGTATACAATGTCAATTGACTACTATTGGTCGAGCGCCTTCGATTTGTACTGAAAACCAGACACCTCTCCGAAGTGATACAGGTGGTCACGAGCGACTGCGAGTAAGCCACGTGAGACTATACACATTGGCGCTCGCCTTCACTCGGTCAGCTAGGAGCGTGACACCGAACGATAGCAAGGCAAGGCAAAATACGTTGATAATTGGTGTTCACCTGGAGCTACCGTTTGGATTTATGTATGATGAAAATAATGTCAAAATACGATACGGAAGCTCTCATTTGGCGTTTCGGAGTAAGGTATGCGTAACTACTTGTGTCAAATCACGATCTTCAACTCGTCGTTACTTCCGGGTCCGATACGAAGCTAAAACTATATACTATTAATATACTAATAATATTTCGTTTGACGTGTTGAGGTTATGATGTCCGATACACGTTTTCAAAATCCTATCAAAATGGCTTTTCGTGGTAGCTTTATCAACGTCTGATGTCGGACGGTGTTCCACAATCGGGCACATAACGCGTTTCATAGTAAGAAATTATTAAAACGAAGGACCCACGCCGCTACGTATATCGGATTTTACTTTTGGGAGTTGACGCCCTGTACCACATAATACAAAAACCGTTGATACAAAAACAACATTGATATGAAAAATGGGCCTAGCTTAGAACAGCGAACTTATTGCTGATAAAATTGAAACATAAGTTCAATTAAAGTTGTTAGTAATAAGTTACTAAAGAAATAAAAAATAACAATGGTGACAATATACTAATCTACTGTAGATCATAACATAAAAAGGAACAGTTTAATTTGTAGTTGACTTAAGTTTATTATAAATTATTACAATTTTCTATTATTTCATTTTATTTAGAACGTAACGCGTTAATTATAAGCGCGTTATTCCGATTTTGTCGCGCGTGTCGCGACTAACTTGTGTAGCCTTAGTACGAGGGCTGTATTGCTTAAATTTAATTAGTCGGTACTTTCAACATATGAAAATTGAATTTGCGCGGGGTTTCATCAACGGTATGCCAAGCCTAAACTTAGAATACCCAAACAAGACTTAGCTAGTTATTTATTTAATTGATCCTACTGGGGAATGAACCTGAAGTCCCCAGTTATAGCGCCATGAGCACTAGCCGCTGGACCGTCTGTAATAAGATTGTAGAAGACTGTATTTCTATTAAGATTTAATTTATGGACTTTATGCATAGCAAGTTTGCTGTGAGGGATATGTAATATTAATAATAATGTGCCAGGCAACTACACCAATTGCCTGGTCTCGAACTAGGGAATTTCCTGTTGTATGATTACCAGAGTAACGGTATTTACTCTGGGGCCCTTCCCAGAGCACCCAGACTAGAACCAATTTAGAAAATTTCATTTCCTAACTTGATCCTACCGGGAATCGAACCCGCGACCTTCTCACCCAGTATAAGCCAAAAAGGCAACGAGGTCGTCCAATGTAAAGGTAATATTTCAGTACTTGTTAGTTTAGTTGGCTTGATTGAAAAAACAAATATATTTAAAGAAAGAAAAGGGAAAGACTGCGCGATTGCGCTCGACAGTCGCGCGCGCAATTGCGCATTCCAACAGGCGCCAGTTTCACACGGTCTATCCTGCGCTATTAGACGGGCACTCTTTGCGTTGTAACAAAAACAAACAGAGCAGTCGCGCGCGAAAAAACGTTAGCTTAAAAAATTCCAAACAGGTTATCTCACACGATTGCGCATGCGCAGAGCAACGAAATTCACTCCGAGGCACTACCCAGAACACCTAAACACGACTAATTTAGAGAAATCCGTTTCCCAAATTGGTTCTAATGAGGGATTCAACTCTGGATCTCCTCATGTAGCGCCCTATTCTAAGTAGTAGCAAAAATGTTCATACGGCGTAAATGCGATTGCTCCACATTAACAAAGAACTATGTTTTCTGGCACTAAAATCGTGTATATTTTATTCTTATAATTCAAACAAAAATCAAACAAACTCAAAGACTAATTCATTCTATCCGGCTAGATTCAAAGCAGTGACATTTTCGCCTAAAGCGGGCTATCATCTATTGCTACAGATCTTTGTTTTTAGATTTAACAGCTTTGCAGTAGCGCCACCAGTGAGAAAAGTATGAAAGTTGTTTTTCATTCAGCTATGTACTTTTACAGCTACCAACGGCTGACAAGAGATGTCGCTTTTATTAATTGTAATATTTATTTGTATATATTGTGTATACAAAGATCTTGTACATTTATATTATTGAATATCATAATGTTTTTACTACCATTATATTCACAATTATGATTTTTATGAAAATACTCTTCTAGTTTGTTATTATTATTGATACAAATATCGAACAAACACAAAGAGAAATTCCATCGATCCGGCTGGACTCAAACCAGTGTCTGTTGCGTCACCGTGGCTGCCGCTCTCACCAATTGAGCTACAGATAATCGAAATATTTATTATTACAAAAATGTAGAAGATTTTAAATTTGTTGCTCAGTTTATTGTTGTTTTTTATTTTATATTTTTATTTTTTAATTGATTGTTTTAAATTGTTCTTTTTGACTCATTCCAATTTTACATACTTGTGTCCTGACCTTTATTATCGTTAATTAATTTTTATTATCGTTAGTTAATTATTTTTTTTCTTATAATTTGTATTATCAAATTTAAATCCATGACATTCAAACACAATTATGTGTATAGTTAATTAATAAATGATTGGATTCAATGGAATTGAATCATATATATTTCGACGGCCCCACCGAATAAACGTGTTAAAGCTTTTACCATATTTTTTCTGCATTTTTAGATTTTTCCTCTCAAGTTTGAGGTGTATCATAGTTATTTTCAGGTTTATTTCCAATATATTTTATGATTATTCGGTACTCCAATGTGTATTCTACGGAAAATAAAATCAACAATCTCGCACGAAAATTGCAAGCATACTTGCAAATATATATATTTTGCACACTATCTACTCTTGCATGTTTATAACAAACTAACTTTGTAATATTGTTCATGGGAATGTTTAAAATAAGATAAGACAAAGAGAAATTTATTTTAATATAACTTAATATAAGTAAAACAAACGTAAATAAAGCTATTATAGTATTCAAATAAGAATTAACAAGGGAATCTAAATATACATTCTTCATAGTAAAGCTACACATTTAAATATTAGCATCTAACGTGTAATTGCGATGCCTAAACGAAGTAAATGTATTTTAAGCATCTTTTTGGGCGAATTTCTTTATATTACAGCTTAAAAATAGATTTTCTATATTTACTGTAGAATATCCTGAAGTGTTCCCTATGCGCTACGACATGGGGTTCTTCAAAAAGCGTGTTTACAGGGCTCTCAAAGGCTGGCAACGCATAGGCAGATCATCTGATGTTGCAAATGTCCATGGGCGACGATGACCACCTCCCATCAAGTGGCTCGTCGGCCCGTTTGCCTCCTTCTCTACATAAAAAAAAATCTGTATTTATTTTTCCACATTAATTTATAAGTACTACTTATTTTATTGTAGTTATAAATTAATGGTTACCTAAATAGAAATAATTATGAAACAACTTCCAGCATGCCCTCTGTTTCATTGTAAATTTCACTGTTAAGCCACAATTTGACGGTCTTTCTACATTCTATTTCATTCATGGCGAAATAATGCAAATTAGAATTTAATTTAATGTAAAGGAATGTACCAAGGAAGCAACAGAATCTATGGGTCGTAATCTAGAACTCTACTCAATAGGTACTCAAGTCAGGATTGCAATGGAAACACAAGCACTGGAAATACGACCCTAATGGCAAGGACTTGTGTATGATTTTCAGTGCTCACTGCAATACTCAAGTCCTGACTTGAGTATTGAGTAGAGTTCTGGAATACGACCCTATGTGAGTGTGCTGGGCGGAGTTGTGTACAAGATGAAAGGTATCGAGTCATCTGTGATTTGTTAAAGTAACGGAATCAAATGGAGTAATTGAGAGCTTTTTCAAAATTATTTGTTTGATAAACAGTTGTCGAACAGAGAGGACATCGCACTCGTTTAGGAGTTTGCGGGTTGGATAATCGAAAGAACGGAAGTTGACGACTTTGAGAACAGCTCTCTGTGCTCTTTCCAGGTTCATCTGGGTGGTCTTATGTGCACCTACCCCAGGATGTAATGCAGTAAAGTAGCAATGATTGACAGAGAGATTTTAATGCATTTTTGCGCTTTTAAAATTTATGACCAATTACTAGAATAACCCATAGTAAAATAGAGTAATATCATGTTACATTTTATTTACAAAGTAAATATAAAACTATTTCTAGTAAATATATAACTATTTGTTCAAAAAAAATTAAATGCAGAGAAAACCTTTTTTTTACGTTGGCAAGACAGAAGTGTTGAAAATTTTGCGCAATAAGAGGGCCAACTAATTTCAGTATTAAAATATTGACAAGAATGACATGTGACAGGGTATCGACACCCCTACTTTGGAGAACCACGACATGCCCCGTAACTAATTGCGTGCCGATGACGTGAGGCGTGATGGGCTGTGACGCAATGAGGGTTCCGTACGAATAAATAGATCCAACTTGGTAAACAATTTTGAATTTGGGTTTGTGTTATTTTGTTATTATTAAAATCACTGAAAAGAACCATATTATATACACTTGAAGCACTAGCACAGGTAGAAAACCTATCCATGAGTGTATAAACCTATAATATAAAATATTATAATTGATACAATCTTCTACTTGTATGAAACTAGTAGTAGAAGACTTGTATGAATGTGGATCATAATCTAACGAATAGAAAAACAAATGTCATAAAAAAGAAGCTAAATATGAAGTACATTTAAATTTAGAATTTAGTACGAAAACATTTATAACAACTACTACACAATAGCAAAACATGTTTATGCTTAAATCTTAAGAAAGCTAATTTTACTTAAAATAATTATAATAACGCTCACACATAGCATAACTAGAGAAAACACTATATCAACAGTGCCATGGACGCACACATAGACAACCACAAATTATACCCAAACCCACGAGAGAAATAAATGTAGGCCATACAAATACTACCCCCGACCCTATGGTAACCGTTCGGCCACCGAGGCAGTCAAAGAAATATTGTTTTATTTTTCTTAATGAGAATAACATTCACGGATTTTTTAAAAAGCTTACCTCTACTGGGACTCGAACCCAATTAAAAATGCAAAAACTTAACACTCACCAATTCATTGTACTAATTCCACTCATTCGAAGAACAGAGTCTGATGTGATTATACAACGAAAATATGATAAATACATAATCGCGTTATTTAAAATAAGGCCTATATTTTCATAATTTTTATATCTTATTTCGTTTCGGACGTATAAAATCGTACACCGGTCGATCTGACATCCACAGCGAAGAACAACGAACGAAATGTACAACGTTCTGAGAATAAAGCAGTCTTGCACATAGGCCTTTGTTCTACGGATGAGTCGAATTAGTGACAGCGATAAAATATTTCCAACACACATTGGTTGTTATAATTCTTCATATCGTAAAGACGGCATACATTGTAATGCTTGCCATCGTGGTGAAAGGATTTACCAATAGGAGGAAGGTTCTCGCCGATGATTGTATGTGGTGCTCCAATGCTGCGTCTCCTTTCGTGCACCCCTTTTACAATTAAAATGACATCTATAATCTAATAGCATTGACTTACAAATAAATGGACGACGGGTCTAATACAAAAACCACGAAAAAAATGTCCCAAGTCAACCTATTTAAACGTAGTGACATTTAAAGGAATATGAAAAAGCTAAAACGTTGAATTTTAATTGTAATGTCATCGCAGTACTGTCTAATTTTGCTTGCTTCGCTGTCAGTCGAACAAACGAAGACTAAAGCGTGAATGACGCTCTGTATACGATTTTAACGCCCTATAAGTTCGGACACTTTTTAGCGCGGACCCGACGTCCATATAATTGTAAGTCAATGTCTAATAGTGAAGTATACGAAAGATTTTTGATTACTCTTGATTTTCTAATGAAAAAGAAGGACGTAATAATTTGAAATAATTATTCCTCCCCCTTTATAATTGTACTTACAGTCGACACTACCTGAATTCGAAGTCAAATGCTTCCCGTACCTATTCAATTGGTTCCATTGCGCGGGTCGAGCGGCACTTACCGCGTTCCAGTGTCGCTACACTGGCTTTATTTCAGAATTAATTTTTTTACAATAGAAATTAAAGCCATTTGAAAATTGTATATCGTATACTATACATTTTCTATTTAGTTGAATTGATATTTAAAAAATCATTGGTATATGTGAAGTACCTACCTATTTATTACAGCAGTTTTCTTGTAAAATTCGAGGTAAGTTGTTTTTTGTCTATTGTGAAAATTTTTAGGAGTCGTCTTTTTACACCATATAAAAATCAGTGTATATCATTGACTTACAAAGAAATGGACGACGGATCTAATACAAAAACCACGAAAAAAATGTCCCAAGTCAACCTATTCGAAATTTAAATTGTAATGTCATCGCAGTATCGCGCTGTCCGTAGAACAAATGAAGACTAAAGCGGAGTGTCGCGCTCTGTATACGATTTTAGCGACTTAAAAGTGCGGACACTTTTTAGCGCGGACCCGACGTCCATATAATTGTAAGTCAATGGTGTATATCCTCGATTTTATTATGCATTTTTTCCGAAGTTATTGATTCAACTCTTTCACCGTTATGCGAAATCAACCATAGCCATTTGAGGTTGTATCGACTACTTACACCAGTCTCGTCATATACGCAATAAATGTCATAATTTGTTAGATAAAACAACATAAACATACCGTCTATCAGTCCACGTCCGTTCATCGGTCAGCCAGCTATAAAGTCACAACAATAAAATGAGATGTAAAGTAATTTTATCTCTTGAAAAAGGCTCAATTTGCAAACTCACATTATATATCTTTGCATTACTAATAAAAATTCCTTCGATCCGGCTGGACTCGAACCGAGGTCTTCAGCAAACCAGACCTCGTCTTGGATTCAGAGACAAAAAATAATTGAAAATCATGGTAGTAAAACATTATAATGTTATTATATTTATTTTTTACTTTTTGAATTGTAGGTACGTGGTATTAAATAAAGAAAATAGTAATCTAAATAAAATGCACTCTTCAAAAAATACGTTTAACCATAGTATAATAAAGAATACAAGTAGAGCAACTCTCATCAATGCACACGTCACGCGTCGCTCGGAACGCAGGGTTTTCACATTATTATTTTAGTTATACCTACAAGTTGTAAACATTAAGAAATTATCACAGTATTCAACTAAATTAATTTATTGTTTTAAATGTGGTAAGTACAATCACGCATGTAGCCATTTCTGACATGCAATATACAAACAAGAGAATATACAAATGATATGTCAAAATTATAAAGTTGTGTCCCTAATATAATATCTTCATATACCATTATAATTCCAAACATTCATATAAATAAATAATTTATACGTTATTACACATAAATCCATTTCGTGATTTTTTTTCTCAAATCATAAAATTTCTTACAACTAATGATTATTCAAATACTTCATTTACGCTATTATACTCTGAAGCTACATTGAAATAACCTTTGTGAAGTGTGGTACTTTCATATTGATATTTTTGTACCAGGATCGTGAATCTCGATTCTAAATTCGCCCTCTTGTTCAAAGAACCATAACACAACAATAAACACGTCTAGTATTTGATGTCATTGAGCGACCCGTGCTGTGCAACGCAAGTGCACCGCGATATTATGCGAATGTGTTCGTTCGTACCATCGAGTATATAAACAGAAATAGAGACGAAATATGGGCCATATATTCCTGGTAACACATTAGCGATACAGCTCTTATAAATATCAACTCTCCTTTGCACTGAAATATAGACAGGCCAACTACTGACATGTGTGCACGTCACCGTATATTCCAAAAAATATTCTGTATTTATTGCAATAAAGATAATATCTCTAACAATGCCGTGCTGTTATATTCCGTGGTGTGTGAAAAACAGCAAAACATCTAATTACAAAACAAACTGAATCACATTTCATCGGTTGATGTTGATGACACCCATTGACGACACTCGTCAATTGTTTCGAACTCGGGCTAGCCAATCGGAGCGCAATTGTCACAGTAATGATATGGCAGAATAGTTTTCACACAAATTAAATGACATTTCGTCTCCATTTCTGGTTATATACTCGATGGTTCGTACACAGCGCGCGGTTGGCGTATGCACATTAAAACAGTGCTGCTACGTTTGTGTGTAGTTACCATACTTGTATTGTTATACTATGGTTAACTGTTCTACTTAAAGGTAGAAAATTTCATAGAACGCGGCACCCTGAGGCGTCATGCCCAAAAGGCAAGCGACCAAAATTTCATCTTCACATTTCCTACGGAACCACGTCATCTTTTATTCATTTTTTAAGCTACAGCTAATACACCACTTTTTTCTTGTCTCACGGCTAACATGATTATGCACGGATCCATCTCCATATGTCGGGGTGAATATCAAAGGGTGGCCACCCTTAGCCGACTATAGTGGGTGTTTATGAATTCAATGACAAAACTAAAGTGCAAAATATGTTTACCGCGTCCCGAAATATATATATAATATGTAAATGCAACCAACACGTGAAACAGAAGAAGACTCTTAATTCTATGGAATTACATGAAATTGAATCGTGACACTCTTATCGAACCTGGTTCATAGAACAAATTTCACCTGCCGTCTCTCGCTACACTATCCATTATTTAATAAATTATTGCCTGTAGTAGTAGAACTATGTCAATCGAAACAAATAAATATCTGGCAATAAGGTTTCTTACCACGGCATGACTTATTATTTTCCCGACACGTGGTTGACTCAGTCAAATGTTTTGAAATATCGGGAAAATAATAAAAAGTCACACCGTGTTAAGAAACTTGTAATCAATGATAAATAATTATTTGGCAAATAACCTCGAGTACCTTATCCGTGGCCGAACAACCGTTCGTGGTAACCACCATGCTAGTCTGCTCCGCAAAGCTCTCGGGTTAGATTCCCGGGCCGCGAAAAATATTACTATGGCCTACATTTCTTTCTCTCGTGACTTTGGGTATAACATGTGGTTGTACATGAATATGTCCGTGGCACTCGCGATATAGTTTTCTTAGTGTGGGACTGAGAGTGTGTGCGTTATTAAAACTGAAATTTAAAGAACAAGTAGCCACGTCGCGGCAACGGGCATTGGTTCGAGTCCCGTCAAATAGAAGGAACTTTTCTTTATGTTGGTTTGTTTTTTTTTATAATACCAAGCTACGTGATGAAGAAGTCACGCGCCTTGTGATAGGCCACAGAGACAGTGGAATCTTTAAATTGCAAAGATTTGACGGTCAATGCCGATGCGCTCATCACACTGAGACACAAATCCCATAAGCCTGTAATTTCAGTAGCACCCTGACAAATCAAAACCGGATCACAGCAATGTTCACGTAACTATTTGGCGGCAGAAACGGTAAGGTTAACGAGTCCAGAAACTTTTCTGGACAAACTCGTTCACAAAGCTCTCTACTGCTACTAAAATGAATAACAAAACTTGTTCGCGTTCAACTTTCAACAACCAATTAGTGATGTAGGCACAGACAATAACACAAGGCTGTTATGAATATGCGGTGTATTATGGATACAATTTGTACAGGCAGCGTTACAAAATATGCTCTACGGCGATACAGCTACGACTGTTCCACAAATGGAAGCAGTGATGCATCCACGAGGAGAGCTACGAAACTGTCCCACAAGTGGAAACAGTAACCTAGGCACCCTAAAGTTTTCAGCAGAGTAGTTAAGCTAGTCCCAGGATGGTCCCACAAGTCGAAGCTCATCCAGATGCAAGGTAGGTAGGTAGTGCAACTGGGGCCCTACAATTGGATACTACACTTAAAAGTCCACAGTACAAAATCGGTACCTCACTTTCTCAAGCTCGTATCTTGTATGTACCTTAGCACAAAGTAACTGGAATGCAAAAAATGGATTGTATACATTGACTTACAAATATTGTATATACAAATTTTGCAGTCTGATTTCACATCACATTTCCTTCATATTCACACACTGGCTTTTATCTATTCCTAAAGTAATGCTTAAAAATTAACAGCCTTGATAAGAAATTTAAAATAAATAGAAAGTTTTGCCATCTCCTGAATAAACATCTTTTTTTAAAATACGAGTTTCAGAAAGTAAAGTGTCGAAATCTATGTTCAATAATAACACTCGCCGTGAACACTTTGATAGCGCGTTTCATTTCAATCCCAACGCCATCTAGCGGCAAGGCGATATAACTAAATTAGTTGTTATTGATCTCTGGTGTTACAAAGGAATATTTTTACGAATTATAAATGAATGCCGTGATAGTTTTCAAGAAGAAAAAAATGTTATCGCTTGTTTCACAGACACACCCCTTAAACAGACGTAGCAACAACCACAAGGGGCCGATCCTTGTTTTTTTAAAGCCCCCATAACATTAGTGGTTATCCTGACTTTCCGATGCATTGAGCAATTTTTCTAGCCATTGCTGTGTAGTTTTTCGTTTTACCTTTTCGAAAGCTCCATGTTACTAACAATATACAGACACCATTCAAACTTGGGATACGGTGTTCAAGTTTTTCTTCGCCTAGTCGAAACCTCCGGTGACTAGAAGACTGGCAAACGGGAAACGTTACCAACATTCAACAGAGTGCCCAAGGACACAGGAAAATCATGTATTTATGCTTTACTTATCTTCTATATTAAACATGTTTTCTTTATTTACCGCCATGTTACAGTAGATAGTCATTGCTAAATATGTATGGTTGATTGGAACAAAAAGACTAGGTAAGCTGGGAGTACAATAATACCTCTTCAAACTAACCCCGTGTTCGTTCTACCAGTGTGTTGAGCGATCTCGTCTCCTCGCCTAGCTCAAGGAGCGATTCTTGATGTTACAAGTTCACCAAAACTTATTTATTTAACCATGTATTGAAAAAAAAAATACAAAAACATATTTAGTAACAAGGAAAACACCAACAAAACGTACTGCTTATTTCTAACTGAAATTTCTTTCTGCAGACCTAAATACAGGAGACAATAATTACAATAATAGCTTTACGTCCGCAACAAAACAAAAATTATGTAATAAAAGAAATAAAAACAATATCAAAAACATTAAATTATTAAAACTATATAATTACTCAGATAAATACATAATTCCTACTATAAAATCAATGGAGCAGTCGATATCTAGTGCGCGTGTCCAGAACGCTCATTTAAATTAAAACGTAAAAGCTAAACTAATAGATCGTATTTTGCCATGACAGTTCAGCACGCGGACTCCGCTCTTCGACCACGCAGCGGCCCCGCGATGAAATTCGTGTCGAATAAACGTGCCTTAATGGGAAGTGTGTTCCATACTTTCACTATTGTTCACTATAGTTTTCAGTTTAGTATGCAGTAAACTAAACTACTAAATCTTCGCTTCAGAGGAACCCAGCAGCGAAAATTCTTTTATCACAAAACATTTCAAATGCAATGTAGAAAAACTTTGTCCTAAAAGCTCATATTAAAAATACTAAAAGGCGGACTGCCGTAAATTCACCTGTGTGTTTGGAAGAAAAACAGACGACAATTTCCGGTCCCGCTTTTTGGGATGACATCTCTAAAGATGTTCACGTGAAAGAGATGTTAGTTAAAAATATTTCATTTCGTAATTTATTTTCTTTTTTGTATTTTGTGATGTAGCAATAAGTAACTGCGATTGTTTTTTGTGCACCGGAAACTAAGTAAATTGAAATTCGAAAAGACGAGTTTTGGCTATGGAGCACACACGTCATATAACATTATGGCCAACCCATTCTACGTCTTACTGCCGGGCACAAGTTTCCTCAATTAGAGGATTTGAGCTGGTCTTTCATGCTAGCCCGATGCGGGTTGAAAATTTCAAATTTCGTACGTAATATTTTTTTTAAAATTTTGTCCAATAATATAACTAAAGTAGTAAAATAGTACGTTCTTGAAATTTGTCTCCACAAATATGTGTTACATAAAGTGTAATAATTATTTAGGTAGGATGTGATTGGGATTCTAAAAGAACTTAACCCAAGTTAAAACTGAAAATTTAATATTTCATAAAACCAAGACTTTGTTGCTCAGTGTTTAGTATGTGAGATGCACGGGAAGTAGTGTGTCTGTACACAAAAATCCATGATAACAGGTTTCCTTTGTCGATATTCAAAATCATCTGCCGTTTCTCCGAACATCTTTCTACACAAAATGGGCTGAAAAATTTTGATCTAAAGATGCGACTAGAAGCGGTATCTATTTTCTTTGTATAGTTCTGGTTTTGTTTGGTAGTCAGAACATCTAGAAAAAACAACCAGTTCCCTTTACACATAGAACAACGTAGACACTACGTTATAATATTCCTATAAAACTTATAAAAATAACTTGTATTGACTGATACTTTCGTATTTGTTTCAGAACTCTCATGTTGTTGATAGACAATATTTTTATATATATCTATCATACATATTCTACCCCTCCTCCTTTACTGCAACTTTTTTACAGTAACAACTATCCCGTTGTGGAGTGTGCTTCCTGAACTTATTCGACGATCCCCTTCCCATGATTCCTTCAAACTTGTATCAAGGAACACTTTCTGAACTCGTAACTTTGGTTCTTCCTCTCCTTTACTTGTATTTATTTCCTTAATACATAGTGTTTTCCCCTATTTTTTTCCCACAAAAGTGTATACTTATTGTGGTATGGCATAAGGGGATGTTCTCCGCAACTCAATCGCAGAAACATAACGTAAAAAATAAAAATAATACATATATCTTTTTGTCATATGAAATATAAGTTAGCTTAAGTTAGTTAACTGGGGCACCTTGTGAATGAGTTCGTCCAGGGAAGTACTAGCACCATACCTAATTCTGCCGCCAAGCAGTAATGTGAGCATTACTTCGTTCCGTTTTAAAGGGTGCTGGTGAAACTACTGACAATTGGGACTTGTCAACTTATGGTCTGAGTAGCACTACAACTGTTTTGTTCGGCTCGTCGCTTTGAATCATTTTTTTAATATTTATTTTAACTTTGTTATTAAAACAGAAAATATTAATTGCGACGTCACAATACAAAAATATACACAAAGAAAATACAATTAAAAACAAAAGTAAATCAAAAAGGAAAAACACAATGAGATATACTTTTAAAATTACAATTAAAATGCAATTATAACGTCTTATTGAGATCAGTAACCATGCAACTTATTATTTAATTAAAAATCGTAAATTTCGAAAGACAGACGTATATCTATGTTCTAGTCTTCTTTGAGATCAGTAACCATGTAACTTATCATTTAATTAAAAATCGTAAATTTCGAAAGACAGACGTATATCTATGTTCTAGTCGTAAAAGAAGGCGACACATGTTTTGAAGACGTTATATATTTTTATGACATCTGTGAAAACGTTATTTACAGGTTGAAAGAAACGATTTCCAGCTTCCCTCCGACAGTATTCCGCAGACAATTTAGGAAGTGGGGGTTTATATTGGTTTAGAGAATTCCAGTTCATATTTGAAGTGATTCTTGGATAATAAAGATGTTGAAGGGAATAGGAGAGAGAATGGAGGGTATTATTTATTATTTCTACTGTATACTCTACTTAATTGTTTTTCACAGTTACTAAGTTTTTTACATTTTTTTTATCTATATAACACATCGGCTTGCTGCAGCACACACAAGGATAGTGTTTTGTTTTTTATGTATTTTTTGCTGCTTGTTTTTATTTTAATTTTAATTTCTGTGTGCTTCTTTTTTAATGCATTTACTGTAGAGTTATTTATATTGTTCTATGTGATGCAAAACAATAAACGTTTTGTTATCTACCTATCTATTTCTATTCCACTGAGGTCTATCGCTACGATACCCTCGGTACTGCAGGTTTGTCAATCCTATGTTTACGAGAATAAGGTCGAAAGGCCAAGAATAAATAAAACCCTGCGTGCTGTTGATTGTGCCAACAAAACAAAATTTGCATGAACACTTTTAGAATACCTACCTACTAACCATAGTATTATGAGACAAGTATGGTAACTATACAAATGTAGCGTGTACGTCCGCAAACATTCGCATAATATCGTGATGCACTTGCATTGCATAACTCTGGTTCATTAATATGCGAATGTGTGCATATATATACGGCATGCGGCGATCGCTCAAACAAGTCACGCTGTTATTTTGTACAGAGTTATCATACTTCTCTTAACAGACTTCAAAAAAGGAGGTTCTCAATTCGACTGCATTTTTTTGGGTGTATGTTACACGATTTCTCCGGCATTTGAGAATTTTGATTATTCTTGTTTTGTTGATAAGACGGTATCACAGTATTGGTCCCATTTAAATAAGAAGAAAATATTCCAACTTCAAAGGTGGGATGAATCCGGTTTCGCGCACTTTCCGGTAACCGATTTCAACAAAAATTGGCAAATAGTTGTGATTCAACGAACTTTTGAGGTCGGTTTTCTTTGTAAGTTAAAAAGTTACAATATTTTAACTATGTACTAACGTACCACATCGTTGAAATGTTCTACTCGATGGAGAATGGCATATCTTCTTATCTATCTATTGGTAAACAACATGCTTAGCCATAAAAGTTGCAATTCAAAGCTTTTATTGGCATTGTACTATCACCCTGACTCTACAGGTGGTTGTCACAGATTTGTCAAAATTCCATATATCTGTAGTTTCACCAGCAAACTTTACCCTTAAAAACTTTAACGCAGTACATAACTAACATGAAGAACGTGAAAAAATAAAAATTAAATTTACTATTCTGGATGAATGGATGTTACCCAATAAACGGCGCAAATGTGTAGAGTGAATTCGATGGAAACGTGGGTAAAGGTCGGCGTATCTATTTCATTCAGATTGAGGACGTCATTAAAAAAGGCCAGGTCAAAAGTAACAAACACGAACAGACGTGTATGAAAAGACTGGTTGTAAGTGGAAGAAGCGGAAGAGACAATATGTCAGGAGTGTAGCAAATAAAAGACTGTGCTTATGTGTCTCCTTGGGAAAGTCAATGTAAGTACACGACCTTGCAATTAGGGTGTGTTATGGTATGTTTCCCGAAATCCTGACTTAGATCCAACTATATCAGTGGATGCTAAATATCTCGATTTAATGAATTATGGGGCTCGCACTAGGAGATAAAATCCCGGATTGAAATCGCCCGAGCGTCTTTCATGAACATGAAAAGAGTGTTGTGCTGCCGAAAACTTTGCATACAACTTAGAATCCGCATCCTCCACTTATATCTGGCCAATCGTTATGTACGGCAGCGAGGCATGGACCATCAAAGAAGGAACCAGACG